>NC_134473.1:19915955-20096205 GCF_964194025.1 Convolutriloba macropyga | reverse complement strand
CTTTGAATTGATCTAAACAAAAGAGAGCATAAAAGCTATTAATGCTCTGGCCTTTAGCTTTTCAAATGTGATCACTACATGAAAAGTGGAGGCCTGAAACTGTTTGCATCAATAGACGTTTTTTCCAATCATAATTTAATTGTCTCCCGTTTTTGGTGATTAAAAAAAACATCAATGTGTAATTGGAAATATTTGCCTGGAGTGTATTTGATGAAAATTGAGGCTATCCTGAGGTCGAGTGAAATTTGTATAGTGAATGTGATGTGGTTCTTGTTGTCGATCGTCACTTTGCCATGCTCTTTCGAAATGTGTTCCGGCCTTTTATTCAAAAAAGACGTTTCAAGAGAAGAGGCAAATAGTTTCTTGGCTAAAAAACATATTTTTTGCTGTACATTCAATGATCTCGTAGACTTTCGAACACAAGCTTGTTTTACTCTGCAAGTGCGCAATTCTTGCAATCAGTGTTTACTGTTTCTGAATGAGATGATATTTAATTAATATAATTTATAATAATTTAAAAGAAGATAATTAATTAAATAATATACAATTAGGACGTTCAAGTAGAAGATACATAACGTGGAATATAGCCTGTGAATAAAACTTTCTGTTACAGACCGAATTTTATTTGATAACCTAAATTGTTTAGAAAACTAATTGGTTTTTAAAATTGGCAATTAGTATCATAAATTGGTTAGAAAAACTAAAACTTAAAAGAGAATTAGAACTTAAAACTACTGTTGATTAATTGATCTCAATGAATAACTTTGCGGTTTCCGTTTGCATTGATTCAAAAAGCGAGTTATAGTTCTTGGAAATAAAAAATTCTAATAACAAAATGTGAAAATAAGTTTGCCATATCTACAAAATTGTCTGCAAGGATATTTTAAATTCGAGAAAAACAAAACAACTGACGGTTATTTGAATGCAAAAACAAAAAATAGACTACGACTAAAAAAAATCGTGTGCTTGATTCAGCTAGAACAGAAAAGTTAAGGTTTCATCGGTTTCGATAATATTTTCTTGCAAAGTTTTATTGAACTTTGTAATTTTTTTTTGTTGTTCTTTTTGTATACGTTCGACATTTTCCGCATAAAGTCAAGCAGCTGCAATTGTTCATTTCAGAAAATTTTTTTTTTTGAAAAGATTGAAATTTTAACGGATTCGACAAAGTTTTCTTGCAAAACTTAAATAGAAAACTTAAATAAAAAATTTTTTTCTTTATTTTGGTTTTTTGTTTTTTATGGCATATTCGTATAGCATATTCTGGATGAAGACAATTCTTAATCGCTTCCCATAAAAGCATAAAAGAGGTTCTACCTTGATTTCACTTAAAAACCATTGATTTTGATTATTTCGAATATATTTTTTTAAGAATTTAATTGCATTCACTAACTTTGCATTTTTTGTTTTTTTTTATTCTACTTATCTAGTCTCGTTAATTAAGTGTCGCATATCAAACTAATGCTTTTAAAAGGATACAAAATTGAATAAATTGAGCATATCTGGTGTTTTTCGTGATTATATGACGTTTTTAACCGTCTTCGACACCGTTTTCTTGCAAAATTTAGTTCTGTTTTTTTATTTTTTTTGCTCTATTTTTCGTGCCCTATGACATACTCTGGATAGTGAAAGACTTGAATGGCAATGGCTTTTCATGGAGATATGTTTGAAAACATTGAACGATTTTTGTTAACAGCTCAAGTTTTTCAGGATTTTCATTTCTCCCTTTTTTCTTCAAAAATGGTATCAATGAGCAGCTTTTGACAACTTTTGTAAAATTTATAGTTAAAACAGACAAAAAATGCTATTCAAATCTATGAGTTTGTGGAAACTCCAATTAAGACTATTTTTATTCAAGCTTCCTGTGAGAGTGCTCTGAAAATTAAAAACTTTGCCCGTTTCCCAAAATTAAAAAAGAGCTTTTGAGCTTCTCCACTTTTAATTTTTTTTATCGCCCAAGTTGTAGCTTAATCTCAGCAAAGACTGGGCCAAATTTGAACAGAGAAATTTTATTCAATCATAACTTAGTTTTATATTTTTTGTAACGTTTTTGGTTTTGATATTAAGAGCTTTAAAAAATTGTTTGTGGATATCTGGACAATTTAAAAAATTTGAGGTTCCGTTTTCTTGTCTTTTCGCTATTAATGAGTGGTTTTATATTAAATTATTGAGGTTGGAAAAAACTCAGGTACCAATTGTTTTATACTAAATTATTGAGGTTGGAAAAAACTCAGGTACCAATTGTTAATGATTCTCTCAAAAAAATATTGTTTTAACGGCTTCAATAACATTTTCTCACAAAATTTGTTTGAATTTTAGATTTTTGTCTTCATTTGTCGTTCTTGTTTTATACGTATGACATTTTCGTCAAAAAACAAGTTTCAATTGCTGGCTGTAGGCGCATAAACTATGCTACTTCAATACCTCAGTTGACAGCTAATGATTTTCATGGCATTGAGAAAATCTGTTTTAAAAATAAAGTTTTATGTCTTTGCTTTTCTGTCTTTTTTGTCTCTTTTCTGCCTAGTCTCATAAATCAAGCTTCACAAATTACCCTATTTCTTGCATACAATTGCAGTAGATGTTTTTAAAATGTTTTTTTTGTGAAGTTAATAAATTTTTAACGGCTCGAACGCTGTTTTCTCCCAAAACCTAATTAGGCTTTTTTCTGTAATTTTTGTTCTTTATGGCATATTCGTATTACATATTTTGGACAAAGAAAACTCTAAATATCTTCCAATGAAGTAACAGAGTAGGCTCTATTTTGATCTAATAACTATTGGCTTCAATTATTTCAAATTCAATTGTTTTCAAAAAAATTATTTGTTTTCTGTTACTTGGCAAATTTTGTTTTTTGTCAACTTGTTATCCAATCTCATTTTTGAAGGTGGCATATCAATTTTTTGTTTTAACAAGATGCATAATTGAACGTATCTGATGCTTTTTGTGAATAGATGATGTTTTTAACATCTTCGACACCTTTCTCTTGCAAAATTAAATTTTGTTTTTGGTTTTTTTTCTGTTTGTCGAGCCTTCTTAGACTTATGACATACTCTGGATATTAAAAATGTTTAAAAGAAAATGGCTTTTTATAAAGATGTACATAAATATTTTCAAAGTTTTTAGCTGACAGCTTTTCTTTTCAAGGACTTTGAATTTATTTAATTAAAAAAAAGCATTTTTTTTTCAACTTTTTATTTCTCGTTCTTGTTCCTTTATTTTCTAGTTTTATTAATTACGAGTCACCTTTAACATCATTTGTGTTGCGAGAAATTGCAATTGAATATTTAAAGAGTTTTTTAGCGAATAGTCTATGATTATAACGACTCAGACACGACACTGTTTTTTCGCATAACTTAATTAGGTTTTTTAATTTTTTTCTTGTTCCTCTGTAGTCTTAAAGCAAATTCTGGATATTGAGATGTCTCAATCGTTTTTTGTGAAAGAATAAACGAGTTAGTAAAAGATAGCAGTTATTTAATAATGGTTTTGATTAATTGGAAATTAATTGTTACCTATTCTCACAATTGAAGGCTCACATATTCCATTATTAGCGTTAGAAATGTTTGTTATTAAGTGATTTATTTTAAAATAGACGTCGAAATTTCGTCGTAATTTTTGCTTGTCGTTTATATTGGATTTTGCAGTTTTTCTTGTCTCGCTGTCTAATTAATGGCACATCTCAGTGGCCATGTAATGTTGCGTATTTAACTCACCTAGTGGTTTGGTTTTAAACATTTTTTAAATATAATTATACCAATCTTTTTGAAAAAAATTTGAACTCTTTAAAGTTATTTTTTCCTCATTTGGTAGGCAATTAAGTCAAAAGTGTGGTTCAGCAGGATCGGAACATCATGAGCAAACGCTCATTACCAATCCTCCTTGTCACTTGAACTGATGAATTGTTTTTGTAAGTTGGATTGGAAGTTTTTGTAAGTTTATTGACAGTAAATAGAATGGTGTCCAAAGTAGAGATTGAAAAAAACGCACAATATAGCACTACAAGCCTTGCAAAAACTCTTCATTTTTGGGTAATCAAAAATTTCACAATTTTGCAACTGCAAAAATCAATACAAAAAACAGCAATTTGCAAAAAAGAAAAAAAGCATGACGGAGATAGTGAAAAAATTTTAACAGATGGCTCAAATAGAACAAGTTTCTGGAAAATAGAAAAACTTTCAAACAGATGGCTCAAAAACAAAAAAGTGACAATTTTGTTGATCGCTGCTAGCCAGGTAAAGGCAACGCTGAAAAAAAATATCGCAAAGCTAATTTGCAGACGAAATTAGTGAGTGGATAAATGGGAAGAAATGTTACACTGCTGATTATATAGCAAAACAGTTCGGTTATGGACTGTTATCAATTTTATTTATTGCCTACACCTTGGCTTGCTGAACAATCCCTTTCAATTGATTTAGTTTTGAAGTTCTGCAAATTGACTCTTATGTTCAAAGAAACCAATTTTTGAACCATTTAGACAGTCTTCACTTTCTTCCAGTGTTGCTACTTCTAATTAGTCATACAAGGGTCTTATATTATGTCCTACACATCACAGGCAATTTTTTGTATGCTCCTTATGTGATTACTTGGAGAATCTTAATGACTTTGTATAGTTGAGACATCCAAAATATGACAAAAAATTAAGACAATTTTGACTTTTTTTGAACATAATTAAACCATTTATGAGCGATGTATGATAACAGGAGAATCAATTATGCTAACGAGGAATTATTATATGCTCTTGTATGATAACCCAGAAAATCACTAATGGCCCTTGTATGATAACAGGCAGATACTTCAGGGAAGAAAAGTGACTGCATTTTGTTTTTCTTTATTTCCATAAATAAAATGTTTCCTATGGGTCTTCAGTTTGAATGCTTATTTTTTTTGTTCAAACGGAACGTTTGCTCTACAGAAACAGTATGGAAAAGGATTTTGAAGAAGTTTGAAATTTTTATCACACTTTTACTCCTTTTTATTAAATGCATGTGAGAAAAAGACAGAACCTTTACATAAAAAAACTTGTCCTTGGTAACATTAAAAACAATTTTTATGGTTTTCCTCAATTAAATCCAACGAAGAAAACTGCAGTGACATGCGATTGAGAACAAAAAAAAACAAAACCAAAATTGAATAAAAGTATCGATTTAATTCAGCTGGTAGGACAATTATTGTAAGATTGTTAGACAATTTTTACTACTTCTTCATGTACTCTTGATGATTATAATTTTAAAAAATATATATACTTCTGACATTGAAGCATTGGAACAAAAAAAAAGAGAGATGAGTTTAGAAGGATACAATAAGCAAGTTTTGTTTTAAGTGACACAAAATCAAGTTTATGCATGATTTGAAATAGCCGCTATGTCAAATTCGCTGAAATTTTAGCTTTCCATTGTTACTGATAACTGCCTGTGTCGTGATCTAAAGTTTTTTTTTTGAAAAGATAAGTTTATGGAAAGCATTGAAGCTGTCGCTGCACAACATTTTTCGAATTTTTCGGAAACACCCATTGTTTGATTTTTCAAATATACTTGAGTACATCGAAAGGAAGCCAAGTGATTGTTTTCTGCTATTGAAAGCACATAACTTATGGTTATGGAAACTATATAGAAAGTTTCAATTTTTTTTATTGCGCCGACAATTTTGATGTCCATTTTTGTCTTTTCACTAATCGCTAATATTGAAAGATCAGATGCAATTTTTTAGTCTTAGTATGGCCTCAGCACTTTTGGCTTTTCGTCACACTTTCCAAGGACTTTAAGCACATTTTGATGTGTCGTGTTCATCATTGGAGGCTCTACGTCTTATCCATTCAAGCAGAGTTCAAAATATCTGATGGTTTTACTTTTTTTCTAGATTTTAACCGACTCTGTCTAAAATTAATCTCAGCTGCAAACTCTTGTTTTTGTTTTAATTTTATGCCTTATCTTGGTTAATATTTCAATTTATTTAACAACTTCAATGTGTTTGCACTTAACTTAATTTCTCTGTTGCCATCATTTTTATGGTCTCTGCTCAAATTTTATAGTCTCTACAAAAATTGATGTTATATTATCAAGGAAAATTTTGACAAAATGGTTTTTCAACAAGTATTGTTGGATCGTTTTTTTTTACTTTGACAACACTACCTCTGTAGAAGGGAGTTGCTTTATTTCGAATACCTTTGTTTCTTTTTGCACAGCATTGTGAACATTGTTTAGTTTAGTTTCAGAAACTTGTGAGCAACTTCAGAGTAGCTGATCTCAGTAATTTTTACCAAAATCTGCCGATTTTGTTTTGTCTTTTGATGTGACTTTTTGATCGATGAAGAGGTCAAAGTGCAACGTTTTTACATTTTCTGGGGCAACTGGACAATAATTTTTATTTAACATTACATAACTTTCCTCGCTCTAACACTGAACTACACCAGTTTTTTGTATATTATTTTGCAGGTTGTATAAATCTTAGTAGAATTGAAGGCCAATAATTTGTAATCAGACTCCGTTATCTTTCAAGAATTCTAGTGTTTATAATTTGATTCAAAACTAAATTCGCAATAAAATTTAAAATTCGCCTTTTCTACTACTGCCGATGGTTTCAAATAAACAAGGACCAAAAATTTTTTTATACCCAAACTTTTTGTGCGATTTAGGTTGATTTCAAGCCCAATATTTCAAAGCTTTGTATGTGATTGCCGACTGAAAGTGAAACGCTTCTGACCGGAGCAAAAAATACAACCATTTATCTCGCAAGTTTCGTGAAAAAATTGATATATTTTTGCAAGAATCTGGCAAGATTTTGAAGTTTTTTATTACTTGGCTGGATGAAAATGGCAGATGAAGCGTCAAACATGAAATGGGCAGAAATCTGTCGAAAATTGACTTTCGTTAGGTCTCAAACCTAATTTTTGAGCGAATTCCAGTCTGATTTTCCAAAATGTTTTTTTTTCATGTTTACTCTAATTTGAAGAAAAATTGCAACTATGTATAGATAAAAATTACTAAAATAAAAAAATTCACGTTTCTGCAAAAGGGTATAAATTGTTTATATTCTTTCTTCTTTTTATAATTTGGAGGCGAAAAAATTAAACCATTGTGGATCACGGTGATCATGTTTTCTTTAATCAATTCAATTAACCCTTTGATATAACTTCAGAAAATTGAAGTCTTGCAGGATTCCTGCAAGCTTTTTGCAAAATTCTTGATGATTCGACTCCCAAAAAATTTGAGGGTCATCTGAACTGTCTCTAGTATTGCAGACATCTTAAACTATTTTTTAATCTCTCCAGTCCTCTTCATTCTAGAAAAACTACTTCTAAGATTTCGGATTCGACTGAGACATCGCTGAGTCATGAAACCTGTCTTAAAGTTACAACCTGGCCTTTAAATCAATACCCAGAGTTGTTAACGGCCTCTTAATGTCTTAGGCAACATTCATTTTTTACGATATTCGCGTAAGAATCTTGCATGCTTTGATTTATCTTGATCATAGATTTGAGTCAGCTCGTCAATAAGGTCGCCTGTCGTTCCCGGATTACATCCCACAACGAGTGAGAGGCATGGCCATGGACAGCGGTCCACAATTTTACGCATAATTTTTTTTGCGTCTGACTTCCAGTTGAAGCAAAATTTAGTGTCGTCCAACTATTTGTTGTCTTGTTGATCTCCCCCCTCTAAGCTCCTCCCCCATTACATCAATAGCTATTTTGGAATAGAGTAAAAATAGGTAATCTTTTCAACTAACGTTTTAGTTACAATAAGTTGGCCTACGATTTTTGATGTGGCTGGTTTTTTTCTGCACACTTTTTCGTTTATAGATTTCATTCAATTTATAACTTTTTCCTGGGTTGAAAAATCTTCATTCATAAAGGTGGGAAGTTCAGGTCTGTAACAAGGGAAATTATATTTAGAATACTAAAACTATTCGTGTTCAAATTAAAAGTTATAACCAGCTTAGTTGATATTTCGCTGTTCCGCTTATTATTTCCTTCTGATCAAACATTTGTCTTTTTGACAGAAAACAGTGCGATGAAGTCGTTCCTGAATTTTTTCCCAAATATGATATACAAATAAAAGTTCCCTGAGTTAATAACTGATATGCATAGAGTCACAACAGCTTCGACCACCACAAAAATTCCTTGATCACGATTGCTTTGAATATCCGAATCGAAAAGAAAACGAATCAAGCTTGTTGCGGCTAAATTGAAAACCCCGAAAACCAAGCAAACGACTATCATTTGTCGTATCATTTCACTGTTTATTTTGCACTTTCTCCCCGCCGACGTCGTTTGATTTTTATTATTTGCAGCCAGATCGCTCTCTCTGCGTTTTGAGCTCCGCATTCGAATTTTCATAATGGTCAAACTTGTAGAAGTTAAAACCACAGCCACGGGTAGAAAGCCGTTGACAACGATCGTAATTTCTGGCTGGATTGCAGTATAGAATTTCTCGCTGACTATTTCATAGTTTTCTGGAGTGCAGCCGGCTACTTCTTCTTTGTAACCAAATGCAAAAACTGTAGGCAGGCAATACAGAGTTTGAACTATGTAAATAATAACTGTTATAACCAAACACACTTTTGGTTTTCCAAATTGGCGATATTTAAACGGTAGCCAGACCGCAAAACATTTATCCAAACTGAAAAATACAGTCAAATAGTACGAAGAGTATGACACTAAAAATATGAGGAAGTAAGAGAAGGCGCAGCTGTTGTCGTTCAGACCCGATAAAGTTAGCCCAAATAAAGGCAATCCTCGCTCGATTATCCCGTTATGAAACGCACAAATCATATCCGTGAATGCAAGCGTGAACATAAATGTCGCACCGGATGTCAAATTGTCCCAATTTCCAATAATAATCATTGTCAGAATGCTTCCAACACAACCAAAAATGCAAACGATAAAAGATGCTACGTTGAAACAGGTGACAGTCTGGGCTAAGTTGGGATGATAGTTTCTCCATTCCGAAAAAGTAGGGATTACTGCAGTCGCTGACTGAAAACGAACAAACAACCCGCATCGCGCACTGTATGTGTTATATGTGTCATGATGACTGCTACAGTGGACTAATTTTTTTGTAACCATTCATGAGCTATAATTGGAGAAAAGCATTGCAGGACAAATTGTCAAACACAATTCAAACAATTTTGATTGGCCGGAGAAAAACTAGAAATATAAATGACCAGGAAGGGTCTTTGAAAACTATAAACAGAAAACTTGTTTACATTTAAAAAGGATCTTTTCCGCTAGCGCCCCCCCCCCCCCCCCCCAACTAAATTAGGCACCCCCATTTGTGTTTCAACATTATGCAAGCATATGTGCATATGAATTATTACATGTGAATACTCGTGAATGGGTATTTAGAAAATATTAACAGAGCGGTAGTTTGAAATTAATGTGCACAATAATAATCAGCTGCAAACATCAACCAAAAACTTGTTCTAATTGCATTATTAGAAATTGCGTGCTTTGTAAAAAAAAGGTCTACTTCTTTGATTTTTCTGAAAAATGTTTTAAATGTGGTTGTATATATATATATATATATATATATATATATATATATATATATATATAATACTAGGTACGTTATCATGAACACAAGTAACCCTTCCAGAGGGTAGCAAAACATTAATTTTTTTGGGGGGGGGGGGGGCGGTGCCTAAGTTTCGGCTATATAGGACGGGGGGGGCGCTAGCGGAAAAAGATTTAAAAAATGATCCAAAACTGATTTCAAATTGCCGCGCATGAACAAAAACCACCATTGAGAACACACATTTTGATTCAAACAAAATTTTCTCACATGGCATTTTCACGCCACTTGTATTGGTACAACCAATGTCATCAATAAAATAGACTTCAAGAATGAACAAAATGTTCAAGAAGGAAAAAAATAGAACGACAAAAATTCTATGTTTACTCTGACAACTCAAGAAAGCCAAAAACAACTTTTGGCCTAAAGTTGTTTAAAAATATTGCCAGAAGATTATAGAAAGTAAAAACTTCATAGTTTGATTTGCTTCCAAAAACCACAGAAACACGAATAACTGACTTTGCCCAGCAATAATGTATCATACTGACATTTATTCGTTTTTTAAATCACGGTATGACCAAAAGGAACTCATTTGTTGCTCTGTTCTTTAAGCCGCTCTTTTATTACAGGCATCAATAACTTGCATCTTGCTCTTACTTCCGATATGACCTTTACGTCTTAATTTTTGATATAAGGAAAATTCCACTAGTACTCTTACCTGAAAACTAAAAACGGCGACTTCGTTTACTTCATGATGTTCGACTAGAATTCAACCTCAATTTAATGTATTGTAATTATAATCTGTCTGGCATAGTGACAATTTTGGTTGCAAAACGCAATTTCAGAGATAATAGCAAGAGATTATTTTGCAAGAACAAAATTTTCCATTAGCCAAGCTTGATTATTTCAAAACGCCAAAAAAAATTCTGGAATCCGAAGAAGAGCAAAAGAATGAACTTAAACAAAATACTATTACTTATAGTTTATTTTGGTTTTTATACTAATTGCAAAAACTTTTTTTAAAAATCACAGTGAAATTAATAGATTAATAAATAATTATACCTAATATTCAACAGAACGGATTTACACAAAAAATTAAATAACTAAAATTAGTTAGAAATTAGGCAGTTCGACTGAAAATTGATTCCCACTATCTTCCCTTTTTTCAGAGTAACCATTAGTTTACCTCTAAGAACGGTCCGTAACTTTTTTTACTCTCCTGGCTTCAGAAACGATTGGTTTTCGTTATTTGGCCGCAAATGAGGAAAAGACCGTGTGTTGTTGGTATGATAGTTTTTATGGGTCTCTAAGCTTTTGTGATAAGTGCATGCCAAAAATTAAAACAAAACTTGATCACACACACTGTTAAACCCAGGTTTTGGTCCAGACCCAAATTGAGCTATGATCAGACCCATTCGAGTGCTCACCCCTGTGTTCCCAGACCCAAATTACAGGGTCTGGAAACGGTTCGAGCGCACAATAGTCTGAACCATGGTCTGATTTCGGTCTGATCAGAGGTCAATTCGGTCTGGACGGTCTGATCATAGTCTTTTTAGTCTGGACCATGGTCTGGGTTTGGTCTGATCAGAGATCAATTTGGTCTGGAATGTCTGATCATAGTCTTTTTTAGTCTGGACCATGGTCTGGGTTCGGTTTGATCAGAGGTCACTTTGGTCTGGAAAGTCTGATCATAGTCTTTTTATTGTCTGGACCATTGTCTGGGTTCGGTCTGATCAGAGATCAATTCGGTCTGGAGGGTCTGATCATAATCTTTTTTAGTCTGGACCGTGGTCTGGGTTCGGTTTGATCAGAGGTCACTTTGGTCTGGAAAGTCTGATCATAGTCTTTTTATTGTCTAGACAGTGGTCTGAATTTGGTTCTGATCATAGGCGCACTATAGTCTGGACAAAGGTCTGGGTTTTGTCTGAAAAGCGATCACACAAAATGTTAAATCTATACTCAGATGAAATGAAGAACAAAAGCGAAACAAAACCGTTTATAACTATTTAGGGAAAATTTATTGAATTTTTCGTTGTTGTTTTCCAAAATTGAGCCTGACAACCGTACTCCAGGTCCATTTTCTGTATCAGAAAGAACTTACGCAACAACTTTGGTGTTCAAACTCACAATCGGGTTTATATTGAATAAAAAATTTTTAAAAAGTCTTACCGCGTTTTCCACTATCAACACCATTGTTAATATGAAATTACATAAAACTGCTGAACTATGTTTTAACTGGTTTTATATTAATAAAAACTGTTCTGCCACACCCAGGAGCATTTTTTTCTTTATTTGAAATTCAACCAAAAATGGCGGTGAGCCAAACAGATTTCTTTTGTCGTCAAACTTCTCAAATCTCAATGATTTTGCCTGACAGACTTCAATTTGTATATCATTCGCCTAATTACTTATAAAAGATCAAACAATGGGCCAGCAGTAATTCCTTTGGCAGTTCTCTTCTATCATTTATGCTAATTAGTGGATACTGCTTTGATTTTTGCTTCAAATGAGAACTGCGAGGAGGCCATAAAGGGTGGTAGAGGGGTTCAGAAATTGGTCTTGGTGTGTTTAAAAGGTTGAGGGCAAAGTATGCTTCCCAACTATAAATTCTGGAGCTAGTTTTATTCGGCATTCGTGAGCTGTTAAAATGCAGTCGTTTATGATATTCAGCAATGTAATCAATTCCGTAAAATGGTCCTTGTTTGAATTTGAGGTGCACATTCCGAGCCCGCTCATCAACATTTCGGACCATTGGTACTTTTTCGAACTAGTGTTTTTCGAACTAGTGCATGGATAAAAAATTGCGTCCAACTGAGATCTTTCAGTGGACTAAAAAACCGTTTTATAAGGCCGAAGAGATTCGCTAAATTAAGAATACAAGCCCAGACTAACAACAAAACGAAGAAACAACAATAACAAACATTAATAACATCCAAAACTCGATGTCTATCTGAAGAAGAATTTGATAACAAAGTCTAAATGGCGGCAGATTAAACTTTAATTAAACAAAACAAATAGTTCATTATTCTTCATTAAAAAAGAATGGGTCCCATCCTAATGAGACTCGGGAAAAAATAGACATAAACCAACAAAAGCGGCTAACATCAAAATTACGCTCATATTGTTTGAAAGCAATTGGTTCCAAAGTATTGAAAGCAAACTGATATGAACTGAAATCTATGAAAAATTTTGTATTGCAATCTTTCATAACTCCATAAAATAAGACCTTGGGAGACCTATAAGCAGCAAGTTTTTCTCTAAAACGACAACAAAAAAAACAGAAAAACATAAAAAAACTCAGATCAAACTTGCGAGAAAACGATGTCAGAACAAGTAAAAACATTATCTTTTCCCTAAGAAATAAATACTTGTGGTTGCGCGTTTTTGAACGCCAATAAAGTGATATGTGACCGCTCATCAATCAGACTACGTAACAAGTGGACAGGATATGAGCAAATTTAAAATCAACGGTTTTGAGTTTTTCGAAAACGATTAGTTTGAAAGTCATGAAAATGATTTGCTATACATTGAAGTAACAATAAGGTTTACTTTTCTCCTGTACAGAACAATCCCCCAAACGAGACATTAAAACAATCGGCAATGAGATGAAATTAATAAACAGGTTCAATTGACCATCCAAATGAAGTTTCAAAAGCCTGCTTTATATCAGAAAGTGTCACACGTTGACAAGAAAAAACGTCAAATACAGACAAATATCAAAAAGTTCCAAAAACTGGTTTAGCCGGTTTAGTCATAATCAATACACTGAAGACTTTAGAGATGTTCAACCGTGCTTTTCTTGACCAAATGTTTTGATATGTGAACTGTTTTTAAAAAGGATAATTTGAGAAAATAGACAAAAAAAGAACACAAGATTCAAAGTTAGGTAAAATTTCAATTTTTTGAAAACAGTATTTTTCCAAATAATAAAAACAATCAGCTATCATTTCAGGAACATGAACAGGTTCTTTCATTTTTCAAAGTAAGCCATTGAGGCCTGTCGTCAATCAGAAATTGTTAAAAGTTTACAAAAAGAAATTCAAAACAGACAAAAGTTTTTTAAAAAAACTTGCCCTTCTTTGCAAATAACCGCCGCCAAAGCTCTCAGAACCATAACCTCAAAAAAGCACTAGTTTTTTTCATATGAGAAATTTTTTGAAGCTAAAAATGTAAAATCTGACTGTTGTTTTTTTTGTAATCGGGAAAGAAATTGAAGATTCAAAACTGAAAAACAATTTACTTTAAAAAAAATTTTTCAAAAATTATTAAAATCTCTGAAAAAAAGAATTAGCCATACTTTTCAGAAAGAACCTGGAATAGAGACAAACATCAAAAAACAGCTAAACGATTTCTTAACAAAGAAATCGTTGTCGACCCTATTTAAACTATGGATAATGGATAATGCATTGATATCTCCAATTGCCTCTCACACCGACGCCAAATTATTATATGTGATCTGTGATTATTGAGACTGGTAATAAATAGGCAAAAAAAGAGATAAAAAAAACTTTTAAAAGTAATCTCTAATTTTTGAAAAAAACTATCAAATCTTGAAAACCACCAGCTAACAACTAAAATCAGTGAATAGACTCATATTTTTCTCCATTACAATATTCAATGCCTTCGAGGCCCCCTACTATTCAGATTTTCTACAACGACTATAAAAAGGAAAGCATTTGAAGACAAAATTGAAATAAACTCACAAAACCCACAAAAAATGAAATTTCGGTTTTGCCTTTTTAATGATAACTAATAAACGGATGAATACGTTATAAATTAAGTCATAAATTGACGAAACCAGAAAATAAAAGATCTTGTAATCGGGGAAAATGTCCAAAATTAAAACTTTTTGTAAAACTAGTATTTTTGAAGCCAGAAAACATTTAGTTAAAACGCAAAACCGCCGTAGAGAAAATAACTGCACTAAGTTGAACTTGGATTCTGTCTTTACTGTAAAAAAATTGTAAGCAGACCAAAAACACTAGTGAAGAATACTGGCAAAGCTCTAAAATTCCATATTTGTTTTAGAAACAAATGAGATTAAAAATCAAAGCGACAAAAAGCTTTCGACCTAAAAGCTCTAAGATAATAACTGGCAATCGTTCAGTAAGGCAATTGAACCTTCAATGCTGACACTTGATATGATTTGTTTTGTTCTGTAATGAAAATAAAAAAATCAATATTTTCTATAGAAAAAAGAGAGCCACTGATTACAATCCGGATTAATATTGAATCTTAGAATTCCGCGATCAGAACAAAACTAGCCTTTCTTTAGCTCTTCGTCGCATAGTATGAAAATGCAAGGGTTCTCAAATAACGCATATAAAAATTTGACAAAAACTCAATATACTAAAGAAAAATAAAGCTGTTTGTATTATTATTGAGATATATTAGCTAAAAACCCGCATTATTTCTAACCCGGAAAACTTTCAAAGAGAGCGGAGAAGTAAATTAGCCCTCTCCTGAGTTGAAGAAATTTGTGTCAGCAATGTTTAGGTGTTCACTTCCGGCAAATTTAAGCAAATTTGACTGAGGAAGCTTATTTTTTTGCATTTTTCGATGAAAAAAGTCAAAAAAGTCTGATTTTATTTAAAAAAATAAGTAGCAAAAATTTGAGCCAAGAATTTGATTAAAAGTACATCAACACAGTCCTAACTTTAGAAAACAAACCAGCAACACTCTTTCGGAACAATTTCAACACAAAATTTAGCAAAAATGGCAAAAATATAGGCAGAAGTTTCGGAAAATGTGAATTAAAATAACGGAAATTCGTCAATTATTTACAAAAGTTTGAACCTCGATAATTCCTCAACTTTGAACACTAACTTTCTAACAACAGAAAGTCCGTTAATTTTTAACCTCGAAAAAAGCGAATATCAAAAAAAAAAAATTTATGTTCATATTCGACGCTGGACAGGCTTTCTTATGATACTACTCGCAGCTCTCTACGATTAATACATTGATCGGCCAAAATTGACTGAACAAAAAACACATTTGAGTATACAGTTCCTCCCCCACTAATATGGATAGGAACAATTAGATCTGCGCATACCCATGTGATTTAAAAGATCAAATCATCATGAATACAGGATCGCGAGTAATCTTAAGTTCCAAAGTTGCAAAGTATCATAGGCAAATTGTTGATCGCTATAAAAGGACCCTTCTATGTTTCGTCATCATTTAGGTGCATGAAAATTGCAAAGAAGTTGAATTAAATGAGCGGTTAATATACCTAAATCATGCTAAATTTAAACTGAAATCAATTGAAACGTAGAAACAAATTACATCCCGGGTCGATATTTTTGGGTGAAATTTTGTGAGAAATGCAGTGAACTTTAAAAAGAAATGCGGTGAATGCGGTGGAAAATAATAATTCACCGAATTTCACCACGAAAATACTTAGAAAAATACTCCATGAAATTCACCAAATTTCTTACAAAAATTCGCCGCATTTGTATTCAAACGATTATTGAATAGAACATATTCGAGAAGAAGTGATCGTTTGCGCAGTGGAATAAAAAGTTGAAAACATGCGAGAGGTGAGAGGTTCAATCACGTGTACGGAAGTTTCTTTTAGTGGGCATACCGAGAACTCGGTGAAAATAAGTACTTCACCGCGATTCACAGCATTCACTGCAAAAAGATGTAAGAATTAAGTGGTGAAATTCATTTTTTTAACCGCATTTCCGCATTTCTTACAAAAGTTCACCGCCCAATCTTGACTCGGGATCTAAAAAAGAATCATTCTCTGTCTGTTGATTCTGTTGTCATACGGCAATGGATACCCTTCATGTATCCATATCCGTATTTTAAACTAATTTATTGTTGTATGTTCCTTTTGAAGGGCAAATGCCATTTTTAGTTCAGTGCTATATACTTCCTCCCATTTTTAGCAGTTAAGTCTGTTCACCCCGTCTGTACCGGATATATACTCATTCACGTTGTAAACAAATCAAACTTTGCTTCCTTTCTGTATGATTAAAACCCGAACAAACTTTCTTTCATAATCTGTATTATCATTAACTTTCATTCACCAATTTGTAGCGCTAACGCTCAGTTCAATTTAATCCTTGCAAAATACCTCTCGTTTTAACTGAGTAGTTCAGTTAGAGTCAATCGCACCGCGATTGCCAAATCTAGAAAGGCTTTAGTTGAAAATAACAACTAAATCGTCCATTCGCGACGCGAGTGCCTATCTCAGTACTTGCAAGGCCATTTGCGATTCAATTGACTATACTCCTGGTGTACGAGTATAACATGGCGCAGTCAGCATCGGACTCAAAGAAAACACCACTCCATATAGAAGCATTTTGGGAGAAACCGACAGCAACACCTTCCCTGACGTGGATCAAATGGACGCAGCAATGGAAATTGGCTCTACTTGCTAAGGAAGGGATCCAATTGGATACTCTATTGAGTGATCCACCAACAACAGTGACATACCCGCCTGAGCCTACCTATGAAGCACCGGTAGAGAATCACACACAGGCAACGGAAAGAGATCGTAAAGTCCGAAACCAACAATTGAAAGTCAATTGGCAAAATCGTTGTGCAAAGATTGAAGAAATCGGGATCCTCTGTGGCGACAAACCATGGGGAATTTGTGAACAGAAGACAATATCATTGCTATATCTAAGCATTGGCACAGAGGGGCGACGGATCTTCAAGAGCAAGTACCCCCATTTTCAGATCGAAAAACAACCATTTAAAGATTTGTGGCGAGCAATGGAGGGCTCATTCACAAAGGTTCGTAATATAACTTACGATTGCTTCGTTTTCTACTCGTGTAAACAACAAAAAGGAGAATCGGTAGAAAGTTTCTACGGCCGTCTCATAGAATTGGCGGAAAATTGTAATCTTGGTAGTGAAGAAACTACACTCATTCGTGATGCATTCATATTAAATATGCTTGATCACGAAACTCAGAAAGAGTTGTTGAAGGAAACAGTAGACCCACCAAAAGCATTGGAAATCGCCATACAAATGGAAATGGGAGCACAGAACCAGCAGAAAATTAACCAAAACTTGATGTCAGGTAATACTTCAGTGAATTACATCAATAATAATTCAATGCGCAATCGCAACGCGAATGGACCTTCCACAGAGCGAGACTTCACTCGCTACGCTTCTATCCCAAAAAACTACCAATATACGAGTATTTGTATGGATTGTGGTCTTCGCTGGAGCCACAACCATAAGCAGATTTGTCCCGCGAATGGAAAAAAATGCCATAATTGTGGTATTATGGGTCATTTCGCTAGAAAATGTCGAAAAACAAAACAGCCACAGCTTCCAATTCAGAAAACTCAAAAATCAAATGTAAACCAAATCGATCAGACGCCGGAAAAAAGTGATGATGAAGAATCAGTAAACTATATCACGAGCTATCAACAATTGTACGACCAGGTGTACGATTCAAACTATGATAGCGACTCTGACGACTACGTAGCAGCGATTTCTTCGGATTCAGTTCATCAATTAGAACCATTAAACGTGGAAGTGCAAATAGGAGAAATACAAACATCTGCTATGATTGACTCTGGAAGTGCTGTGAGTATCATCACACAAAGTCTAGCAAACAAAGTCCTACGATCTACAAACTCAGCTAAATGGATAAAATCGACGGAAAAAAGGAATTTGAAAACTTTTTCAAATGAGCCGATCAAGGTCATTGGACACTTGGAGACCACAGTAGCCTACAATCAATGGCAAGACAAATCAGCTATATTGACTGTGGTAGACGATGGACACAAAAATATCATCGGACGAGATCTGTTCACTACTTTGGGACTTGCAGTTGTCCAACAACAACCAGAAACTGGTAAATGTGTTTATAACATCAATAATCCTACATGTAAAATTAAAGAGTCAATCGCGACGCAATTTCCACATCTAGTATCGAGAATTGGTTTATCTAAAACACATGTAGCAAAGTCAAAGTTTCATCAAACGTTCACAGCAAAGCATCAAAAAGGTCGACGTGTTCCGATAAATCTTCAACCTAGAGTATCAAGCGAATTAGAAAGACTACAGATTGATGGTCATATCGAAAAACTATCTAGTTGCTCTGACGAACACTTCATCTCCCCGATTGTAATTACAGTAAAAAAAGATCAGTCGATAAAACTCGCATTAGATTCAAAAGTATTAAATAAAGCAATACATAAAAACAAATACCAAATGCCTAATATTGAAATGTTAATTGACACCATATCACAACATCTCACAGAAACACAAAATGGTCAACAAGCATATTTCACCACATTAGATCTCAAATATGCATACAGTCAATTAAAACTACATCACGATACAGCAAAACACTGTAATTTTAACATCATATGTGGAGAATCTACAGGTATATATAGATTCAAAACTGGTTTTTATGGACTTACAGATATGCCAGCCGAGTTTCAAAAAGCCATGTATTATACATTTATAGGTTTACAAAACACATACTGTTTCTTAGACGATATTATAATCGTCAGTACCGGCACTGAAGCAGACCATTTAGCCTACGTCCACAAATGTCTAAAAAAATTAGATGACGATAACTTGAGAATTAACCTCCAGAAATGTCATTTTGCTAAATCTGAAATAGAATGGCTCGGTTACAAAATTACACAGACTGGAATATCACCTTTAGAAAGCAAAACAGCCGCAATCTTAACAATACCACCACCAACAACATTAAAACGCCTTAGATCATTTCTCGGGTCGGTACATTATATTGGCAAATTTATACCTCACTTAGCACAACTATGTCATCCACTTAGACCACTACTAAAGAAATCAGTAAAATTCATATGGACGGACGAACATACTAAACATTTTAATCAGATTAAAGAAAAAATAGCAAATAGTACAGAAAATAGCCATTACAACCCTAAACTGCATGTTCGTATAAAATGTGATGCCTCCCGTTCAGGATTGGGGGCAGCATTGGAACAAAATACACCGGATGGTTGGAAACCAATAGCCTTCACGTCGCGATTCCTCAATTCAACGGAAGAACGCTTCAGCGTCAACGAATTGGAACTATTGGGGATAGTTTGGTCAATTGATTATTTTAAATACTACTTATACGGAAAAAACTTTACGGTAGTGACAGACCATAGAGCCCTATTGTCAACACTTAAAGAACACCGATCAAATAAGTCATACAATAGTCGACTGTCTCGATGGATAGATAGATTGCTACCGTACAATTTCACGATTGAGCATATGCCAGGTGCAAAAATGGGACTCGTTGACTACATTTCTAGAAACCCTTTTGCAAGAGCTAAAAAGATATCTACATACGACGAGCACTTTGTTGTAGCAACAATTTCTAAAATCCGTGATTCAATGAAACATTTAATTACCAATAGACAAACTACAACTACAAAATTTAGAAACATATTAAAGTTGAATTTGCCTTCACCAAAAGTTACACAACCATTCGCATCGCGATTAACCATATCAAAAAGCAATAATTCAACTAATTGTGATATAGCATCTGCATCGCAATTGACCAGTTCACCATTGAAACCTCCATTCGCACCGCAATTAACACATGCTAATTCTAAATTTAATCCGTATTCTGTACATCCATTTGCGCCGCAAATGCCACCTAAATTTACAAAATTACAATTTATACCAAATCACTGTAAAATAAATAATTCACATTCCATTAACAAATTAGCTGCAAACGAGGTGCAAATCGTAGACAGCAAAGAATGTGAACAATCTGAACAATTAAACTTAATACAGCCTATTAATGGTAATAAGTCAAGTAATACACCTAACAACACTAAATTAAGCGCGAAAACACAAATCCCCAAGTATAAATACCACTCACCCAAAAACAACTCGCTTTTTGACCAAATTCTGACAAAGAAACACTACTTTGTGAATAAACTCAATAAACCTTTCATTTCAAATAATTCCGTAAATAGCCTCAGCACGATGTCAAAAGCTAAAGCAACCCGCTCGAAATCGACCCCTACTAAAGCAAGAGTAACGTTCTCCGACACAACACCTTCAACACCCGAATCAAATGCAACAACTCATACTGAAACCCCAACTGGTAGTATGATAGACGAAGCTGAGGACATAATGTTCACCGAGACCCTAAATAAGGTGTTCAGTAGGAAATTTCTAGCAATACTGACTGGAAAAGACGCGATATTGAAAGAAGTAAGGGACTGTGTACTTCGAAATGATGCAGAACGACTACAAGAAATCAGTCCCTATCTCTTTTCATATTGGAGAGATCTTAGGGTGAAGCACGGGTGTGTCTGCCTAGACGAAAGAATTGCGATCCCAAAGTCCATTAAAGATGCGGTGTTGGAGGACATACACTCCACACTCCCAGGCAGTTTCGCTATGCTTTCCTTAGCTCAAAATATCTGGTGGCCTTACATACACAAAGACATTCTGGCAAAAGCCAGTGAGTGCAAAGCTTGCACAGATATTGGTAAGAATCTAAAATCAGTGATTTCGCACCGCAAATGGACACCTCTACCTAAATGTAGTGAACCAAATGACGAAATACAATTAGATTTCGGTGGCCCAATTTTAAATGAGAATGGAATAGAACAATATTTCCTTACTAGTATAGATAGATACTCTAAATATCCCACAGCAGAAATAGTAAATAACGCATCAGGCCCAAATGTAATCAAATTCCTAAATAATTATATATATCATCATTGTGTGCCTAGAACTATTAGATTAGATCAAGCTAGATGTTTTACAGAAAAAAATTTTGAAACATTGTGTACCGAAAACAATATTACACCTATTTATGCACCTGCAAATGACCATAGAGCAATCGGATTAGTAGAACGTATCATTCAAACAATTAAACGACAATTAGCTTGCATGAAATCACAATTAAATAAAAAATTTAATTTAGAAAATTCACTCAAAGCAATAATACAACGACTTCGTATATCAAAACAAAAAACAATCACAACCACACCTTTTGAGGCACATTTCGGTAGAAAATGTAACACACCTATATCAAATATTACAACTAAATCTGATAGTAAAAATCTCAACTATAATGCAATAATTAATTACTATTTAGACGAGGATACAATCCCGGGCCGTTCCTATCTTACAGATGAACAGTGGGCGGATACAGCTCTTTGTTCCGATACGGAAATTGAGCGAGTCATTTGCGCCGCAAGTACCCGCGCAAGAACAGAACAAGACAAAAGGAAAGACGGGGAAGAGCGTTTTATAAAGCCAGATGTCATTCACCGTGCAATTCCCTGCTCTGAACGAAGCGTACAAGTGAAGTTGGCCCAAAAAATACATGAAAACCAGCGCCAAAAGAAAAGCTTGGACGGTCTCTACGAAGTATTAGCACCTGGCAGTACAGTGTGCAAAATAAGCCCAACGACGAGTGTCATCAAAGAACCCTCCAAACCTGAAGTACGGGTCAGAAATTCTGACATCGCCAAATTTGGAACGCGGGCCGAACGGGAAACAACTTTAGCACAATACATAGACAGACGCCCAAAGAAACTAAACGAAAAAACTCTCGAACAAAAAATTCAACAACATAAACGAGATCTTTTTCGAAAAAATACCGGAGAGAAAAAGATAAAGCGAAACAGAAAAAACACAGACGATGTAAGTGTCATTTCGTCGGCACGATCCTGTATATCTACAGCTAGCAATGTCGCAAGATCATTGAAAATGAGAGTACCAAAAAGAAACCCGAAATACGATGAGGCATTCAAAAATCGACCCGACCTTACACAAATATTAAATTTCAGTCCAATCGCGCCGCAAGTGGTATCATCTGATATAGCAGGGCCATCTGGAACACAAACAACCTCCTCGACTCAAAAACAACCTACACCCATCTTGCGAAAGACTTCGAAACGCAAAATCACGGTCAGCGATACATCGGATTCGGATACGTCTTCTATTAGAAAAAGCAAAAGGACACTGAAGAAAAAATCCCAAAAATCGCAAACAATTGTCGAAAAAGTTCGTAACACAGAAGATTACACTGATTACCAAGACACTGGCATTGCGGGAGGATCAAATCAAGGAGATGAGTACTCGCAAAACCAACCAAGGGGATGACAGTTCTCCAGGCCGAAAATGCTGAAAATAGCGACAGCGAGTGATCTTCGATAAAGAAACTTTCATAAACTTCTATTCTATCTATTATTTAATATTTTATTACTTACTAACCGGTGAATATTTATTAATTTTCTGATTTTAATCTAGTAAATTAATTTTTCCCCAATAGGGGGAAATGTCATACGGCAATGTATCCATATCCGTATTTTAAACTAATTTATTGTTGTATGTTCCTTTTGAAGGGCAAATGCCATTTTTAGTTCAGTGCTATGTACTTCCTCCCATTTTTAGCAGTTAAGTCTGTTCACCCCGTCTGTACCGGATATATACTCATTCACGTTGTAAACAAATCAAACTTTGCTTCCTTTCTGTATGATTAAAACCCGAACAAACTTTCTTTCATAATCTGTATTATCATTAACTTTCATTCACCAATTTGTAGCGCTAACGCTCAGTTCAATTTAATCCTTGCAAAATACCTCTCGTTTTAACTGAGTAGTTCAGTTAGAGTCAATCGCAACGCGATTGCCAAATCTAGAAAGGCTTTAGTTGAAAATAACAACTAAATCGTCCATTCGCGACGCGAGTGCCTATCTCAGTACTTGCAAGGCCATTTGTGATTCAATTGACTATACTCCTGTTGTACGAGTATAACATCTGTCACCTAAATTGCACAATAAAGTGCTAACTGTTTAGCATTTAACTTTAATATTTAACTTAACGGCTCATGCAATCTGCAGTTGAAGACTGCCGGGCATAATACTGTCACTTGGACTGTTAACATCGTCTTTATTGAATAAATAAAATCGGAACTGCACTAATTTTAAGAGTAGCATAGAGTTCTCTAAATTTCAGCATTCAAAGAGAAATTGGTTTTGAGTCCAGCTGATTCAAATTGTTTTTTATTTTCGAATAAGAATGTGATGAATCCTAGTTGGTGCTTTATTACCTCTGACACTTTCTCTCCGTGCCAGAGAACCGAAACTTGATACATCCCATCCTGATAAGAAACATACTAAAACTTGGTAAAAATTGCCAGGTTTGCCATGTTACATGGCAGGAGAATATCACGATATGTACGAACTTGCAAGATCTTTGCATGATGTCAAGAAACAAGATCTTGGCAAGATGTTTGAGAATGATTAACATTGATATGGCAAAATATAACAAGTATTAAAAATTCAATAGCACCCAAAAAGCAGAAAACAGAGCAGGAAATCTTAAGATAAGGCAGGATGTATCAAGATTTATCAAAATTTATCTAAAATTATCAAGAACGTCAAGAACACTGCTCCGGTTAGTTTATAAACCAATAAATTTTACAGTACAATGAATATTTTCAGTTGATGCTAACTCGGTGTGTACATAGTACACACATTATACAGGAACGCCACCGTGAAGGCCCCCACTAAGGTCCCATGAAAAAAAAAACTAAAAAACTTGTAACATGACAGAGCAGCATTAAAAACAGCACACGTAAATTGATTAATGGCTCAGCAAATATAATATTTAAGCATCCTACTTCAAAATTTTAAAACAAAAAATTATCACTTGGCCAGGTGTCTCAAGTTATGTTTTACGGGCGGGTTGATCATACGTTGCCAGTGCCAGATTTCTCAATTTCAGTTCAAACTTTCTTCAGGTTTGGTTTTATCCGAATTGTTCCGCTCTACCTTTGCGGGGAGGAGGAATTGCATACTCGTTTTTTTGTGCAGTCAGTTTTGGCCGATCGATTTATTGACCGTAGAGAGTTACAATTGCTATCATTGGAAAACCGTTCAGCGTAGAATTCAGAGTTAGAAAGCTTTTCTGAATTTCTTTTTTTCCGCGGAATTATTGAGGTTAAATTTTAGTCAACATTTGACTAATTTCAGTTGCTTTTTTCACATTTTCCAAAATTTTGCTCAATTTTTTGTCAAATTTTTTTTAAAATGTATTCAAATAATTAACAAAAGTATTAATGGTTTCAATCTTCAAGACAAAAAGAAGTCCTGAATATCATGATCCGAAATTTGAAATTTTTGCAAAAAAATTTGCCTATTTATTAAAATTCAGCCACTTTTTATTCAAAAATGCCGTTTGATAGCACATTTTGTGTCCAATTAGCCAGAAAACAAATTTGTTCAAAGAAACCTAAAAACTTCTAACAAACCTTCAGATTTTACAAAAATGTTCAATTTTACCTTCGTTTGCTTTGAAAGTGTTTCGGAAGAATTAAATGGTTGACAGTTTTTTTTCTTATTCAACTTCATAATTATTAAAAAAGCATCATTAATTCTTGATGTGTTGACTTTCTTCGTCGAATTATGTATAACGGTAGCATTTTGAAAAAATAATTGTTTTTAAAGCACAACGGCAGCAACATCAAAGGTTCACTTTTGGGTTTGAGTTTTATTTGGTCAGTGTTTGATTTTTTGGTTTTAAGTGAATTACTGGAATGCTATTACACTGAAATAATTTATTTTTTTCTTGCACAATTACCTGCACAATTTTTTGTACGCGGAAAGGAGTCCCAAAGAACATATGTCAAGTAACCAGAGTGAATCTCAAAGTTTTGATGAGTTCAGCATTTTGTTTGCGTAAAATAATTACTTTTTCCAGACAATTGTGTTTATTTTATTTGTTGTTATTTTGTAGTCAGAAAAGTTAGCCAGGCTGTTGACACGTCCTATTGAGCTCAATCAGAGCTCAAGCAACCCATTTAATTTCTTAAGTTGTAATCTTATTGCTTTTGTGACTAACATAAATAATAATTTTCTAACAAAAAAAGTAATTTGTTGAGCTTTAGCCTTATTTGTATCTTATTTCTGTCAACCAGTAATTTAATGCCATCGGAAAAGTTTTCTTGATAAATTAAATTTAGCCTTCAAAGCGCTTCAAGTTTCCGGTAATGTTTTTCTGGCTTTGAGAATAAGACATTTCATTTTTTTAACTTGTACATATGTCTTAATCATTAATTTTAGTTTTTGTTTTTTTGTCTCCTTGCATTTGTTTTCAAACATATCTAAGGTTTTTAGTGAACAGGTTATGTGTTTAACGGCTTCCACAAGGTTTTCTTGCAAAGAAGAAAAGAAATTGTGGGTTTTTCTGCAGTCGTCTGATGTACTTTGGAAACTGATAGGTCTCAAGATGTCTCTGGAGGTAGAAATGAACTTTTTTAAATTGCTAGGCATTAGCTAATGGTAATGTAAATTTTTTAAAAATATCATTGTTTTTTGAACTTTTCCGGCCTTTTCATTCCTAATTTCCCATTTCTCTTAATTTGTAGCCCAACTCTAGCAGAGTGATCTTTACTTCTTTCTAATGAAGAAAAGTTTATTAGTCACTGCGTTTTATGCGTTCAGAAATTGTTTATTTGCTTTCATCCTAAGAGTTCTGATTTTTTGTCAACTTAACCATTTTTATGAACATTTGTCTTGATCATCTTGCCAATTATTATGCTAAGTAAAAACACATATCACAACAGAATTGATTAAAAACTCGCACTTGCAAGTGAACATATCCAGGGTTAACATTGTATAAAAAGGAGCATATCTAGGGGATTGTGTTTAAAAGTTTTGACAGCGTTTTATTAAATTTTGCCTACACTTATCGTTCTTTATGTGGTCATGTTATATATCTTGCGTATTCATCATCGGCCGGCTGCATCTTTTTTGGTTAATTGAAATTTAAAGTTCTTTTAAGTATGGTTTTGCAGCCTAAAAAATGTTTTTCTGTCTTTCAATCTACGAGATTTCATTTATGTACCGCTGCCCAGGTTCGAGTATACTTTTGTGTCTTGTCACACTAGCAAACTAAATACAGGTCCGAATAGCACTTAATATAGGCCCAATTACATTTATATATATATATATATATATATATATATATATATATATATATGTATGTATGTATTTACATATACGCGTGATTTCAGTATAGTTGTTAGCTTAGGATTTTAATGGCTTGGACAATGAGCTATAGCGGCTTGGATTTGATCTCCGTGAAAAATTTTTATTTTACACTTTTTTCTCTTCTGGGTATTTGTTACGTAGTCTTATTAAGTCGCAGGTCTATTAACTTGTCGAAAGAATAAAATTTGAGTTCATTCATTTTGGTTTTTATGTGAAGCTAATTTGACACTGTTAAATGTTTATAAAAAATAAATTTGAGCTTCGTTCAAATAATTTTTTGTTTTGTTGTAAGGTTTTGCTTTTCTTGTCTCGTAATCTTGATAATAGTATATCTTATTGGTCCTCAAAAACGGCATTGTTTAATTAGTTTAATGTTTTGAGTGTAAAGCAATTGTTTAATCTCCAAATTTTTTCGAGATAAATTATATTTTTTTGACTTTTCTCTTTAACTTCCACTTTTGGAAGACAAATAAATCAAAAATGTGGATGAACGGGTTTGAAACACTAGGTGCTAACGCACACTACTGACTCTAGTTAATTCCACATGAAGTATTAAATGCCTAAAAAAGTGTTAATTAGATCAAAACAAAATAAAACCTAGTTGGCAATTAGTTTCAGAAATGTCCCTCTCGATAATAATTGTGGAAACTGAAGACAAAGAGAAGCTTTGTCATTACCAATATCTTTGTTCACATGAAAGAATTACACTTTATTGCAAAATTTTTGCAAGTACTTGCTATTAAATTTTGGGCAAAAACGATTTAGGTTTATTAATTGCAAAGAATAATTCTTTGGTAACTTATTTCAACTTGGAGAATGGCTACGCAAAATAGAAAAATTGGCCACGAGTTACTGCCACTCGTTTTCATCGTACGCTTTTTCCGTCAAATTCTTATTTGTACCTTGGCTACGTAATGTTCGCTTGATTGGCTTCTAAGCTTTCCGGAATTTTTTTTAGCCGTCAATGGAAACTGGATTGATGATTTATTTTGAACAAAAACAAAACATCTTGCTTCTTCTGACACAAAAACATTCTCTGAAAAACATATTAGTCATTTCAATGTAAATTAGAAAACTTATGTAAAAGTTTCATTGGCACTCTAACAAAACAGTATATAATTCTAATGGAGCTCTATTGACTCGGCTGTCAGCTAAATAGGAACTCATTAAAAATAGTGGAAAAACGAAAACTTCATTTGAGAATATTAATTGAGAGTGATTTCTTAGCAAGTAGAATTCCATCATTTTATTGAGAAACAAGAAAAACCTTTGCTTTTTAACACAGTTTTTTGTTGGCCTCATGTGTCAAATTAAATAGAATTTTGGTCTATGTTTTTCAATGACAATTAAATTATTCTACATGTTCACTCCATTTTTAATACGCCAAGTTTCACAGGAAACTAAAATTTTGTGAAGAAAACAGATGAAGTTTACCGTAATTCCTTCATCAGATAAGCATGCAAAAATTTTTCTTTTAATGTTTTTTTTTCAAACTATAGGAAACCATTCACAATTTTGAGATTTGAGAGACATTTATCTTAGTGGTCCAATTGAAGTTTTAATTTTTGACTTTATTTGTCGTACTATTTGTAGTCATTTGATATATTTTGGATATCCAAAGGTCTCAAGGTTGCTATGGAGGTGATAAGGTAATAATGAATATTTGTAATTGTTCGAGTCAAAAGATAATGGTTTTTGTTACTTTGAATTTTTTTAAATATATTATTGTTTTTTTTCCTATTTTCCTATTGCTCTTATTTTGTTGCTCAAATCCAGGAAAGTGATCAAATTTTTTTCTAATGAACTGAAACTCTTTGGTCGTTGCGTTTTGTGTTTTCAGAATTTGTTTATTTGATTTAAGAATAAGAGTTCTCATATTTTTTGTAAATTTAGTCGTCTTTTTTTATATTTGAACATTTGTTTTGAACGTATTGCCAATTTTCTATGCTATTTAAAAAACACATATCACAGCGTAGGTGCTGAAAAAATTCGCAAGTGAATATATCTAGGTTTATCTTTGAATATAAGAGAACATAACTAGAGATGGGATTTTAATTGCTTTGACACCGTTTTCTCGAAAAACTTCATTGATTTGCCTATAGCTGTTGTTCTCTATATGGTCGCTTAATTATCCCGCATATTGACAAGTATCAGGCTTCCTCTTGTCGCTCGTATAAAGCTATTTAGATGTTTAAGTGTGTTACTGTCTATTTGGACGTTTCCTTTTTATCTTTTGCTTTCTGTTATATTGTTGCATGTGTCCATCGATGGCCGGTTGCATCATTTGAAGTTCTTTTAAGTTGAGGTTTGCAGCTACAAAAATAATAATTTTCTGTCATTCATTCTACGAGATTTCATTAAAAAAATTTTTTTCTATGTACCTCTGCCCAGGTTCGAGTATAGGTTTGTTAATCTTGGTGTCATGTCACACTTTTGGTGTCATGTCACACTAGAGAACAAAATAAAAGTCCCAATGGCGCTGAACATAGGCCCAATTATATTTGTTCCAAATCCAAGCCACGAAAATTCATTGTCCCAGCCATTAAAATCCTTAACTAATAACTATACTGAAATTTTTTACGTATATAAGTAGTAACAAACCCATACACCCTGACTCACTTTTTGGCTGATTTTCCCCAAACATGTTCGATCATGCGCGCGGATGAAAAGTTCTTGGCAATTATTCCCTTTTAGTTTAGGATTGTTGCCTGAGAATTTAAAACACTTACCTGAAATCCAATTGAATGTGGCAGTGTGGAAGTTTATACGGAAAGTTAACACACTGTGGAGAATACTGTCTGTATACAAATGCCTAAGGGCTATAAATCCACTCTATATTTGTCATGAACATTTTTGCGCAGAAATCTGGGCTTCTAATGTGAATAAACTATATATTGGTATTGCGTAATCAGGGTTAACTCCTGCATACGCAACTTTGAAGCACACAAGTTTATAAGTATATGAGGGATATTTAAACCCTGTGAAGAAGATTGTTTGTATACAAACGTTTGCGGGCTATAAATCCAGTAAAAACTTTTGCGTAGAAATATCTGGGCTTCTAATGTGAATAAACTATATATTGCTATATATTGGTATTGCACATGCGAATTACAATGTGACTACATGTGAAACGTCTGGGTAGGAGGCGTTCAACTTTCTGATGAAATTATTACCTAAGGGCTATTTTTAGAACACAAACTCAAACTCGAACTCGTCTGGCTCAGACTGTCAATAGACTTCCCTTTCATTTATTACACAATAAGCCATATGATTCAGACGTTTTACGTTTTGACGAAATTCGTATCCGAAAACAACGAGTTCGAACACGATAAAAGGAAGTAATTGATTCTTCAATAGAATTTATTTAAAAAAGGAACCAAAAAGCATTCTGAAAGATAATAATTTACTGAAACTTTGACCTCATCAATTGTTGTTTTGTCCAGCAAAGACCAATTGACAGGGAAGACAATCTTCGATTAGAAAGAACACAAGTTGAGAGTAACTTCTACCCCCCCCCGCAATTTAAATCAGGTTAATTCATCATTTGAAAAGAAATCATCGTTTGAAGTTATACTAAGAAGTTAGGTCCTTGAGGAATCCGAAAAGTATAGAAACATCTTGTTTTTAGTTTTGAAGGGTCTATCAGAAAAACGAGTAGTGTCAAGAAGAAGTTGGGTGTAACAACATCTTGCCACTTTGGTTGCAGAGAATAAAAAGACACAAAAGACGGAAAAAACTTTGTTTGAATTCCGAGCGCTTCAAAAACAAATCAGGAAGCAAAAAAGAACAACTGGAAACCAGAGGAACAGCATTTTGTTTGTCTATCATCAGAGCGCATCCCTAAGCAAGAGGAGTGGTTCAAAACAGAATACTTTTGGAAAGTAAGTTAAAAGACTTCTTTTGTCTTCATGTAGCTCCTCCATCATTTCAACCTATATAACTCATCCACGGCTCAAAACAAGGTAGTCAGAAAACATCAATTTTTCTCACATAACAAATGCATGAGTCATCAAAGGTCAATTGTACATCATTTTTTTCCTCTTAATGTACAAGTCCTAGAGAAAAATTTCTCAAGGAAAAGTTGTTCCATTAGTGAAAACTAACACAAATATGCTTTAAAAAACATCAATTTTGCTCACATAACATATGTATGAGTCATCAAAGGTCAATAGTACATCATTTTTTCCTCTTAATGTACAAGTCCTAAAGAAAATTTTCTTAAGGAAATGTTGTCCCATTAGTGAAAACTAACACAAATATACTTTAAAAAACATCAATTTTGCTCATATAACATATGTATGAGTCATCAAAGGTCAATTGTACATCATTTTTTTCCTCTTAATGTACAAAGTCCTAGAGAAAAATTTCTTAAGGAAAAGTTGTTCCATTAGTGAAAACTAACACAAATAAGCTTTAAAAAACATCAATTTTGCTCAGATAACATATGTATGAGTCATCAAAGGTCAATTGTACATCATTTTTTTCCTCTCATTGTACAAGTCCTAGAGAAACATTTCTTAAGGAAAAGTTGTTCCATTAGTAAAAACTAACACAAATATGCTTTAAAAAACATCAATTTTGCTCACATAACATATATATGAATCATCAAAGGTCAATTGTACATCATTTTTTTCCTCTTAATGTACAAGTCCTAGAGAAAAATTTCTTAAGGAAAACATGTTCCATTAGTGAAAACTAACACAAATAAACTTTAAAAAACATCAATTTTGCTCACATAACATATGTATGAGTCATCAAAGGTCAATTGTACATCATTTTTTTCCTCTTAATGTACAAGTCCTAGAGAAAAGTTTCTCAAGGAGAAAATGTTCCATTAGTGAAAACTAACACAAAATTACTTTAAAAAACATCAATTGTAATCAGATAATATATATATGAGTCATAAAAGGTCAATTGTACATCATTTTTTTTCCTCTCAATGTACAAGTCCCAGAGAAAAGTTTCTTAAGAAAAAATTGTTCCATTAGTAAAAACTAACACAAAACTACTTTAAAAACATCAATTTTGCTCACTTAACATATATATGAGTCATCAAAGGTTATTTGTACATCATTTTTTCCTCTTAATGTACAAGTCCTAGAGAAAAGTTTCTAAAGGAAAAGTTGTTCCATTGGTGAAAACTAACACAAAACTACTTTAAGAAACATCAATTTTGCTCAGATAATATATATATGAGTAATCGAAGGTCAATTGTACATCATTTTTTTCCCTCTTAATGTACAAGTTCTAGAGAAAAGTTTCTTAAGGAAAAATTGTTCCATTACTGAAAACTAACACAAAACTACTTTGAGAGACATTAATTTTGCTCAGATAACAAATAAATGAGTCATGAAAGGTCAATTGTACATCCTTTTTTTCCTCTTAATGTACAAGTTCTAGAGAAAAGTTTCTTAAGGAAAAAGTTCCATTAGTAAAAACTAACACAAAATTACTTTAAAAAACATCAATTTTGCTCACATAACATATGTATGAGTCATCAAAGGTCAATTGTACATCATTTTTTTTCCTCTTAATGTACAAGATCTAGAGAAAAGTTTCTTAAGGAAAAATTGTTCCATTACTGAAAACTAACACAAAACTACTTTAAGAAACATCAATTTTGCTCAGATAATATATGTAGGAGTCATCAAAGGTCAATTGTACATCATTTTTTTCCTCTTAATGTACAAGTTCTAGAGAAAAGTTTCTTAAGGAAAAGTTGTTCCATTAGTGAAAACTAACACAAAATTACATTAAAAAACATCAATTTTGCTCACATAACATATGATTGAGTAATCAAAGGTCAATTGTACATCATTTTTTCCTCTTAATGTACAAGTTCTAGAGAAAAGTTTCTTAAGTAAAAGTTGTACCATTAGTGAAAACTAACACAAAATTACTTTAAAAAACATCAATTGTGCTCAGATAATATATGTATGAGTCATCAAAGGTCAATTGTACATCATTTTTTTTCCTCTCAATGTACAAGTCCCAGAGAAAAGTTTCTCAAGAAAAAGTTGTTCCATTAGTAAAAACTAACACAAAACTACTTTAAAAAACATCATTTTTGCTCACACAACATATATATGACTCAAAGGTCAATTGTACATCATTTTTTTCCTCTTAATGTACAAGTCCTAGAGAAAACTTTCTTAAGGAAAAGTTGTTCCACGAGTGAAAACTAACACAAAACTACGTTAAAAAAACATCAATTTTGCTCACATAACATATATATGAGTCATCAAAGGTCAATTGTACATCATTTTTTTCCTCTTAATATACAAGTCCTAGAGAAAAAATTTCTAAATAAAAAAGATGTTTAATTAGTAAAAAGGAACAGAGAACTACTTTAGGAAAACCCAAATACTGCTCACAAAAAATATATAAGAGTCAGCAAAGGTCAATTTTTCCCTCTCAACGTGCATGTCATAGAGAAAAATTTCTTAGGGAAAACTTGCTCAATTAGTGAAAATTAACACAAAAATGTTATGAAAATTAGCAATTTGGCTAACATAATTGAAATATGAGTCATCAAATGTTATTAGCACATTTTTTTTTCCTCTTAATGTTCAAGTCAGAGAAAAAGTTCAACAATTTTTCAACAATTTCAAAAAAGAGTCAACAAAGTTCATTTGTAACTCAATATTTTTTCCTCTTAATTTACAAATCTAGTGGAAAATTTGTTTGGTTGAGGTTGTTTCCTTAGTGAAAACTACCAATTAAATACTTAAATTGTCAGTTTCGTCCAAAAAAATATCTATTTTGTATTAGTCCCGAAAGGTCAATTGTACGTCAGCTTTTGTTCCTCTTAAGTTACAAGTTCTAGCGAGAAAACTGCTTCGTAGTTAAAACAAACAATGATTGAAAAAGTACCAATTTTGTTTACATAAAGTATAAATGAATCATCGAAGTTTGCTTGTGCATCTCCCTCTCCTAAATTTACAAGACCACAACAAAAAATTCTCATGTAAAAGTTGTTTCATATGTCATCATGTGTCATCTAAATTTATGTGAAAGTCATCATAAGTACATAATTTTTCTTTAGTTACAGTAAAAAATTCCTTCTATAAGCTTGTTTTGTATCTGAACGATAACAAAAAAAAACTCAAAATTGTATCAATTTTGCTAATAAAAGTTAAATATGAGTATATGTGAAATTAAGGGTCATATGTACATTGTTTCTTTCTTCTTAATGAACAAGTCCTGGAGAAAATCACAGGTAAGAAAACGTTCATTTCTGAAAATAAAGCAAGATTATTTTAAAATGTATTTGTTTGTGTCATAAAAAATATAAAATGAGTCATCAAAGGTTTATTGTTTTTTTCATCGTTTTTTTTCACCTCATAATGTACAAGTCGCAGTGGAAACTTCATAAAAAAAACTCTTTCATTGGTGAAAATTAACAGAATCTAACTTTACTTTGCATTAGTTATTTATAACGTATGTACGAGTCAGCATACGTCAATGCTCATCATTTTATTCCACTTGATGTACAAGTATCGGGGAAAGTTCCTTCATTAAAAGGCTTTTCGTAATTTAAAACTCGTACAAAACTACTTAAAACTTTACGCAGACTAAAATGAGACACATTTTCTCTTCATAATATACCAATCTCTGTGAGAAACCTTCAGAGACAAAAATTTTTCAAAAAAATCTCGATCAATCAGCAAAAAACTAACGGAAACATTCTCAAAAGAGTATCAGTTTTGTTGACGAAAATGTAAATGAGTCATTAAAAGTCAATTTTATATCATTTTTCTCCGTCTTAATGTACCCAGAGATTCAATATTTCAAAAAAAAACTCGTTTCATCAGTGACAACTAACATGCAACGACTTTGAAATGTATTAATGTCGGTAATGTAAATTATATATGCATCACCAAAATATGTAATTGTACGTCATTTTTAATCCGCTCAAGATACATGTCCCTAAGAAATAATTCCTAAGTAAAAGTTGATTCTTGCGGAAAATAATTTAAAATTATTTCATAATGTATGAAGCTCGGTCATATAAACTATAAACAATAAATCATTTATTACTAGTCATCACTAGTGAACAATAAATCATATATTATCTTTCAATGTGCAAGCAGTAGATTGAACCTTTTTCAATGAAAGTTAGTTTTCTGCAAAGAAAAATGTTCAAAGAAACATCTATTTTATGCACTTACATTACGTATAATTCATCAGGGCTCAGAAGTACACCATCTCAGATTACCTAATGTACCATAGTACATCAATTTTTTGAAAACTTTTTTTTGCCAGAAAATCGTTTAAATACTCAATTAAATACTTAAATTGTCAGTTCCGTCCAAAAAAATATCTATTTTGTATTAGTCCCGAAAGGTCAATTGTACGTCAATTTTTGTTACTCTTAAGTTACAAGTTCTAGCGAGAAAACTGCTTCGTAGTTAAAACAAACAATGATTGAAAAAGTACCAATTTTGTTTACATAAAGTATAAATGAATCATCGAAGTTTGCTTGTGCATCTCCCTCTCCTAAATTTACAAGACCACAACAAAAAATTCTCATGTAAAAATTGTTTCATATGTCATCATGTGTCATCTAAATTTATGTGAAAGTCATCATAAGTACATAATTTTTCTTTAGTTACAGTAAAAAATTCCTTCTATAAGCTTGTTTTGTATCTGAACGATAACAAAAAAAAACTCAAAATTGTATCAATTTTGCTAATAAAAGTTAAATATGAGTATATGTGAAATTAAGGGTCATATGTACATTGTTTCTTTCTTCTTAATGAACAAGTCCTGGAGAAAATCACAGGTAAAAAAAACGTTCATTTCTGAAAATAAAGCAAGATTATTTTAAAATGTATTAGTTTGTGTCATAAAAAATATAAAATGAGTCATCAAAGGTTTATTGTACATCGTTTTTTTCACCTCATAATGTACAAGTCGCAGTGGAAACTTCATAAAAAAAACTCTTTCATTGGTGAAAATTAACAGAATCTAACTTTACTTTTCATTAGTTATTTATAACGTATGTACGAGTCAGCATACGTCAATGCTCATCATTTTATTCCACTTGATGTACAAGTATCAGGGAAAGTTCCTTCATTAAAAGGTTTTTCGTAATTTAAAACTCGTACAAAACTACTTAAAACTTTACGCAGACTAAAATGAGACACATTTTCTCTTCATAATATACCAATCTCTGTGAGAAACCTTCAGAGACAAAAATTTTTCAAAAAAATCTCGATCAATCAGCAAAAAACTAACGGAAACATTCTCAAAAGAGTATCAGTTTTGTTGACGAAAATGTAAATGAGTCATTAAAAGTCAATTTTATATCATTTTTCTCCGTCTTAATGTACCCAGAGATTCAATATTTCAAAAAAAAAACTCGTTTCATCAGTGACAACTAACATGCAACGACTTTGAAATGTATTAATGTCGGTAATGTAAATTATATATGCATCACCAAAATATGTAATTGTACGTCATTTTTATCCGCTCAAGATACATGTCCCTAAGAAATAATTCCCAAGTAAAAGTTGATTCTTGCGGAAAATAATTTAAAATTATTTCATAATGTATGAAGCTCGGTCATATAAACTATAAACAATAAATCATTTATTACTAGTCATTACTAGTGAACAATAAATCATTTATTATCTTTCAATGTGCAAGCAGTAGATTGAACCTTTTTCAATGAAAGTTAGTTTTCTGCAAAGAAAAATGTTCAAAGAAACATCTATTTTATGCACTTACATTACGTATAATTCATCAGGGCTCAGAAGTACACCATCTCAGATTACCTAATGTACCATAGTACATCAATTTTTTGAAAACTTTTTTTTTTGCCAGAAAATCGTTTAAATACTCAATTAAATACTTAAATTGTCAGTTTCGTCCAAAAAAATATCTATTTTGTATTAGTCCCGAAAGGTCAATTGTACGTCAATTTTTGTTACTCTTAAGTTACAAGTTCTAGCGAGAAAACTGCTTCGTAGTTAAAACAAACAATGATTGAAAAAGTACCAATTTTGTTTACATAATGTATAAATGAATCATCGAAGTTTGCTTGTGCATCTCCCTCTCCTAAATTTACAAGACCACAACAAAAAATTCTCATGTAAAAGTTGTTTCATATGTCATCATGTGTCATCTAAATTTATGTGAAAGTCATCATAAGTACATAATTTTTCTTTAGTTACAGTAAAAAATTCCTTCTATAAGCTTGTTTTGTATCTGAACGATAACAAAAAAAAACTCAAAATTGTATCAATTTTGCTAATAAAAGTTAAATATGAGTATATGTGAAATTAAGGGTCATATGTACATTGTTTCTTTCTTCTTAATGAACAAGTCCTGGAGAAAATCACAGGTAAAAAAAACGTTCATTTCTGAAAATAAAGCAAGATTATTTTAAAATGTATTAGTTTGTGCCATAAAAAATATAAAATGAGTCATCAAAGGTTTATTGTACATCGTTTTTTTTCACCTCATAATGTACAAGTCGCAGTGGAAACTTCATAAAAAAAACTCTTTCATTGGTGAAAATTAACAGAATCTAACTTTACTTTGCATTAGTTATTTATAACGTATGTACGAGTCAGCATACGTCAATGCTCATCATTTTATTCCACTTGATGTACAAGTATCGGGGAAAGTTCCTTCATTAAAAGGCTTTTCGTAATTTAAAACTCGTACAAAACTACTTAAAACTTTACGCAGACTAAAATGAGACACATTTTCTCTTCATAATATACCAATCTCTGTGAGAAACCTTCAGAGACAAAAATTTTTCAAAAAAATCTCGATCAATCAGCAAAAAACTAACGGAAACATTCTCAAAAGAGTATCAGTTTTGTTGACGAAAATGTAAATGAGTCATTAAAAGTCAATTTTATATCATTTTTCTCCGTCTTAATGTACCCAGAGATTCAATATTTCAAAAAAAAACTCGTTTCATCAGTGACAACTAACATGCAACGACTTTGAAATGTATTAATGTCGGTAATGTAAATTATATATGCATCACCAAAATATGTAATTGTACGTCATTTTTAATCCGCTCAAGATACATGTCCCTAAGAAATAATTCCTAAGTAAAAGTTGATTCTTGCGGAAAATAATTTAAAATTATTTCATAATGTATGAAGCTCGGTCATATAAACTATAAACAATAAATCATTTATTACTAGTCATTACTAGTGAACAATAAATCATTTATTATCTTTCAATGTGCAAGCAGTAGATTGAACCTTTTTCAATGAAAGTTAGTTTTCTGCAAAGAAAAATGTTCAAAGAAACATCTATTTTATGCACTTACATTACGTATAATTCATCAGGGCTCAGAAGTACACCATCTCAGATTACCTAATGTACCATAGTACATCAATTTTTTGAAAACTTTTTTTTGCCAGAAAATCGTTTTGAAAGTAAATTCGTCAATGGAAACTTTAAAAAAATCAATTTTGTGCTCATTGTCGAGAAAGAAAAGTTCGATTGTTTATAGTTCCTTATCTCTCAAAGTACAAGTGTTATACCAAACTCTACCTCATGATAATTTTTTATGCGTGAATCCCGAAGTTGAAACAATCAAAGGCGCTTCAATTTCAAGCTCACATGCTATTTTTAAGTGATCAAAATTTAAAGGTATCTGGCTCGATAACTCTTTAGTTGATAATTTTACGTTAAAAAAATTGCCATTAAGATTTAACAAAAAAAAAGAATCGATTGTACATATCAATACTCCATTTTTTTTTTGTTATAGGCGTAGTACCGAATTTTATTCTTAAAAAGATCTGCATCATGGATGTTTACGTAGACAAGTTAAACAAAACTGAACCAGGAATAATTATCCTAACTAAAATTGTTAAATTGATTGCGCAATATCTCTTTTATACTTTAATCCACAAAGTTCACGGAACAATACTTCAAGACACAAGCTTTAATGCCTAAGTACTATCAACATTGTCTACAGGCGCTGATCCAAAGTATTCAAAGATCAGCAGTAATTATAATCTTTTTGAAGAGTTGGAACTCAAACCAAATTGGGTTAGTCATTACTATGCATGAGTTGGAATTAACCGATGTACAATTTACTCTGTGTTAATGTTTCTGTATAAGTAGCTAGAAGACACCAACATTTGAGAGTTTTTCATAAAACAAAGTCCGGAATATTATTTTTTCAATTTTGGTAGACAAAAAGATTTGATGTTGACTGTTCAAACTGATTCTTTTAACGTAATTTGAACGAAACAAAGTTACGCACTTGCAACTAAAATCTTTATCTTTTTTTTCTTTTTTGAAAAACGAAGCAAGGAACAATGCATGCACAAAAACCTACCAGATAGAACTCTAAGTGCATGCATGGTTCATTGCTTCGTTTTTCAAAAAGAAAAAAAGATAAAGATTTTAGTTGCAAGTGCGTAACCTTGTTTCGTTCAAATTACGTTAAAAGAATCAGTTTGAACTGTCAACATCAAATCTTTTTCTCTACCAAATTTGAAAAAAAATATTCCGGACTTTGTTTTATGAAAAACTCTCAAATGTTGGTGTCTTCTAGCTACTTATACAGAAAAATTAACACTGAGTAAATTGTACATCGGTTAATTCCAACTCATGCATAGTAATTACTAACCCAATTTGGTTTGAGTTCCAACTCTTCAAAAAGATTATAATTACTGCTGATCTTTGAATACTCTGGATCAGCGCCTGTAGACAATGTTGATAGTACTTAGGCATTAAAGCTTCTGTCTTGAAGTATTGTTCCGTGAACTTTGTGGATTAAAGTATAAAAGAGATATTGCGCAATCAATTTAACAATTTTAGTTAGGTCAATTATTCCTGGTTCAGTTTTGTATAACTTGTCTACGTAAATATCCATGATACAGATCTTTTTAAGAATAAAATTCGGTACTACGCCTATAACAAAAAAAATGGAGTATTGATATGTACAATCGATTCTTTTTTTGTTAAATCTTAATGGCAATTTTTTTAACGTAAAATTATCAACTAAAGAGTTATCGAGCCAGATACCTTTAAATTTTGATCACTTAAAAATAGCGTGTGAGCTTGAAATTGAAGCGCCTTTGATTGTTTCAGCTTCGGGATTCACCCATAAAAAATTATCATGAGGTAGAGTTTGGTATAACACTTGTACTTTGAGAGATAAGAAACTATAAACAATCGAACTTTTCTTTCTCGACAATGAGCACAAAATTGATTTTTTTAAAGTTTCCATTGACGAATTTACTTTCAAAACGATTTTCTGGCAAAAATAAAAGTTTTCAAAAAATTGATGTACTATGGTACATTAGGTAATCTGAGATGGTGTACGTCTGAGCCCTGATGAATTATACGTAATGTAAGTGCATAAATTAGATGTTTCTTTGAATATTTTTCTTTGCAGAAACCTAACTTTCATTGAAAAAGGTTCAATCTACTGCTTGCACATTGAAAGATAATAAATGATTTATTGTTCACTAGTAATGACTAGTAATAAATGATTTATTGTTTATAGTTTATATGACCGAGCTTCATACATTATGAAATAATTTTAAATTATTTTCCGCAAGAATCAACTTTTACTTGGGAATTATTTCTTAGGGACATGTATCTTGAGCGGATTAAAAATGACGTACAATTACATATTTTGGTCATGCATATATAATTTACATTACCGACATTAATACATTTCAAAGTCGTTGCATGTTAGTTGTCACTGATGAAACGAGTTTTTTTTTTGAAATATTGAATCTCTGGGTACATTAAGACGGAGAAAAATGATATAAAATTGACTTTTAATGACTCATTTACATTTTCGTCAACAAAACTGATACTCTTTTGAGAATGTTTCCGTTAGTTTTTTGCTGATTGATCGAGATTTTTTTGAAAAATTTTTGTCTCTGAAGGTTTCTCACAGAGATTGGTATATTATGAAGAGAAAATGTGTCTCATTTTAGTCTGCGTAAAGTTTTAAGTAGTTTTGTACGAGTTTTAAATTACGAAAAACCTTTTAATGAAGGAACTTTCCCCGATACTTGTACATCAAGTGGAATAATATGATGAGCATTGACGTTTGCTGACTCGTACATACGTTATAAATAACTAATGCAAAGTAAAGTTAGATTCTGTTAATTTTCACCAATGAAAGAGTTTTTTTTTATGAAGTTTCCACTGCGACTTGTACATTATGAGGTGAAAAAAACGATGTACAATAAACCTTTGATGACTCATTTTATATTTTTTATGACACAAACTAATACATTTTAAAATAATCTTGCTTTATTTTCAGAAATGAACGTTTTTTTACCTGTGATTTTCTCCAGGACTTGTTCATTAAGAAGAAAGAAACAATGTACATATGACCCTTAATTTCACATATAATCATATTTAACTTTTATTAGCAAAATTGATACAATTTTGAGTTTTTTTTTTGTTATCGTTCAGATACAAAACAAGCTTATAGAAGGAATTTTTTACTGTAACTAAAAAAAAATTATGTACTTATGATGACTTTCACATAAATTTAGATGACACATGATGACATATGAAACAACTTTTACATGAGAATTTTTTGTTGTGGTCTTGTAAATTTAGGAGAGGGCGATGCACAAGCAAACTTCGATGATTCATTTATACTTTATGTAAACAAAATTGGTAATTTTTCAATCATTGTTTGTTTTAACTACGAAGCAGTTTTCTCGCTAGAACTTGTAACTTAAGAGGAACAAAAATTGACGTACAATTGACCTTTCGGGACTAATACAAAATAGATATTTTTTTGGACGAAACTGACAATTTAAGTATTTAATTGGTAGTTTTCACTAAGGAAACAACCTCAACCAAACAAATTTTCCACTAGATTTGTAAATTAAGAGGAAAAAATAATGAGTTACAAATGAACTTTGTTGACTCTTTTTTGAAATTGTTGAAAAATTGTTGAACTTTTTCTCTGACTTGAACATTAAGAGGAAAAAAAAAGATGTGCTAATAACATTTGATGACTCATATTTCAATTATGTTAGCCAAATTGCTAATTTTCATAACATTTTTGTGTTAATTTTCACTAATTGAGCAAATTTTCCCTAAGAATTTTTTCTCTATGACATGCTCGTTGAGAGGGAAAAAATGACCTTTGCTGACTCTTATATATTTTTTGTGAGCAGTATTTGGGTTTTCCTAAAGTAGTTCTCTGTTCCTTTTTACTAATTAAACATCTTGTTTATTTAGAAATTTTTTCTCTAGGACTTGTATATTAAGAGGAAAAAAATGATGTACAATTGACCTTTGATGACTCATATATATGTTATGTGAGCAAAATTGATGTTTTTTTAAAGTAGTTTTGTGTTAGTTTTCACTCGTGGAACAACTTTTTCTTAAGAAAGTTTTCTCTAGGACTTGTACATTAAGAGGAAAAAAATGATGTACAATTGACCTTTGAGTCATATATATGTTGTGTGAGCAAAAATGATGTTTTTTAAAGTAGTTTTGTGTTAGTTTTTACTAATGGAACAACTTTTTCTTAAGAAACTTTTCTCTGGGACTTGTACATTGAGAGGAAAAAAAATGATGTACAATTGACCTTTGATGACTCATACATATATTATCTGAGCACAATTGATGTTTTTTAAAGTAATTTTGTGTTAGTTTTCACTAATGGAACAACTTTTCCTTAAGAAACTTTTCTCTAGAACTTGTACATTAAGAGGAAAAAAATGATGTAGAATTGACCTTTGATTACTCAATCATATGTTATGTGAGCAAAATTGATGTTTTTTAATGTAATTTTGTGTTAGTTTTCACTAATGGAACAACTTTTCCTTAAGAAACTTTTCTCTAGGACTTGTACATTAAGAGGAAAAAAGGATGTACAATTGACCTTTCATGACTCATACATATATTATCTGAGCAAAATTGATGTTTCTTAAAGTAGTTTTGTGTTAGTTTTCAGTAATGGAACAATTTTTCCTTAAGAAACTTTTCTCTAGATCTTGTACATTAAGAGGAAAAAGATGATGTACAATTGACCTTTGATGACTCATACATATGTTATGTGAGCAAAATTGATGTTTTTTAAAGTAATTTTGTGTTAGAGTTTTCACTAATGGAACAACTTTTCCTTAAGAAACATTTCTCTAGAACTTGTACATTAAGAGGAAAAAAAGGATGTACAATTGACCTTTCATGACTCATTTATTTGTTATCTGAGCAAAATTAATGTCTCTCAAAGTAGTTTTGTGTTAGTTTTCAGTAATGGAACAATTTTTCCTTGAGAAACTTTTCTCTAGAACTTGTACATTAAGAAGAAAAAAATGATGTACAATTGACCTTCGATGACTCATATATATATTATCTGAGTAAAATTGATGTTTCTTAAAGTAGTTTTGTGTTAGTTTTCACCAATGGAACAACTTTTCCCAAAGAAATTTTTCTCTAGGACTTGTACATTAAGAGGAAAAAAATGATGTACAATTGACCTTTGATGACTCATACATATGTTATTTGAGCAAAAATGATGTTTTTTAAAGTAGTTTTGTGTTGGTTTTTACTAGTGAAACAATTTTTCCTTTAGAAACTTTTCTCTAGGACTTGTACATTAAGAGGAAAAAATGATGTACAAATAACCTTTGATGGCTCATATATATGTTAAGTGAGCAAAATTGATGTTTTTTAAAGTAGTTTTGTGTTAGTTTTTACTAATGGAACAACTTTTTCTTAAGAAACTTTTCTCTGGGACTTGTACATTGAGAGGGAAAAAAATGATGTACAATTGACCTTTGATGACTCATACATATATTATCTGAGCACAATTGATGTTTTTTAAAGTAATTTTGTGTTAGTTTTCACTAATGGAACAATTTTTCCTTAAGAAACTTTTCTCTAGAACTTGTACATTAAGAGGAAAAAAATGATGTACAATTGACCTTTGATTACTCAATCATATGTTATGTGAGCAAAATTGATGTTTTTTAAAGTAATTTTGTGTTAGTTTTCACTAATGGAACAACTTTTCCCTAAGAAATTTTTCTCTAGAACTTGTACATTAAGAGGAAAAAAATGATGTACAATTGACCCTTGATGACTCATACATATATTATCTGAGCAAAATTGATGTTTCTTAAAGTAGTTTTGTGTTAGTTTTCAGTAATGGAACAATTTTTCCTTAAGAAACTTTTCTCTAGATCTTGTACATTAAGAGGAAAAAAAATGATGTACAATTGACCTTTGATGACTCATACATATGTTATGTGAGCAAAATTGATAATTTTTAAAGTAATTTTGTGTTAGTTTTCACTAATGGAACAACTTTTCCTTAAGAAACTTTTCTCTAGAACTTGTACATTAAGAGGAAAAAAAGGATGTACAATTGACCTTTCATGACTCATTTATTTGTTATCTGAGCAAAAATGATGTTTTTTAAAGTAGTTTTGTGTTGGTTTTTACTAATGAAACAATTTTTCCTTTAGAAACTTTTCTCTAGGACTTGTACATTAAGAGGAAAAAAAATGATGTACAAATAACCTTTGATGACTCATATATATGTTAAGTGAGCAAAATTGATGTTTTTTAAAGTAGTTTTGTGTTAGTTTTTACTAATGGAACAACTTTTCCTTAAGAAACTTTTCTCTAGGACTTGTACATTAAGAGGAAAAAAATGATGTACAATTGACCTTTTATGACTCATACATATATTATTTGAGCACAATTGATGTTTTTTAAAGTAATTTTGTGTTAGTTTTCACTAATGGAACAACTTTTCCTTAAGAAACTTTTCTCTAGGACTTGTACATTAAGAGGAAAAAAATGATGTACAATTGACCTTTGATGATTCATATATATGTTATGTGAGCAAAATTGATGTTTTTTAAAGCATATTTGTGTTAGTTTTCACTAATGGAACAACTTTTCCTTAAGAAATGTTTCTCTAGGACTTGTACATTAAGAGGAAAAAATGATGTACAATTGACCTTTGATGACTCATACATATGTTATCTGAGCAAAATTGATGTTTTTTAAAGCATATTTGTGTTAGTTTTCACTAATGGAACAACTTTTCCTTAAGAAATTTTTCTCTAGGACTTTGTACATTAAGAGGAAAAAAATGATGTACAATTGACCTTTGATGACTCATACATATGTTATATGAGCAAAATTGATGTTTTTTAAAGTATATTTGTGTTAGTTTTCACTAATGGGACAACATTTCCTTAAGAAAATTTTCTCTAGGACTTGTACATTAAGAGGAAAAAATGATGTACTATTGACCTTTGATGACTCATACATATGTTATGTGAGCAAAATTGATGTTTTTTAAAGCATATTTGTGTTAGTTTTCACTAATGGAACAACTTTTCGTTGAGAAATTTTTCTCTAGGACTTGTACATTAAGAGGAAAAAATGATGTACAATTGACCTTTGATGACTCATGCATATGTTATGTGAGCAAAATTGATGTTTTCCGACTACCTTGTTTTGATCCGTGGATGAGTTATATAGGTTGAAATGATGGAGGAGCTACATGAAGACAAAAGAAGTCTTTTAACTTACTTTCCAAAAGTATTCTGTTTTGAACCACTCCTCTTGCTTAGGGATGCGCTCTGATGATAGACAAACAAAATGCTGTTCCTCTGGTTTCCAGTTGTTCTTTTTTGCTTCCTGATTTGTTTTTGAAGCTCTCGGAATTCAAACAAAGTTTTTTCCGTCTTTTGTGTCTTTTTATTCTCTGCAACCAAAGTGGCAAGATGTTGTTACACCCAACTTCTTCTTGACACTACTCGTTTTTCTGATAGATCCTTCAAAACTAAAAACAAGATGTTTCTATACTTTTCGGATTCCTCAAGGACCTAACTTCTTAGTATAACTTCAAACGATGATTTCTTTTCAAATGATGAATTAACCTGATTTAAATTGCGGGGGGGTAGAAGTTACTCTCAACTTGTGTTCTTTCTAATCGAAGATTGTCTTCCCTGTCAATTGGTCTTTGCTGGACAAAACAACAATTGATGAGGTCAAAGTTTCAGTAAACTATTATCTTTCACAATGCTTTTTGGTTCCTTTTTTAAATAAATTCTATTGAAGAATCAATTACTTCCTTTTATCGTGTTCGAACTTGTTGTTTTCGGATACGAATTTCGTCAAAACGTAATACGTCTGAATCATATGGCTTATTGTGTAATAAATGAAAGGGAAGTCTATTAACAGTCTGAGCCAGACGAGTTCGAGTTTGAGTTTGTGTTCTAAAAATAGCCCTTAGGTAATAATTTCATCAGAAAGTTGAACGCCTCCTACCCAGACGTTTCACATGTAGTCACATTGTAATTCGCATGTGCAATACCAATATATAGCAATATATAGTTTATTCACATTAGAAGCCCAGATATTTCTACGCAAAAGTTTTTACTGGATTTATAGCCCGCAAACGTTTGTATACAAACAATCTTTTTCACAGGGTTTAAATATCCCTCATATACTTATAAACTTGTGTGCTTCAAAGTTGCGTATGCAGGAGTTAACCCTGATTACGCAATACCAATATATAGTTTATTCACATTAGAAGCCCAGATTTCTGCGCAAAAGTGTTCATGACAAATATAGAGTGGATTTATAGCCCTTAGGCATTTGTATACAGACAGTATTCTCCAGTGTGTTAACTTTCCGTATAAACTTCCACACTGCCACATTCAATTGGATTTCAGGTAAGTGTTTTAAATTCTCAGTCAACAATCCTAAACTAAAAGGGAATAATTGCCAAGAACTTTTCATCCGCGCGCATGATCGAACATGTTTGGGGAAAATCAGCCAAAAAGTGAGTCAGGGTGTATAGGTTTGTTACTACTTATATATATATACATATATATATATATATATATATATATATAAAACTTCAGTTTAGTTATTAGCGTAAAATTTGAATGGCTGGGGCAATGAATTTCCATGGCTTGGATTTGGTCTCGTTAAATGGTTTTAGTTGTTAGCTAATGGTTTCCATGAATTAAAGAAAATTGTTTTTTTTAAGAAAATGTTATCGTGCTTTATAACTTTGCCCTTTTTGTTCTTTTTTGTATACTTGTTAGGTAGTATCATTGGGTCGCAGGTCTGATATTTTGTCGAGTGTTATAAAATAGAGTTTATTAAATTTAGTTTTTATATGATGCTAATTTGACACTGTTAAGTGTTTATAAAAAAATTAATTTTAGTTTTGTTTCATAAATTTTTGGTTGTGTCGTTTGGTTTTTGTTTGTTTTATCTCGTAATCTTGATAGTGGCAGTTTTTAATCGATCCTCAAAAACAGCATTGTCAGTGAGTTTAACGTTGTGAGAGAAAATCAATTGTTTAATCTCTAAGCCAAATATTTTGGAGATAAATTTCTATATTTTTTGAAATTTTCCTATATCTTCCACTTTTGAAGGTCATTTGAATCAAAAAGGTTGGATGAGCGGGTGGAACATTATGTGCGAACGCCGGCACTCCCAAAACAGTATGATACTCTAGAGCCTCTGCTGTCACCTAATAGGAACCCGCAAAAAATGAGAAATTTTACTTGAGAATATTAATTGAGAGTTACTATTTTTCAGTTAGAATTTCATCATTTTATTGGTTAAACAAAACAATTTTTGCTATTTAAGATAGGTTTTTGTTGGGCTTTTGCCTTCAAAATTCGGGTCAATATAAATCAAAAGTGTTGTTCAATGACGCCTGAATTTTCCATAAGTTAATTCACACAAAATAAAGATATTGTGTCAAAATTTACAGGAAACTAAAATTTCGTGAAGAACACAGATAAAGTTTATTGTGATGCCTCCATCAGCTCAGCATGCAAAAATTATCCATTGAAGGTTTTGTTTTCTAACTTAGTCTCTTTGATTCCACCTGAAGTATCAAACACCTAAAGTAGTAATAATTAGACCGAAATAAAAGAAAATATAGTTGGCGAATAATTTCAGAATTGTCCCTGTCGATATATTTGTGCAACACGACGACAATTAGAAGTTTTGCCATTACCCATATCTTTGTTCAAATGAAAGATTACCATTTTATTAATACTGTTTCTCAAATACTTACTCATAAATTTTGGGCAAAAATTTTTAGCGTAATTACTTGCATAAAATCGTTCTTTGGTAACTTACTTAAACTTGGAGAATGGTTACAAAAAAAGGGAAAAAATGACTACGAGTTACTGCCACTCGTTTCCATCAAACGCCGTTTCTATCCATTGCTTTTTCGGAGCCTGACCACGTAACCGATTGGACTCTAAACTTCATGGAAATTTAATGAGCCGTCAATGGAAACTGAAGCGACACATTTACATTGAACATAAAGAAAACGTCTTTATTGCACTTTTTTCTTCTGACACCAATAATTCTCTAAAAAACTTTCTACTCAATTCAATGCAAATTAGACAACTTATATGGAAAGTCCACCGGCACTCCCAAAACAGTATGTTGTTATAATGATACTCTAGGGACTTTGCTGTCAGCTAATAGGGACCCGCAAAAAATAGTGCAAAAAATGAGAAAGTTTACTTGAGAATTTTAATTGAGAGTTACTATTTGTCAATTAGAATTTCATCATTTTATTGGTTAAACAAAACAATTTTTGCTATTTATGATAGTTTTTTGTTGGGCTTTTGCCCTCAAAGTTCGGGTCAATATGAATCAAAAGTGTTGTTCAATGACGCTTGAGTTTTCCATAAGTTAATTCACACAAAATAAAGATATTATGTCAAAATTTACAGAAAACTAAAATTTCGTGAAGAACACAGATGGTGTTTATTGTGATGCCTCCATCAACTCAGCATGCAAAAAGTATCCATTGAAGGTTTTGTTTTCTAACTTAGTAAAAAAACTATATAAAACAAACCTCAATTTCCAGATTTAGGTGGCACTTAGTATAGTATTCTGGATCTAATCTTTTTTTCTGAACCAACTACGATTGCAATAAGTTTTGGTATTTATGAGAGACTAGGAAATCAGCCGAGTTATTTGATTTTTTAGGCAAGCAGACTCTGAAATGGTATATAATTCACGTTAATTACCTTCACGTTAGCTAAAGTCTTATACTTCACGTTAAAAAGCTCACGTTAATTGCTCGTGACTTCAATGCAGGTTGCTCACTCTTCACTGCTTCTCATCCGGTCAAACTATCATTTCTGTGTTTTGAGTGCCATAAAATATCTTTTAGTGGAACTTTTTTTGGTCGGTTTTAATACCGCATTTTTAAATCTTGGGCTTCGTTTCGACGCGGCGTATCCTAGTCTCAACTATAGCTAGTACAGCGACCAAATATAGTCAATACAAATGCAATTGTCTGAACAATTAACTATTTCAAAAAATTTTTCATTATCTAAAATCATTCAGCTTAAAAATGTTTTTACCGGTCACATTCTTTGTATTTAAAACTAAGAATGCCGAACTCAGTTGGGTTTTTGCTTTTTTTTTCTCTCTCTCTCACTTTCCTGGTTTTTTCAAAGCATATTACGGCACGCCGATTATAGGCGTCGAGAAATTCAACCACTCGGATTCGCTTAGAAGTTAGTCATTTCTATATGGCAATAACAACATTGTGGTGATATTACTTTTGGTCGCTGTTTTTAGAAACCCAATGACAAAGAGCGACAAAAGGTATTTGTATAATTCCATTGCATTGTTTGGTCACCAGGGTCGAGGTGTCACCGCAAAAAATCGCTAAAAAGATGTAAGATTTGCGGTGAATTTGAGTAAAAAGTGTAAGATTTGCGCTCAATGCGATGAATGCGGTGAAAAAAAAAATTTTCAACGCTAATAGCAAAATGCAGTAAAATTTTTTTTACCGCTATTCACCGCTAATCTTACATTATTACTCTAACCACTCTAATTTTGATTAACTTTCGAATTTCAGGAAAAACTGATATAGATCTGATTTTTATTGATTTGCACTATATGGGAAAAATATGTAAATTAGGGCAAAAGAAGGATCAATTCTTTCTGCATATTAAAGAGGGAAAATTGAAAAATTTATAAACTACAAATCAAGCAATTCAAGGGAAAAAGTGATTATAAATAAGCGATTATATATAAGGCCGGCATTAAGTACATACATTATCTAAAAACTATTCCCCAATTAGCTGAGTTCAGTAACGGATTCACATGCCTAAGACTACACCACCCGTTACTTTTGCAACAACAATTGTTCAAAAGAGAAAAGTGAAAACAAGTGTAAATTCACCCAGGTTGCGTCTGTGGGTGGGTTGGGGGGGGGGGCAATTGGTTGGTCGAGGGAAGAGGAAACAGATTGTGAATTTGGATTACAAATTGAACTAAATACAAATTGCAATACATGGATATAGAAATCCCCTATTAAGATTTTTTTGTATTTTCGGTTTGGATTTCCTACGTGGAAACGAAATTCGTTTATTTGGCTGGCGCACTACTATCAGTAGTCGGCTTAGAAATCGTCTGCTTTCTTGATGCATTCGCTCGCTTCTTTTTCAACAGGTTCATCACCGAAGCGCGGAACTTTTGACCGAATAAGACGTACATGTAGAAATTAGCCGAATTTATTACGGCTTGGCATAGATACATAATCGCGCGATATAAGTTATAGCTTTTTTCCTTCTCGACGGTATTTCGATCCATACCCAGCATGATATTGGCGCAGATCGAGAAAATCAGGGAAAATGTCACAAAAATCGAGCAAACGACAATCATTTGTCGGGTTATTTCCAAATCCCTGCGGCTCTGCCGTCCCGCACTTTCGGCACTTTGGTTTTGATTCTTTCTGTTTCTCGTGAGCCGAAGTTTCAAAATAGTTAGAGTCGTGAACAAAAAGACGCTGGAAATTGGAATAACGCCGTGAACGATTGTGCTATATTTGGGTCGAACTTCCAAATAGAAATGGCGACTAACAATTCCGAATTCTCGAGCTCGGCAAATTTTTGCCCCGGGTTCAACTCGGAATACGAAAAGAGCAATGCCAGTCCAGATTGCCATCAGAACATACGCAATGATAGTTGAAATTACGCAAACTTTTGGTTTACCGTATTCCCTGTACTTGAACGGAAACAAAACAGCCAAACATTTATCCAAGCTGAACAAAGCCGTTACGTAATAAGAACTTAGAGTCGAGCCAAACGTGAAATGGCTTCCGACTGCGCATGTGACGTCATTAATTGCTATCAAGTGGATGTCAAACAGAGGCAGTAAAAGTTCAATCACGCCGTCGTACAAAACAGTCATAAAGTCAGTTAAAGCCAAACTGAACATAAACGCAGCCCCTGACGTCAAATTTTGCCATTGCGCTATCACAAGCATAGTAAGCAAGTTTCCGAGCACGCCGAACATTGACAGAGTTGCGGAAAAAGCTTTGATTCCGTAAACAACGGCATAAGCAACTGGGAAAACTTCAACCCATGAATCGAGTGAAATCGGAATTTCTTCGGTTGTCAAGCTTAAGTTTTGTAAGTTTTCCATTTTTGGTGTCTTATCTCAAACTCTCCTACCTTTTCGAATGAGTGAACAAAGGAAACTTGAAATAACAACTCAATCTAATTATATAAAATGGTGTTAACCAAATGAACAAATTGACAATCAAATTTTAAATTTCTTTGAAAAATCAATTTCTTCAATTGTTTTATCTTTTAAAATTTTAATCAATTCTGACCGATAAATGGACTTAAATTAAGACCGATAAACTTTTAAAAGTCAAAATTTTCAAATAAGCTTTCTAAATGATTAAAAAGCTTACACTTCTCTTAAGATGAGCAAAATCAATAGACTTTCAAAACGATTTATTTTAAATCAATTTGTTCTTTGAACGAGACCAATTACTCGAACTAACAAAGTTCGTGACCGACAATTTATTGACCATTAAATTGAGGACAATATGAGAGGTAGCAACCAGGGTTTACCACCATAAAAGAAACTTACCAACCATAAAATGCCATTTGTGGATTTTATGGAAACTTACTGAATATACCACGATCATAAAATTTTTTTAAATTTTGCCGAAAACAGTCCAAAGGGCCACCTGCAGTTCCAAAACAACGTTTCAGGGCATGAAATTTCAAAATTTTTGTATTTTACTTTTATGGTGCCGTACTTACCAAAAAACGCCATAAAAAACAATTGCATGGACCGTTTTATGGTTACAAATTTTCCATTAAAAATGCTTTAAAGCAAACTCAAACTTTATCGAATTTTTTTAACAAAATGGGAAATAGCAACAAAAACAAAATGGGCTCCATTTTTGCAAAAGTTTCAAAATTTAAGTAAGTTTTGAAAGATTTCCTCCACATTTCTGTAAACTTTTATTGCAGGATTTTTGTACTTGAATTTCATTTTCAGGAGCCAGCAAGATTTAAACTTTCCTAAACATTTGCGGTATTTCATGCTGATTTGTTCACCTTTTGGTTAAAATGATTGCAGAAATCAAGCATGTTCGGTCAAATAATGTTCAACATGTGCATCATAGCAAAAAAATCCGTTTTTTGTATCATCAATGTTCCTAAAAATTCGGTGAAAATACATTTTACAAATTTTCATCTAAGTTTCCGATAAAGAACAAGAATTTGATACTCGGCGAAATACCAGCCATTTTAGGCTAAATTAATCCTTTTTTGTGCAATCAACTAATCTCAAAGAATGCTGTCGAACTAAAGTTTGACATTTGATACAAAAATTTTAGTAGTTCTTCAGGTTGTCAGGCAATACTTTAATTCGACTACATTTGGAGAACTCATTACATACGCAATTTCTAGATCTTTAGCCGTCCAAGTATTATATAAACCTGAAGGATTTCAGACAATTCAAACATTGGATTTTTCCGTAAAATTAGCCAAAATTAACAATAATTAAGAGTCAATTTTAACCATCTTTAGCAATTGCTGCCTCTGTTACGCGTGCTGCAACTAGCATAATAAATGATTGAAGATGCTTGATGGAATGTATCTTTTTTATTGGCACAGTTGTCGATTTCTTTGCAGAAAATAGGAATCAATGGGACGTTTTTTTAAATAATCGATCAAAAAACTTTTTAGCAACCTTTGCTATTTTTCTGGCAGATAATAGAAAACAACTTCTTTGAAGTAGTATAGAGAAGAAATAAATAACGAGCTATAGTAGGAAAAAAAATTGTTTGTTTCGATCAATTAGTTTTTGTTATTAGTGTTGTTGGTACCCAATAATTTTTTCGGTGGAAAAATTTTTGATACATTTTCTTACTATTTTCGTCTTGAATTTTCTGTGTTTTTCAACAAATTGGGCAGAAAATTTGTTTTCAGTAGTTAATCAACTCTTGCATTTATTTTTTCTTTCTAAAAATTATATTCCGGGATATTTGTAGAACACATATGAGATAAGGCGCAAAAAAACTCGGTCAACTGCACATTTAAAAAATTTAAAGATTTTTCGTTCATTGTTTCATTGTTGGGCTCAGAAATTTGTTAAATGAGATTGTCAGACTCTCCAAAGCAACATTTCTGTACAACGATAAATTCAACAAAAGTTAGAACGTATTGCAAGCAAATCTTAACAAAATCCATTACGATGTAGGGGTATACCCTAAAATCGGCCTTAGTAAAAGTCGCGCAAATATAGATAAAACATGAGCAAAAATAGTAGACAAGCTTAGTAGTTTTTTTTGAGAAAATTGTTCCACCGTTTTTGTGAAATTGAGATACTTTCAAGTTGGAAATTAGGTGACAAGTCTTGTAGTACAATTTCGCTCAGTTTATGTACCTATCGCGTTGAATGTGTCGATATCCGGCAATTATGTCTAATTTAATGCGCGCTTTTGAGAATTCAAAAGTGATCTAAAGCTCTATTGATGGAGCATGAGAAAGTGGTTTATAATAAAATACCAGATAGGTCTTCAATAAATTTAACAATCTTTTCACAAATGCGAACAAATCAATAAGAAATATGTTTCTTGTAGGCTCGGAATCAACAATACACCACCAGGACGGAATTACCAAGGACCTAACTTACATCCCAAAGCAACATTCAGGGAGACAAAAATGTACAAAAATAAGAAAACTCAAAAATGTATATAAACTCAATTAGAAATCAAAACCTGTGTCTTTATTTTTTGAGTTTAATGTCTATAAATTAGTTATAAAAAGTATTTTTATAACATTAGCCTTTGTTAAATTGTGTTCTCTGAGGTATTCAGAATAGTGTCAAGGTCTCAGTAGTCACTTAGGAAGTATGGAGCGATTTTGAAAAATAATCATACCTGGCAAAAGACACCTGTCAATAGACACGTGTAAATAAACGCAAATTGAGAAGCAGAAAAGGTCGATTTTCAAACAGAAATGCAACTGTGCTTCAAAATGATTACGCTTCTGATATATTTCGATTAAACTGACACCTATAGATAGAGAAACAATAAAAAATTTCCTTTAAATATCTCTCAGATCCCGGCTCTTCCGCCAATTAGATCTAGAAAACTTACCGAACAGATCTGGCGGGAGGTTGCTTTGGAATTGTAAAATGTATAAAGAATATTAACTCGCATTTCTCGGAAGAAAACACCTGCAAATAAAAAAGCAAGACATGGAAAAAAAGAAATATACATAAAATTCCAGCGGGATACGAACGCTTACGGCCGTTGTAAACAAAAGTTCTCGGTAAATTTTGTGCTGTTTATTTCCCGTTTATAAAATTTTTTCCTTTTAGTGTAACAGAATTATTCAGAAAAGGAAAGACGCAGAATGGAGGAAATTGTCAGACGAAAAAAGTTTATAGACACTTGAATTAAAACGCTGAATGGAGGGTTTACTAAGCAAAAAGTGATAGACAACTATAACAGGACGCACAATTGAGAGATTGCTCAGAAGGAAAGAAATAGACAGCTGTAAAAAGACGATGGGGTGGACTTTTCAAAAAAAAAATTTCGTAGGCAAATATAAAAAGACGCAGAAGTGAACGATCTGAAAAAAAAAATTGATAGAAAACTGTCAAAAGACGCAAAAGAGGGGGACTTTTCGCCAAAAAAAATGATAGAGAACTGTAGAAAGACGCACAACGGAAGAATTTTTGGAAAAAAATGATATACACCTGTAAAATAGATCACAGAATGGAGAAATTTTTCGGAAAAAAAACCAATTAATTACTATAAAAAGACGCAAAATGGGGAAATTTCCAAGAAAATTTAGACACCTGTAAAAACACGCGAAAATGGAGAGATTCTTTGGAGAATATGGTAAAATGGAGAAAAAGACGCGGGACGGAAGAATTTTTCGGGTAAAAAAATAGAAAACTGTACATAGACGCACACTGGAGGAATAATACACTCATGTAAATAGGCTTTTAGACTTCAATTTTTTGTTCTCTTTAATTTTTTTTCAATTATTCAAACAACCAGTACAGCCCGCAATTCACCCTGTTTTGAATCAACATTTTCATTTCATCATTTGAAAATAATATCAAAAGTCAGCCAGTATAATCCAATTTTTCTGAAAAATCAATCAGAATAAAAAAAACTTTAGTGATGTCTACACTCAGACATCACTCACTCGGAGGGTGTACTGATGTCTATCCCATTTCTGCATCTACAATTCAAAACAAGTAAAACCATTGTTGCAAATTGGAAACCTATATGGTATTTTTTAAGCTTTAATCCACTTTCAATTACTTTTGTTTTCTATCAATCAATGAAGCTTTAAACCACTTCAACAAAAGGCACAATTGCGGATTATGTATACATTCAGTTCGAAAATTAGATACATCAGCATGGAACCGATATAGGCTGAGTGCGAAAAGGAGATACTCAAATCAACCCAAATTGTGATACATAGCGCGCAAAAAATAGTGTACACAGCTTGGAGCTGAATGCCGCGGTAAAAATTTGGACACTTATGCGAACACGGATTACGCAATTCCCTTTTGTCCGAAATAGCAAAAGTATATTTTTTTCACAATATTGTTAACTTTTCATTGTATTAACACAGAAAAAGTGAACAAGAGTTACACATATAGGACAGATTTGCCCGTGACTATTTAGGTATACCCCTGCAGCGTTGTTGGTCTCGCACAATGGTTTCTAAGAAAGATAATCAACTGAAGTATTAGAAAATGCGCTCAAATGATGGGCGAGGAGGCGTCTCTACCGTGTTTCGTATTAGCTGTTAAATGGCGGTGGAAAAACTTTGTTCACTCGTTTGATGTCATTAGAGCGTAATTCACATCTCGCTCTAAAGATATAAAATTAAAAAAGCGAAAGCAAGCCAAGGCACTTTTATTTGATTTTTGCCAATAAACTGTCAACAGTTGGAAATACTTAAAATGCTGGAACTCAGATCAAGTTTAAGCAAACCAATGAGGTTGAGACGGGAGAAAGATACGCAAAAACTCAAATCGATGGGGCAGTTATTTTGCATAAAACAGACTCTTTGGACATGAAACTTTGCTGCCAACTTCGTTGAGGGCCACTAAAAATCGGTGTCCCGCTTTTTCACCCCTATTTATTTAACCCCCTATCATTTAACCCCGATTTTTTCACCCCTCCATCATTTAACCCCTCTATCATTTAACCCCTCTATCATTTCACCCCGATTTTAATCTTTTGTAAAATAAGGACTATTTAATTAGCAATATAGTCATTTGGCCATGCCTCGCGGGCCATGGCCATGCCTTAGCGGCCCGTGGGACTTGATATGAAACTATCACAACCGAACATGGGATTAAATTATCTACTTAATTATGACAAAATATGCCTTTAATGTCGACTCCTAATAGGCGGTATGAAATGATAGAGGGGTGAAATGATATAGGGGTTGAATGATAGAGGGGTTAAAAGATACGGGGTTAAAATATGTGGGGTTAAATGAATCGGGGTGAAAAGAAGTAGAACCCTAAAAATCATCCAAAAATCAGTGAGCGTAGTTGTGTATAGTCCGGCCAAATGTTTCTCTACTCGGTCATTTTGTCACGATGTGGTAACCTAAAGAATAAATGACATTGCGTTCATAAGAACCACATTGGTTGAGCATTTTGAATAATTTTTAAAACAAAAATTGATATTTCCCTTATGTATTTCCGAATACAAGCCGTAACTTTGCTAAAATTTTGTGAGATCTGGCCTCCAACATTTGTTTTTTCTTTAATTTCAGGCCAAAATTGTTGCCTTCAAGTGTTGATATTTTTCTCATTTATTTTTACTTTTAGGTCATATTATTATTTTTACAATGTGTGTCTTTATTCGGTGAACCGTCCAATACTATACTAAAAAATTTCATTTACACCTTCATTCAACATTTTATGATCTGTGTTTAGTTTCGAAAAAAGAGGAGCCAGGAAAATGGATGAGCCGTGCTGTAATATGTGAAATTTCACGTTGCCCCGCCTTCATGTCTAGTTTATGTTTGATTATCCTCAAGCAATTCTTGTAACAGTCACTTGGAGATCTTGTGTAGTTTTTTGATATTAATAAATCGTTTGTTCAATTACTTCGTTTTTGAGTTTTTCATTTGTGCGACTTAAGTAGCCCAAACATAGTTGAATATATTTATTTACTCACCCAATTTAGTTCACCTGAAGGAACTTGATATAAAATTGTCGCTGTTTTAGTTACAAAATTCCAAAACCATAGCGTCCATTAGATGTTCAATTACCGTTCCTGCTTGTTCCTACTTGGCTCACAATTTCAAGCACAGTTATGTTCAATTTGCAGTCATACAACTGTTCAATTTTGATGAGGTCTTGCGTTTTCTTTCACTTCCCGTACCGAACTCCGAGTGTAAATCAGTAATGGGCAATTGTAAATGCAACTCTGTTATGTAATATATTTTGCTCGCTTTCTTGTTTGAAATTTGCTTCTTTCGAATGTATATTAAGGGCGCAAAAGTCAAATTTTCAACAGTTATGATGGCGCAGGAAAGACGAACGTCTAAAGAGTGGGAGATCGTGGGTTTGATACCCGTACAGAACATTATTTTTGCACTTGGTCCAGGTCTGATTTTTATCAAAACAGACTGAACGCAAGTCTGACAAGTCAAAAAAGTGAAATGAATCAGTCAATGATTCAGTAACGATGAGTAATTGCTTTTGCCCAGTACTGAAACGCATTTGGAGTTATGTACGGGTTGTCATCTATTGATCTCTGCAATAACTTATATTGCATAACACATAGAGAATACGGTACATTGATGCCAACAACTTATATGGATATGTTTTGATGCAGAGCTTAACTTAAAACAAATTTAAAGAGGCCTAACATTCCTGTAATAGATTTATTAAAAACAGCAGTTGATTCCGACATTGGATATTGATAATAGCTAACTTCGACTAAACAGATAATTTTACAGTAGAAACAAGGAACTTCCCATTCTGATAATTCCTGAAGAGACAGGTTGATGAAAACAAGAAAGGCGATTTTTTAAAAAATTTACAACGCTTCAACTGAGAAATTGATACTTAATCAGATTTATAAATTTAATAACCCAAAATATGAAAAAATAGAAGTCGATTTTGCGCCCGGGTTGTATAAATGGAACTAATGTTCACTGAATTATAACATAAAAAATATATAATCAAGAAATACTGTGAAATCAATACTAAGATGAGAGTTGACGCTAAGACTGAAGCTTAGATGGATATTTAACAATCAGTGTTTGACAGAATTAGTGCAATTCCATCACACACATATGTGAAGCTAATACTAATCTTAGTAGAGAGTAAAGATGTCGGAAACATTATATAGTAATTAATTGCATTTCATAATTGCAAATTGAAAAATACAATAAGAAAAGCCAATATACTTGGATGCCACTTTTTCAAAGCTAAGTTAATAAAACATCTATGGCTACTTATATGATACACTTCAATGCTCATATAAAAGTATGGTTATATTACATGGATAGCTTCATTTTGAGTTTCAAAGTTTCAACATGTGAGATTGACGAAAATTGTTTTGAAAGTAACTTAGAGTTTTCTCAAAAAAATTAAGAACAATGCTACGTCTTAAGCTTAAACATGAATTTGATAACAAACGTTATGGATAAGTTTATTGTTTTAAAATCGAAAAAATGTACAGTTAGCACAGAGGCTTGCTGAGATAAAGAAAAAGGAAAATGAAGTTGACTAAATACATTAGTTTAATACTTTGATTAAGGATAATGAACGAACTCTAACTGAAAGTTGACACATAATCATTAGATGTTAATTCTATACTTATGAAATATTACACGCGTTCTTACCTTCTTTTTAAAACTTGATAATGTTTCCATCAATTTTAAGCGTCTATTTGATTTGTGAACTCAGTAGTTTTGTGATAAAGATTAACGGATTTTTGTTGAACTTAGCTGACAGCTGCTTAGGAGAAATGGGAAATGCAAGTGTGAACTTGATTTGTACCGTTGTTGCTTTCGTAATTTTTCAAGAACTTCTAGAGCAACAACATTTCTATCAATTATCGGTGGACCCATATAGTATTAGGACGGCAGTCGTAGTAATAGTGAAAGCTCTCTTCAAAACAGTTAGTTCAGAAAGTCTCTTCTACGCAATTTTGTTGAATGAACGTTTAATTTTGTTAACTAGAATATACCAATGTGAGGCATTCACAAGATGCGACAATATGCGCTCTAAGTATTTCATTGCCTGGCTTGCTTCGCAGACACTTATTAACTTTCGATTCATTCATAACAACATATGTTTGCTTCATAAGCGTTTTTCTATCGTACTATGAAGAACCATGGCCATCAATATCGAATTTAGATTCAGAATTGCAAACCGTGGCCAAGACTGACACAAGACTGACGAGTCTGAAATGTCTTATGATCATAGCACTGAATCAGTGCTGATAACCAGACTTGCCATTAGATTTGTCCAGAACTGATATTGACTTGGCGTTGAGTACGGGCAGTTATTTCAAAAGAAACAATATCAACTAGTGTTAGGCTTTACAGTTTTTCTCAAGAAAATGGGCTGAAAGGATAAGATTTTTCCCAAGATGGTAGTGGTGAGGCTGAAATCAAATCACAGTAATTAATTGATAAAAAGAAAATTTTCAAACAAAATACTTGATAAGCAATTTATTTGACCAGACATTCTTGTGTTTTCGGCAAACACTGGCGAAAATTTTATCCCAGCTTCTGGTTTATTAAAATGAACGATACAAACATATGTAATATCTTTGAACAATAACTGACGCCTCTTAGTGGAAAGATACTCAAAACGTCCTTAATTTTACACAGACATCATTGAACGATAGTACTAGAACTTTGTTTCGGGAGTATTCCTTGTACATTCAAATCATAAATTTTAAAACTTTTACTGATTTATGTCTTAATTACGTTTATACAGAAACGTTGTTCTAGAGCCGTATAAAAATACTTTAGGTTTCTGTTGCATGCCAGATTTCACGAAAAGGTTCGAACAAGATTGAGTTCTGCTGCTCCTTATTGGGTAGCCTTCGGCAGGATAACGAACTCGTTGAAGACTGAGAAAAATATTTGCTTCTTGTCAGATCAACGCTGTTTTAAGTTAATTTTCGTATGATATGAAATTGTACGTCTCACAAAACTTATAACGAGTTTTTACAAACCGTCACAAAGAAAAACGAAACCGTTTAAAAATTTTAATTCTGATGAGCCAGAAATTTGAAAATGTTTTTAAAATAAGTAATAAAATAGCTTGCTTAAAAAATCCAATCTAGACAACTTTGTGATGTGAGAATTTTGGAAAAATGTCACTATTTCGGTTCTAATCAGTTCCCCGACTAAATCCCGAACCAATTCTTACCAAGTACTGATTGAGTGACTCTCCAGAATAAAAAGTGAAGCACAATACAACACGAGCACTTCCACATAGTTCAGTTGACAGAGAAAAAAACATAAATACAAAACAAATTAAGTACAAGCATTCGACAAAAAGTTCCGTGCCAATTAAAAAGGAGTTTCAGTTTAAAAGTAACGTTGAGAAAAAACTCATTTAAAACTGAGCTCCAGTTCTCCTTGTGTCAACGGACTTCGTCTGCCTCAGGCGCACTTGGCTTGACTACTAGGCTAGCCTGGTAGAAGAGGTGCGCAATTTCGATGACGAGTTAGCTGACAGCGCTAAGTTCAATCTAGGATGCAGCATATCTTTCCTTTTTGATCTTTTCCAATTCCATTACGAACTATTTTCCCACCAAATTAAAGCCAATACTAAGTTTCCCAACCAAAATAGACTATAAAGGACAAAACGCTAAAAATTAATGATAGGAAAGAGAGAAAGAAAAATAAAGAAATATTTGATTTTCGAAAATCTAAAAATAACAAAGATAAGAATTGCTCTCTTAAAAAAGCTACACTGACCTAAAAGACATAACCACTTAACCAAACCACACCTAACACAGAATTAATAATCAGACGTTTTCGTGATCTAATGGAGATTTTGTATGTTCTTGAACATTCAGTGGAGTGTATTAAACGATATGAACAAAGGAAAGACGGGAAGCGCAAGCGACGATTTTGTATGATGATCTGCGTCATGCTAATAATGTGTTAAATGTACATGATCGGGTTGGCCACGAATGAACTAGGAAAGTGGTTGACCAAAATAAAAAGGAGAAAAATGGAGAGGGAACGAAGATTGTCTATAGGGAAGTAGGATAGATTGAAGAGTGTTTTTTTCAGACCCCGAATTGACTGGGCAAGCGGTTGGCCTTACGCACTTTAGTTCAATTGGTGAAAATAGAATATGTTCTAATTTGACACTCAAAAAGAGATCAAATTACAAAATATATAGACGGGTGAGGCAGAGCTGCAGAATTGAACTTCAAACCGCTACGTTGAACGGTTTTTGTTCGTTTATACGGTTCTCTTAGTCGACTGGTTTGTTTGGCATTGTTTTGTAGCGTTAACTTCACAGTTCAATTGATATATGAAATACATACATATGGGAAAAAAGAAAGAAAGACAGAAAAAATTTCTGTTTGATCCGACTTGGAAACTAACAGTAGTCGGTTAAACATCGTTGATTCGTTTTGGTGGCCTTGCAAGTTGAGGCTTAGACTGAAGGCTAATTCGAGTCGTTGATTTGTCTTTGTTTTTCAACTTCATTTCACCAGTTATCTGTTTTTGTTTGTATTTATTTAGTAGTTGTGGTTCATTTTTCTCCTTTTGTTGTTATATTCTCTTCGAACCCAGTGCTGTAAGGAAATGGAAATTGGAGTCTGGGGTGCAATTGGGTTTGATTCTATTGAGCCCAAACGTTCAGGTTTTTTCAATCAATTACTGATTATTCTAGTCTGTGATGCGCAAAAAAAATTCACGAGATGATAAAGAGTACTTTTGCTCGTGTTGAGTGGACATCAGCTTTTTTTGCTCATTAAATCTACTGCAGACATTATCTTGTGTTCAGTTGCCCAATTAGTATGAACTCAGTTTTATTTTGTCTGCTTTTCTTTAAGGAGCAAATTCTTAGCGCTCAATTCTGAACGTTTTGAATTCTGTCGATGAGCGGTTCGGAATGGTCCAGCCAGCAGGCATTTCAGTAAAAGTACAGAGGGTGAGTCCAGGATTTACAGAACAGAAGCAGACTTTCTTCGTTGATGTTTAATTTGCTTGGTCTCCAGAGTTCAAAAAACTCTGCTGTTTGCTCTCATCAATCGGTTGTTGCAGTGGTCTTTCCACTTCCGATGGTGGCTGATAGTGATACTAAGTAATTTTAGCAATTTCGTCTTAGCAATGGGAACCCTTTTGATGTTCAGGATTAGCACCGAGTCTTTTACGAGGGATTGTTGAAGACCATATATTTGAGTTCAACTCGGATTATTTTGATTTTGACTAATTGGTACAAGTTCAGAAGGTTGTTTATTAATGAATGAAGAATTTGCTGAATTAAATTGTTGAAAAGTGTTCTGTAATTTAAAGCAAAATTGTCAGCGAGCTTGAGATTTGGGCTTTCATTTAGGGCAACCAATTAATGTGGATGATGAAGGGAATTAGAGATATTACACTTCCTTGTGGGACACCGGCTTCTTGGTAAAAATTTTTTTACTGAGAGTAGTGTTGATGTTGCGTATACTTTTCTCCGGGATAAGAAAGAATTTGTCCTTGTTTATGATGAATATTACTAGCCCTATTGATTTCAGTTTATAGAACAATCCAAGACAACAGACAGCATCGAAAGCTTTTTAGCGTCCAAACATACCAGTCAAACCATTTCACACCACAAGGAAACTTCGCTTACGCGTTTGGTGAGTTTCGAATGATTGTCTGTTGTGCTGCAATTTTTCCTATAAGAGCTTTGTAATTCACCCAATACACTGTGGGATTCACAGTGTTTCATGACTATATTTTTTCTCCCACAGTTCCACAGATTTAAGCTAGACAATTGCTCAGACTAATGAGTCCATACTTTACTGCTTTTCGTTTGATTCTTATTTTGTTTTGGCATTGTATTTACCTGCAATTCTTTCTCTCTAACAGGGACATACGAGTTGTTTTTTGAGCTGGTAAACAGAACGCATATAAGAGTAATAACGCACTTTGGTAAATCTATAGGAACATTGAAACAGTTTCTGTCAGTTCCCGCGCAAGATTTTTTTTTTCGAGCACCTGAGAAGTTCCTAACTTTTTTTAGTGTGACGACAACAACACCGGTTTGCTCACTCTCACAGTTTTGCAGTGTTGATCAGCTATTTGTGAATTTTTTGTGTAATTTTGCATTGCGTCAATTACAACTTGTTTAAGATTTCACACATTTCAGGGTATGTGGCTGCAATGCTCTCTTTGTTAACTAATTTTGGGTAGTCTGCATTTTTCTGTTGCGACTGATTCTCATTGGTTGGGTTTTTGATTGCTTTCCAAAATCCGTTGCTGACTTTTTCACCTGCAGTTTTAACCTTTGTTGCCATTCCTTTAAGCTCATTTCTTATGTGGACAGTTTTTATTTCCGTCTGGAGGTTTTTTATTTCTGTTTTGAGAGGTTTGACTCCATCTTTGAGTGCAATTTTTGGTTCCTTTAGCTTTTTCTTTTCAATTTTCATCAAATTTTGTGTCTCAAAACTGTATGGAAACTGTTTTGTTCTATTGAAATTTTCGATTGATCCGTGATGTAAATTTACAACTTTGTGACTGAAAAGATTGATTTCAATCTTTCCTTGTTAACGCGGGGGCCAAAATTTTGATTATTTTGAAGCTATTTTTAAGATTTTTTTTCAAATCTCTGATAAATTATTTCCGCCTTTATGTGAAACATTTGTTTTTCCCGGAATTCATTGTCGTAATTGTTGTTCTGAATCTGAAACTGTAAAATTGTTGATAAACTCAAACAAATAACTCTCGAAAAGGTGCAAATCCTTCTTAATTTTGCTTTTAACGTGGGATGATTGGTATGTAAAATTATCGGTGCTAAGAAGTATAAAATGACCTTTGTCAATTAGATTAAGAATTTTTTTTTTACAGTTTTCAGAATTGTACGGACAATTAATTTCCTGATTAGGAGAATCAAAGTCGCAACATATAAAAACAATTGGCATGCATTCTGCATATTTTTTTTCTACGTTTAAACTTCTGCCGGAGAATTTAAGACGGTGATAATCAAAAAATTTTCAATTGAGGGCAGCTAAATACATATTCTAAAGATTTCGATGGTTTGTCCATAGTTATCTCTTTCTTTCACTACTTGTTCTTTTTGCTGGAAAAAGATGTTGGTCTTTATCAGATAGATCCGTGATAACTACTTGGCACCACATAACTGCCACCACATAACTACTTGGGATAATTTTTTTTGCTAATTCTTGGTTTCGTTCACACTCATTATTTCTAAACAATTTTCTGTCAAAAAATAAGGCCAAGTCTTTCATTTAGTTGATCAGTCCGCAGCAGTTCCATTGCAAGATTCCTAGCTTATCTAATTTGCTTAAGTTCTTGATATTTGATGTATGATTTGCTGTGTTTGCAGGGACTATGATTGCCTTTTTGATGCTTACTTGTATTTTTTGAGCATCAATTTTTCTGTTGAGGATTTGTATGGCGCTTTTGAAGACAATACTCATTATATCACTCTATGATTTGGTATTCAGAGCCGTGTGTATTTTGCTCAAGACCTCTGCTCCTAGAATAGCAACTTTTTTTAGTAGAGGGAGTCAATTCGTGGTTTTTCTGCGGCCCGATTGGTTTGCGATAGTTGAATATTTAGTGTCCTTTATTTTTTTCGAAGCTGCAGCTACCTTGATCTGATAGGCTGGGCAGCCGAGATAGACAGTGCATGAGCACCCCCACAGGGTGAGCACAGGCGGTTATTTGGACGGTGATGTTTTTAATGTTGTGCGTTTTAGAGCAAGGGAGACGACGAAATGCTTGATTTTTTAATCGGCTTGATCTTAACCATAGGGAATTTAATTCAGATTACGTGCTAATTTGCTAATTTCGGGCAAACTGAATTTGCAACGACCTGAGATTGATAGAAACAACCATCGGTCTGATTTTTTAGCTTGGTGTTTATTTGTTTTTTCGAATTTTTTTTGTTGCGCTCTTCAGCGAAATTATACAGGTCGTGTGTTGTTTTACCAGCTGTTGTTCCAGCTTCTGATAAAAGCCTGTCTAAGCGACTCAATTTGAAAATCAGCCCGTTTCAGACTCTGAGTTTTTAAAAGTCGATTGTCGATTAGATTGGGGCTCGGAATCAACAATTCTGGAAACGTTAAAATTTCATGGTATCCCACAATAAAATGTAAAAATAACGTAGGTAAACTAAAGCTTAAAATAGTTTTAAGACTTTTGAAGAGTGAAAAAATGATGCAAAAAGTAATCGAAAAATATGCAACTTTTGGTATAATCTCTTTATAAAATCCTCAATCCCAAAAGACGTTTCTAAACAATGTGGAGTACGTGCTTCTGGCTTTCCGATCAAACTTAGACGCACTGAACCGAAATACACAATAATAGCATTTTAATCATCATAGATAAAATTAGGCTAGAGAATGAAAAAAAATGACAGAGAATGAAAAGAATTCTGATATTGCCTAAAGATAGCAGTCATGGCCTCTGTTTTTTCTACTCACTGGTAAAATTTGGTTTCTTAGTAAATATATGGGACTTTTTAGGTTGCTATAAGCTGAAATCAGAATCGTTGTGGTCAGATTAATAACTTTCTCTCAAAAAATCTTTGAAAACAATTTTAGGCGAATTTTGAATTGCATTAATTTTGAAAAATTCTTCTTAAAACTCTACTTTGCTTAACTGCGCAAAAATCAAGACTGATCAAGTCTTTGTCAAGTCTTGACCTATGGGTTGTCAAGTCTTGGCCAAGACTTGACTTAGACTTGACAAGTCTCGACGTGTCTTCGCAAGTCTTAAGACTTGAGATAAGACGTGATCAGTACCGATTTGTCAACTCAAGAATTGTATCTCACTTGACAAGTACTGATCAAAATTTGAACTTCATTACGGTTTTCTGTTTACTATGAGTCAATAAAAGTGCAAGTTGAGACAAAAATTTAAAATTTTTCCGGTTGAACCTTAATTTACTTATAAGAACAAAATCATTATTTTTTTGCATTAGCGTTTAAGATCGCAGAAACTCGACTCCAATGAAACGCCAACTAAACCCTCAAATCATCTGAACTTGTTATACATTAGTCCTCAATTAGAAAAATGAAGATTCAAGACATTCAACACAATTATTTTCTACCTTTGTGTATTGCGGCATCAACATAAAAAATAAATAAAAATGCTTTAACGCGGAAAAAATGAAGGTCGATCATCAATTTGAAGATATTTTCTTTTACACAATCTAATACGTCGAGAAAAAATAAATTTGTGGGAAACGCAATAGATCGTAAAATTTTTTTTGCAACTTGAATTCTAATAGCCTATTAAATATATCCAAAAATTTGTTGTAAATTACCTCAATTCTTTATATCTAACCTGAAGAAAATGAATGAGAAATATGTGGCAATTATCAGTTAAAATTATCAGGGGGGCATATATTGCAAGAAACAGGTATTAAAACAGTTTTCAAATTATTGAACATTGCAAGAGAAATTTTTTAACTAAATTGATACTGACCCGGGTCGAGAAAAAATCGGAAAAATTTGTAAGATAAGCGATGAAAAGTTGTTTTCGAACCTCTCACATCCTGAATCTCAGCCACTTCTTCTCCCATTGTGCCACTTCTAACTACCATCTAGCATATTTGTTTTGAATTTAAAACAAATTCACTCTACTTTTTGTAAAACATACGCGTTGCAATTTTGTAAGATTAGCGATGAAAATACAAGTTTTAGCGGTAAAATTTGATGATATTTTTTAAGTTCAACGCTTAATCTAGTTATGAAATTACATAAATTCACTGCTTAAAAATTCAAAAAGATTTATGATTATTCGTGGGTAAATTTTCAGTGCGTCTTTTAATAAATGTATGTTAACGTCGTTGAACAAAAGACAATTCGAAGTTTTCTAAGCGGTGAATATATGTTATTTAGCCACTAAGTTAAGCGGTGACGTTGTGTAATTTCATCGCATTCACTGCTGCTGATCTCACACAATTTTAAAACTTTTTTCTATGCGGTGAGTTCATGTAAATTTACCACTAAGTTAAGCGGTGAATTTATGTAATTTCATTGCTAAATTCAGGGGTGAAATTATGCAATTTCTCGGCTACCAGGCGATAAAGGTTTTTTCACCGCATTCACGGCCTGATTCACGTAATTTCACTGCATTCACCGCTTATCTTGCAAAATTTTCCCCATTCACCGCTTATCTTACATTATTTTGCGTTGAATGGCGGTGACACCTCAACCCGGGGAGTAGCATTTTCCGGGAAACTTAATTGTACTGCAAAGCATAATGCAATTCTGCTTAGTAATATCCAGCGTTCAGGTGCAAGACCCTCTCAAGTTTTGATCATATTATCTTGGGTCACACTCAAGGGGTTCCAGACCACACAGACCAAAACCGGTTCTGCGACCAGACCTATCTGTGTTGCGCATTTGCGTGGCAGACTCACTTGGGTCATGTGCTGGTGCTAGATACCTGATTGTGTGACGCCATGCGGGGAGAGGACCTAGTTGGGTTGCAAACTGGTCGCTCCGAGGCAAAAATTTAAGGCAATTGTGCTGGTGACAATTGGTATGATGTTTTCTTATCAGATAAAAGAACACGCTAGTTTTTTGTTTAAGTTCAGAAATTATCAATAATTTTCATCATTTCGTTACAACCGAGATCCTATAGCTCAACAACACAACGCATCTTTTATCATTGAGTTTTTCAAAAAGGCGATTAGGCGATTAACTCTTCCTTGGAAGACTGGTTGTTTTTCGTGGCTGGACCTCTCTGTACAGATCAAACAATCCGGACTCTGGAAACGATTCTGATTAGGTTATAAGGCTCTGGAAAGGATTAATTTATACTATTCAGGCCATAATATTCTTAATTGAGCTATGATCAGAGTACACCGAGAATTGGAATGGACTCTGATCAGGCTATGCACACTTTGCCCAACGCTCTGATCAGGGCGTGCACACAACGACACAATTCTGTTCAGGCTGTATCCAGACAGTGCCGTAGCTTCCACACCCTGTCGTTGGGTTGCGATCTGATCAAGCTTACTTGGGTCGCGCATTTCAAACTGGATTTCAAACAAATAGTTGAGTTGAAAATGAACAATTTTGGATTTAAAACAAAACGGAATGGATTCAATTACCAGGAACAACGTGGAATACGGCTATGTAAGTAGGGGGCGCATCAATGATATGTTTTGAAGGCTAAATGAATAGCAGAATGATAACTACTGAAAGAACTTCTTGTTTAAAACATATTTTTTCATCGTTCAAAATCATTTATATACCTTGTATGAATTAATCAGCTTTCTCAATCTTTTAAAATAATGTTCACCAAAGATCGATCATCAATTTGAAGATCTTTTCTTTTACACAATCTAATACGTCGAGAAAAAATAAATTTGTGGGAAACGCAATAGATCGTAAAATTTTTTTTGCAACTTGAATTCTAATAGCCTATTAAATATATCCAAAAATTTGATGTAAATTACCTCAATTTTTTATATCTAACCTGAAGAAAATGAATGAGAAATATGTGGCAATTATCAGTTAAAATTATCAGGGGGGCATATATTGCAAGAAACAGGTATTAAAACAGTTTTCAAATTATTGAACATTGCAAGAGAAATTTTTTAAATAAATTGATAATGACCCGGGTCGAGAAAAAATCGGAAAAATTTGTAAGATAAGCGATGAAAAGTTGTTTTCGAACCTCTCACATCCTGAATCTCAGCCACTTCTTCTCCCATTGTGCCACTTCTAACTACCATCTAGCATATTTTTTTTGAATTTAAAACAAATTCACTCTACTTTTTGTAAAACATACGCGTTGCAATTTTGTAAGATTAGCGATGATAATACAAGTTTTAGCGGTAAAATTTGATGATATTTTTTAAGTTCAACGCTTCATCTAGTTATGAAAATACATAAATTCACTGCTTAAAAATTCAAAAAGATTTATGATTATTCGTGGGTAAATTTTCAGTGCGTCTTTTAAAAAATGTATGTTAACGTCGTTGAACAAAAGACAATTCGAAGTTTTCTAAGCGGTGAATATATGTTATTTAGCCACTAAGTTAAGCGGTGACGTTGTGTAATTTCATCGCATTCACTGCTGATCTCACACAATTTTAAAACTTTTTTCTATGCGGTGAGTTTATGTAAATTTACCACTAAGTTAAGCGGTGAATTTATGTAATTTCATTGCTAAATTCAGGGGTGAAATTATGCAATTTCTCGGCTACCAGGCGATAAAGGTTTTTCACCGCATTCACGGCCTGATTCATGTAATTTCACTGCATTCACCGCTTATCTTGCAAAATTTTCCCCATTCACCGCTTATCTTACATTATTTTGCGTTGAATGGCGGTGACACCTCAACCCGGGGAGTAGCATTTTCCGGGAAACTTAATTGTACTGCAAAGCATAATGCAATTCTGCTTAGTAATATCCAGCGTTCAGGTGCAAGACCCTCTCAAGTTTTGATCATATTATCTTGGGTCACACTCAAGGGGTTCCAGACCACACAGACCAAAACCGGTTCTGCGACCAGACCTATCTGTGTTGCGCATTTGCGTGGCAGACTCACTTGGGTCATGTGCTGGTGCTAGATACCTGATTGTGTGACGCCATGCGGGGAGAGGACCTAGTTGGGTTGCAAACTGGTCGCTCCGAGGCAAAAATTTAAGCCAATTGTGCTGGTGACAATTGGTATGATGTTTTCTTATCAGATAAAAGAACACGCTAGTTTTTTGTTTAAGTTCAGAAATTATCAATAATTTTCATCATTTCGTTACAACCGAGATCCTATAGCTCAACAACACAACGCATCTTTTATCATTGAGTTTTTCAAAAAGGCGATTAGGCGATTAACTCTTCCTTGGAAGACTGGTTGTTTTTCGTGGCTGGACCTCTCTGTACAGATCGAACAATCCGGACTCTGGAAACGATTCTCATTAGGTTATAAGGCTCTGGAAAGGATTAATTTATACTATTCAGGCCATAATATTCTTAATTGAGCTATGATCAGAGTACACCGAGAATTGGAATGGACTCTGATCAGGCTATGCACACTTTGCCCAACGCTCTGATCAGGGCGTGCACACAACGACACAATTCTGTTCAGGCTGTATCCAGACAGTGCCGTAGCTTCCACACCCTGTCGTTGGGTTGCGATCTGATCAAACTTACTTGGGTCGCGCAATTCAAACTGGATTTCAAACAAATAGTTGAGTTGAAAATGCACAATTTTGGATTTAAAACAAAACGGAATGGTTTCAATTACCAGGAACAACGTGGAATACGGCTATGTTAGTAGGGGGCGCATCAATGATATGTTTTGAAGGCTAAATTAATAGCAGAATGATAACTACTGAAAGAAATTCTTGTTTAAAACATTTTTTCATCGTTCAAAATCATTTATATACCTTGTATGAATTAATCAGCTTTCTCAATCTTTTAAAATAATGTTCACCAAAGGTCGATCATCAATTTGAAGATCTTTTCTTTTACACAAACTAATACGTCGAGAAAAAACAAATTTGTGGGAAACGCAATAGATCGTAAAATTTTTTTTGCAACTTGAATTCTAATAGCCTATTAAATATATCCAAAAATTTGTTGTAAATTACCTCAATTTTTTATATCTAACCTGAAGAAAATGAATGAGAAATATGTGGCAATTATCAGTTAAAATTATCAGGGGGGCATATATTGCAAGAAACAGGTATTTAAACAGTTTTCAAATTATTGAACATTGCAAGAGAAATTTTTTAACTAAATTGATACTGACCCGGGTCGAGAAAAAATCGGAAAAATTTGTAAGATAAGCGATGAAAAGTTGTTTTCGAACCTCTCACATCCTGAATCTCAGCCACTTCTTCTCCCATTGTGCCACTTCTAACTACCATCTAGCATATTTTTTTTGAATTTAAAACAAATTCACTCTACTTTTTGTAAAACATACGCGTTGCAATTTTGTAAGATTAGCGATGATAATACAAGTTTTAGCGGTAAAATTTGATGATATTTTTTAAGTTCAACGCTTCATCTAGTTATGAAAATACATAAATTCACTGCTTAAAAATTCAAAAAGATTTATGATTATTCGTGGGTAAATTTTCAGTGCGTCTTTTAAAAAATGTATGTTAACGTCGTTGAACAAAAGACAATTCGAAGTTTTCTAAGCGGTGAATATATGTTATTTAGCCACTAAGTTAAGCGGTGACGTTGTGTAATTTCATCGCATTCACTGCTGATCTCACACAATTTTAAAACTTTTTTCTATGCGGTGAGTTTATGTAAATTTACCACTAAGTTAAGCGGTGAATTTATGTAATTTCATTGCTAAATTCAGGGGTGAAATTATGCAATTTCTCGGCTACCAGGCGATAAAGGTTTTTCACCGCATTCACGGCCTGATTCATGTAATTTCACTGCATTCACCGCTTATCTTGCAAAATTTTCCCCATTCACCGCTGATCTTACATTATTTTGCGTTGAATGGCGGTGACACCTCAACCCGGGGAGTAGCATTTTCCGGGAAACTTAATTGTACTGCAAAGCATAATGCAATTCTGCTTAGTAATATCCAGCGTTCAGGTGCAAGACCCTCTCAAGTTTTGATCATATTATCTTGGGTCACACTCAAGGGGTTCCAGACCACACAGACCAAAACCGGTTCTGCGACCAGACCTATCTGTGTTGCGCATTTGCGTGGCAGACTCACTTGGGTCATGTGCTGGTGCTAGATACCTGATTGTGTGACGCCATGCGGGGAGAGGACCTAGTTGGGTTGCAAACTGGTCGCTCCGAGGCAAAAATTTAAGGCAATTGTGCTGGTGACAATTGGTATGATGTTTTCTTATCAGATAAAAGAACACGCTAGTTTTTTTGTTTAAGTTCAGAAATTATCAATAATATTCATCATTTCGTTACAACCGAGATCCTATAGCTCAACAACACAACGCATCTTTTATCATGGAGTTTTTCAAAAAAGCGATTAGGCGATTAACTCTTCCTTGGAAGACTGGTTGTTTTTCGTGGCTGGACCTCTCTGTACAGATCAAACAATCCAGACTCTGGAAACGATTCTGATCAGGTTATACAGCTCTGGAAAGGATCAATTTATACTATTCAGGCCATAATACTCTAAATTGAGCTATGATCAGAGTACACTGAGAATTGGAATGGACTCTGATCAGACAATGCACACTTTGCCTAACGCTCTGATCAGGGCGTGCACACAACGACACAATTCTGTTCAGGCTGTATCCAGACAGTGCCGTAGCTTCCACACACTGTCGCTGGGTTGCGATCTGATCAAGCTTACTTGGGTCGCGCATTTCAAACTGGATTTCAAACAAATAGTTGAGTTGAAAATGCACATTTTTGGATTTAAAAAAAAACGGCATGGTTTTAATTACCAGGAACAACGTGGAATACGGTTATGAAGTTCAACCTCCAACTCAAGTAGGGGGCACATCAATGATATGTTTTGAAGGCTAAATTAATAGCAGAATGATAACTACTTAAAGAACTTCTTGTTTAAAACATATTTTTTCATCGTTCAAAATCATTTATATACCTTGTATGAATTAATCAGCTTTCTCAATCTTTTAAAATAATGTTCACCAAATAACTATTATTAAATAATAAAGTATCATATCACCATTGCTATATCAGAAAATAAAAGCTCCCAATTGTTGTAGGAAAATATTATCTCTAATTTAGGATTCCGATCTACATAAAACCAAGCACCTGAGAAATTAACCTGCACATAACGAGTATTTTACTTAACATCATTTTACAATGAACCAATTGTAAAATTTTCTTCCAAACATGCACAAAACATAAACTCTCACCAACTAAAAAATAGCATAAATTTACTAAGGTCAGTTGCACATCTGAAATCAATATCTTGTTAAGATTTTGCTGGTAGATAACTGAAAAACACGTCAATAGAGATAATTTTTAACATTGTTGTTGCGGTTTTTACTGCGCAATGAATGAATCCTAGACAAAGTCCACTTCCATGATCTGACAATTATAGTGGGGGGGGGGGTCTAAGAGAAAATATGAATACCTGCTACCTGCTAACGTCCCGGCTCGAGGTTTCAACGATATAAATTGCAAAAAATGTAAGAATTGCGATAAATGTTTTTATGAATTTTCAGCGCATAATGTGGTGAAAGCGGTGGAAATAAGAAATTTGCCGCTAAAAGCGCATATCTTAAAAAAGTTCAACGCATATATTTCACAATAAATAGGAGAGAATATGATTTAAATAAAAGAAACAAAAATATTTAACAATAGCGCAAGAATGGTGATGAAATAGAAGCAGATCTGGCTGATATGCAGGTGGTCAGAGGTTGAAACTCTGGATACGCAAGTCATTTTTGTGAGAATTTCAGAAAATGTGGTACTTTCACCGATGAAAGACCCAATTTTTACAACTTTTTTCCCAATTTTTCTCTAAAAACAGCAAGTTTGACAATAGTTCATCGCCTTCACCGCTTCACCGGCTCAGCGCTAAAAAATTGCGGGCGTTAAGCGGTGAAAAACATTTTTTTCACCACTATTAACCAAAATTCTTATCAACTTATTTTCCAAGATTTTAGATATCAACTTATTTTAGAATAACGTCATATTTGTTTTAAAAAACTGGTGAGTCTGAAACGCAGAAATGGAGCAATCAGGAATATCAGAGAGCCACTAAATTCTTCAAAAGCATTCAAATTGCTTTCTGCTCCTTTTTGTGCTTTTTCATACATTCTGTAAGTTACGTTAATGATTTTATTGAAAAAAAATAAAAAAGTATTCTTTGTCTCTCTCTGTCTGAAAATCAGTGCTATCCTTCATTTTCGTAATTGTTTTGGTCAGAAACTTGTTTGCACGTCGGAGTTGCTGTATACCTCTACCCAGAAAAAACGGCTTAATGATTTTTTGAAGGAATTTTAATATCATCTTGAAAGATTTTTAAGATATTCCAACTTTTTCAATACAATTCAAGAGAACTTTAATAGTCACTGTAATAGTTCAGAACTGACGCTAAGATGTTTTAATAGATTATTAACATCTTATTCGTCATCTTTCAAATTTGTTATCATTATAAACGTTATCGGATGAAAATTTGAAATTTTATGAATTGAGATAAATTTTGAATCATTTCTCTTTTGAATAATTTTTTTGTCATGGTATTCTCCCGACTGAATGGGTCAGCGCTACGAAGGAGCTTTTGTTTTTACTTTTTTGGCGGGCATACTGCTGTAAGAATTTAAAGTATTGATATGAAAAAAACTCAAGAAATTGCATCACTCTGCAATTCGCATACGAAGTTTCGTTTCGCTAGATATGCGGCACCTTTTCTGTGAAACTTTGACCATGTTCCTCAACCAGAGTTTTAACTGTTTAACTGGATATTAAGCACATCTATGGCAGTGGTAGAGTTCTTAATGCAGGGTTCACTACTCGTCCTTACGCTCTTTCCGGCGTTCCTTCTCTCGTTCTTTAAGTCGATCACATGCGTCTGTAACATTGGAGCACGGCTCATCCAGGTACACATATTTGGGTCCGCAGTCGACATCGTCAATTTGGCATGACACTGCCACTGGACATGTAAACACTCCGGGATGGTTGTCGTCAGAACACGCACTAAAAACCATAGCTGGATAAACCTCAGAATGATTCTACAGTGTTAAAAATCTGTGTATTTTTTTCTATTTTGAAGGATAATTGGTTAACAATTTTTTTTCATGATCAATTATTTTTGTCATCAATTAAAAAAATGAAGATTTTCAAAAAAAAATTAAATATTTGTCACCAACGGACAATTAAGCTGAACAATACCAACTGATAGGGAGACAAGATTTTAAAAATGCCTACTATAATGCAATTTTTGAAAAAAAAATCACAAAAATGACAACTGTAAAAAGGCTCTTTTTAAATTATTATCTTTGAAAACAACAGCATTTTGTAAGGGTTTTGAGAATTAGTTTTGTTTTCTGGAGAAAGACCACAAATTCGAAAATTTAATTTTTAATTGTTCCGACCCCGGTTGTGGGGGGACTATATACTCAAATGGCATTTTTTGTTCAGACAATTTTGACTGATCGATATATTCATCGTAGAGAAATGTGAGTGGTATCATTAAAAAGCATGTCCAGCGTAGAAATCGAAAAATTTTTTTTTGAATTTCGTTTATTTCGAGGAGTTATCGAAGTTTAAATTTTCATGTGAACATGGATATTTGGTTCACTTTTGTTCACTTTTAGCGTAATTTTTGTTTGAGTTAACAATTTTTCTATAAAAAAAATGTTACTTCAAAACTACCTTTCACGCTACAAAATGCATCATTTTGGTGATCCTTAAAGTGGAAAGGCGACTAAAAAGACTAATGCTGGTCTCATAGGGAAATTTACTATCCAAAAATTCGGATTCCATTTGAGAGCTGTTTTTTTTAGAAAAACTTTTACATTTTTTGTTTTTTTTAGGTAACTAAGAGAATAGTCACACTTCATATCGACGTTTCATTAATGACAAACCTCATTTACAGTCCAAAGATGCCCATTGAACATAAAATTAGCTTTCAAGGAATCGCTCATATTTTTTTGTGTTCGAATCTGAGTGTTCGTCTTAATGAAATTTTGATTTTCTTTTGGAGATTTTTTCTGAATTTTTGAAACCCTATGCCATAGACACGTTGCCTAAAACTGCAATGATCTTCCTAAAGAGTATTAAGTGAACCTAACTAGTGCTAGTGGCTGTAGCACCTAACCAAAGAGCGGACAGCTATTGACTGTTAAGACGTCAAAAAAAATTTTTGAAAACATTTTTGAACATTAGCCGATCTTTAATTTATTTTTGCGAACTCTTAGTCAGTCTCAGTGACAAAAGTTCCCCCTCTTTTCTACTGCAACCAAAATTAACCTGGTTAGCTGCTTTATCCTCAATTATTGGTTTTTGACTTCGATGCGACAAGTTTTCATAAATTTTTTAAATTTTTGAATTTTTTTCAAAATTTTGTTTCCTTTTGGAATCTTATGACATTATCTAAAATTGATAGTTCCCGTTCGCTCAGGGAAGACGATAAAAGAATCATGGATAAAGTATTCAGAGAAAAGCTTGTGGATTAAAAGGCTTCGATACTTTCTTCTCGCACTTTTTAACGAAAATTTTGTTTTGCCTGTATTGGTTTTTGTTTTCACAGCCATAAGACTTATTCTGATGCGATGTCTTATTGAAGACTGGCCGACAACAGACAACATTCCTTTCCCATTGAGGCATAACGTATCGTATTAATTGACATCCGTTAAAAGCTATTGAATTTAATGTTGTTGATACTACAGCTTTTCTCAAAAATTTCGAGGGTTTAAAATTTTTGTCCATTATTTGTTGATTTTTTGAGTATTATAGTTACAGAAAGAACAACCTCATCGTTGTTAAAATTTTAATTGAATATAGAAGAGTTTGTTTTGAAAATTTTTTATGAATTGTTAATGAATTCAACACTTTTGTCTCATTTTTTTAGAACTTGCTGTTTTTTATTCTTGCCCAGCGGTCTCATAGGCTTCTAATTGAGGAGTGAATGAATGATATCACTCTATCAGTTCATAGCGAATAGCGTTTCCAAAATTATTTTTTAAGTTCTTTATTTGTATAGTTTTTTGTATAGTTTTTGTAGTTCGTTTCGTCAACTCGTAATTTATTCTCATCATTGAGAGGTCCAATCCAACTCCCTGAAATTCAAAAATTATACTTTCGATTGATATTATGTCGTATTTGCTGTTTTAATTGTTGGACAATATGCGTTTCCATAAATGTTTGTGAGTGGTCAATATTTGTGTTTTTTCTCTCCTTTTACCAAATTCGCGTAATAACAGAGCCCAATTATTTTCCAATAAGGCCAAAGTGATTTTATTTAATCGTTCAGTATAATTTTAGCTCAATTAGTATCGATAACAATTGAAATCAAAAACAATATTTAGACAATAAATTTTAATCAATGGCTTCAATAATTTGTTTTTTTTTTCGCAGATAGACAGGTCCTATCAGTTTCGTAATGACCTTTAGGTAAATTTATTGAGAATTATTCAGTTAAAAGCGACTGATTTTTAAGACGTTTGGAATTATTTGGTTTAAAAGATGTTCATAGATTTTTGAATTTCACCTCATTATTTTTTCATTTTACTTGTTACCTAGTCTAATTAAGGAAAACTCCCATCTGCTGTATAGTTCAGGAAAAGAAAATTTGCGCAGTTAAGGTTTTATCTGATTGCTTTTTGACGTTGTTTTGTATGTCCTTTTACATTTAGATATTAAGTTTTTGCCATTAATTTTTTAGTTTTGCTTCATTTGATTGTTTTTTTTCTTGTAGTCTTTTCATTGGCTGATCTTGTGAGCGCTGTAATGGCATTATTTAATTAAATTAGTAGTTTTGGTGTGAATTGATTTTTTAAAACTCAAACTTCTATTTTTGGTTATCTCTTCATCTGGCTGACAATTAAGTCATAGTTATAGATCAGCTCTGGTTGGAACTTCATGTGCAAACGCACATTAACGAGCCGCATTGTTCTTTTAAATTTCTAAATGGCTTCAGTGAAATTTCACAGACTTCAGCGATAATTTGGTGCAGTAATTAGCGAAGATATTAGGCAACAACGAATAATTCTTCAAAAGTTTAAATTTTGCTTGTAACTTCAATACCAATACGGTAACGCTAACTTCTTGCCGGGTCTGATGCTGGACTATTTTGAGAACGCAAACAATCATCTCTCACCGTTGAGTTTTGAGGTATTTTAGAAAAAAAATTGCAAAAACGGCTTTGTGGAAAACTGCTGTATCGCCGAAAATGTTTTCCTACCGCCAAATTGATTCTAATCCACTAGCCTATAACTTGATCAAAGAAAATGGTTATACAGGTTTTAATATTGATTTTTCAAAAAAGAGTAAATATTTTGGAGATAAGGTGAAAAAATTGTTGTTCCAACGGCACTATAGTGGGAGGAGAGCCAATTAATGCCTAAATGGTTCTTTGTTCAATCAATTTTGGCCGATCAATAAATTAGTTTTAGAGAGTTGTGAGTGGTATCTTTGAAAAAGACCATCCAGCGCAGCATATACAATAAGTTTTTTGTGAATTTCGTTGAATTTCATTGATTTATCGAGATTTGTTATATAAATAGAAGACCGGTTTCCGTTGTTTTTATTCATACTTTCCATGATTTTATATTAAAATTTCATGAATTTTGCTAAAATTTGTTAAAAATTTTCAATAGTAGTGTAGTTGGTTTTACATGAAAAGGTAGAGGAGAGTCGTGGAATCCGTTCATTCGAGTTTTTTTAGTTATAATTTTTGCTAAATTTTCATGAATGTTACTCTTTTTCAACAAAAATTGCACAAAAATTATTTTTTTCAGCCCTTTTTTAAAGAAACAATTCAAACAACAGAAAGATAGTTTTACATGGGCTCCCTAAAAAAATTATTGATTTTTATATTGTCGATATTTTGCTAACTCAACCAGATACGTATTCAGTAAGCATCATTAAGTTTTGATATAATAAAAAATATCACCTGCAAAATTATCTATTTCGCAATTATTTGGAATAGTTATTGCTTTAGTGGTACGCGCAGCTACATTAGGGCTAATTTTCTTTCCCTTCAAGGACTCTTACAAAAAAATTTTCGGATTGCAGGTTGTCTTTCTGATAATTTTTTTTTTGTAAATTGTTTTCTTTAAATTTTCTTTAAATTATTTAGCTGCGAGACTGATTTCAAATTAAAATGAACTTGATGCAAATCTAATTGACTTGAAACTGAGCTCAAATGAGGATTTTTTAAATACACACACACACACACATATATATATATATATATATATATATATATGTTTATATATATAATATTTATATATATTTATAAATATATTTATATATATATATATAAAAATATTTATATATATATATATATATATTTATATGTATATATATATATATATATATATATATATATATATATATATATATATATGGATTTCAGGAAGAGCTCATTGTTTTCATTGCGCAGTGTTTTTGTAAACTTAATATGATTTATCGTATTTTCCCTGCTTTTGCTACTTTGCATCTCACGACTTAGTCTCATTATAAATGAATCAAGCCCATCGACTTTATTTGGTAAAAGAAAAATTAATCCATGTTTTCAGCTGATCTTTAATGGTTCTAATGACTTTGAATGTATTTTTTATTCAAAAATTAGTGAACCGTTAAACTATGTCTCTTTATCTTTTTTATCTTCTGTCAACTTGTATTTGATTCTTGCTAAAAACAGCTCAAAAACTTTTTCCAAAAGAATTAAAATTTCAATGTTCGGTACTAACCATCTCCAAAAACGGGATGACGTTTTTACATGCGTGCTCAGAATTGAGTTTGCTTTTTGTTTACTTGACAAATTATCACATTAATGACAGGTTCAATAGGCATTGAAAGAACGCGCCATGGAAAAAATATATAGTTTTTGCGGATCTTTTTGGTTTGTGACAGCTGCAACAACATTGTATCTCAAATTTTATTGGATATTTTTTACCAGTATTTTTCGTCTTTTTGTAGTTTTAGAAAAAATTTTGATAATGAAAGACTGCAATGGCTTACTTTAGACGTATTATTGAACCAATTAAGTTTTAAAGTTTTATTCACGTTCAAATTTTGATTACTGTCCGTATTTTGTTTTTTTGGCCTGGCGACATAATCTCACTAATAACTAATAGGCAGCCCACTCGGTTTCGTAAGGAGTCGCAAGATGATCTGTTTCTGTTTTTAGTTGAAAATTTAAAAAAGTTTGCCACTTATTAATCTTCCTTCTGTCAATATGTACCTAGAAACTGGAAAAATAATGTTGCATCATTTTTCGGGCGAGCTATAACTGTATGTTCATAAGTGTTTTATTTTCAACTATTAGTTTTTTGGCTTTGATACTGCACATTTTCCATTTTTGAGGTCGCATGTTTTTTCCTTAACACAATATCACAACAATGGGGAAGTCTCTTTAGCGTTGAAAGAATGCCCAATGGAACCTATTTAAAGTACCGTGATCTGCTTACGGTTTCAATGGCTGTCACTTTAATTTATTGTGTCTTAATATTACCTGTTCTTTGAGTCCTTTTTGTGGACGAATGAAATTTTCTGATTAATGACAAATCACAATTGCTTTACCAACGGGTCTCAATTGCTCCTTCAATTAAACCTCACTAGTAATAAGATTTATAAATGATTGGCTGAAGAAGTGTTTGCTATATCCTCATTCGAAGTCCGGCTAACCAAATCCTTGCCAAGACACCAACTGCTGAATGGATTCGCTCTCAAGATGAAAAAAAGTGCACCAACATGCAATCCTAACAACTGTAGAGAAATGACCTAAAAGAAACGTTAGGTGAGATCTCTTTAAGGATTTGGGACTTTCTGTTGTTCAACAACAACAAACAATGACGGGCAAATAAATAGAAAAAAGCTGTAATTCTACCCAATGTTCTACCAAAAAAGGCAATGGCCTTGAGATTTCCAGTTCTAGTTTTACGAGTTGGATTATCTGGGTCTCACATGGCATAATTCAAGTATCACAAAAATCTCACAGCAAAGCATCAAAAAGGTAGACGCGTCCGTATACATTCACAAACAAGGGTTTCCGATGAAATTAAACTAGCATTAAATTCTAAATTCTTAAAGAAAGCAATTCTTAAAAATATCAATTGCCAAAAATTGAAATGCGTACTGATAGCATGTCAGAACATTTTGCTGAAACACAAAAGGGCAAGGAATCCTATTTTTCAGCAATTGATCTTAAATAAATCTATAGCCAATTACAAATAGACGAAAATTCATCAAAACATTGATCATCTGCGGGGAATCAGCGAGAACATAAAGATTTAAAACGGGATTCTCTGGTCTAACAAAAATGCCGACAGAATATCAGAAAGCGATGGACTATACTCTTGTGGGACTTCAAAACACATTTTGCTTTTCAGACAATATTATAATCGTTAGTGCCGGATCTAAAGCCGAACAACTGAAATATGTCAACTGTTGCTTACAACAACTAGATGAAGACAATTTGCGCATTAATCTCCAAAAAAGCCATTTGGCCAAATTTGAAAAACAATGGTTGGGTCATATTTGTTCTCAATCTGGTTTTCCCTCTTGAATCCAAAACAGCTGCGATTTTGACAATATCACCAGCAAATACTTTTAAAAGACTGAGATCACTTTTAGGCTCAGTACATTACATCAAAAATTATTTAATATATCTTGCACAATTAAGTCTACCAATGGGACCACAATTGAAGAAAACTACGAAATTTATTTGGACAGATGAACATGAGAAAAACTTCAATGAATTTAAAAATAAAAGCAAAGGTAGCACTTAAAATCGCCATTTTAACCTTAATTTTGAGGCTACAAGTGGCCTGTCAGGCTCAGAAACATTGTTAGGGACATGAAGAAGCAAGAGACCGCGAAAAAAGAAGGAGACTGTACAATCAGTTGCGGAAACTATTCAACATAGAGAGGGTTTTAACGAGCCTATTTAGGATACATCACCAACGTTCTTGTGAAGTTGCTCTCCCAGATATCCTAATGAGCGGTGGAGCTGCTATTGAATCAAAATTTGCCCAATGTAGGAGAAATGACTGCAGTGCATGAGGCTGAAAATGATATTAGCAACGACAACTTATAGATGATTCTATCTTAAAACCTCATTATGATTCATCAGTAGCTAATATTGTATTATTATTTAATCGGGGAATAATTTCTCATTTTCTTATTTTATTTTATTTTGATTTATTGTGATCTAAAAGTCTCCAAATTTGGGGAAGTACAAAGCAAAACGGTCATTCCTAGCTAGATCTCATGTTATTATTCTTCATTTCAAGTGCAGTTTGTTTTAGTTCAATCAATTTTTAATTCTGATGCCTTAATTGGACATACTTTTTCCTAAGTTGTGAAAGATTTGTCTGCTCACGTTGTAAACAATTCTTTATATTCATCTTAAAGTTCTTATGACGCATGATTAAAGTTATGATCAATAATACTGCTGTTAATTACTTGAAAATACTTTCATTCTTCTCGTTTTGGTGGCTGAAATTCAGTTGATAATGTTAACTTGCCAAATGAGCCATGTTTTCTTATGTAGAATTAGGCAACGTCAATTGTGCCGCAATATCTACTTGATAAAATATTCCGATTTTCTACTCGAAACAAAATTGGTGGTCATTCGCGTTGCCAATTTCAATCTGAATTCTAATCTTGAAATGCGCAATTGCACTACAAAATCTACTAAACAAAACGACAAGTTCAACTACACACAACCCCTAAATAAAACCGACGGTTTTGACATGAGCAAAAAAGATCTATAAATTTGGCATAAATGATGAAAAACGAGAATTCTTGAGCTTATATTTGACCAAAATATCGAATTGCTTTCCTTCCACATTTTTCGAAATTTTGTCGTTTTTATCAGCGAGGGATGGGCATACTCCTTGGGCGGCTAAGGTTTTGGAAGTTGACTCATTTATTGAGAATAAGTCTTTGGAAATCTGGTTTGGGGGTGTCAATATTGACTGTAAATACACGGTGGTCGAGCATGCTTGTCTAGCTAAAATAATTTCATTGCTCAAGAAGACTTACTAATGCGGTTCAGGAACTTGAACATAAGCATTCCCATCATTTCCATCACCCGATGACCCTTCCAGCTTTTTTAGGGATTGGGAATGGAACGGGAAGTGGCACAACTGCATGCTTTCGGAAAGACACACGTCCTCAAGTCCCATGCACCATTCTGGATGGCAAGGTGCCACATTTTCAAGATTTGCCGTTGAGGCATCAAAGAATCCGTTCTCATCAAGCTGCGTTGGACACCAGTATTCCAAATCTGGAAAATAGAAGGTTGAAACTTGAGGGAAATTTATACAATGAATAAAATAAAGGCATACAATTTAAACATTATCAATTAGTTGAAAAGAAATTAGTTGGGACGATAATATGAGTAACCGCACAGATTTAAATCGTATGCACAAGAATATATACAAGCAGCCGCGGTTGGATCATTATATTTGATAACAAGGAGGCTCGGTAATGTGCGTTCGCACATAATGTTCCGATCACGCTCATCCACGTTTTGATTTAATTTTCTACCAAATGAGGGGGAGATAGAAAACTATCAAAAAATCTCAATCTCACATATTGATCAATAATAATTGGTGTATGAATAAAAAACTGCTTCCGTTTCAAATCACTTATTAATGCCACATTAGTAGGCCCTTGAGACCAGGGCCTTTACAACCAAAATTCAATGCCTTCTGAAAAAAAACTACATAATAACGAAGTCAAAATAGTGTCAAATAAAACCTATACTAAACAAATTAATTTGTTCTTCAATAAAAAACATAACTGAATAAATGTCGGAAGCATTGCTCTCGAACGAATAGTGGGAGCTCTAATCAATTGAAGCCTGCTTCAGTCGGGAGGGGGGAGGGAGGGAAGGGGAGCCTAAATGAGACCAAGAAGTTCAATAGAGGGCTTCAAATAACCACATTAGAGGATAACAAATACCACAATTAAAATTTAAAGTAAAAAATGACACCAGTTTCAGCGCACTTTTCATTTGAATTTAGTATTAAATTGCCGCCAATTGAGTTCAGCTGCTTCAAATTGTGGTTTAGAGAGAATTTTAGATCACGCAAAGCTCAAAAAGTCAAGGGCGGAAAAGTAACTCGAAAAATCAAAATTTTTCATAAAAAGACACAAACAGTTACAATATTTGCTATGTATTTCGTTCAAAAGCAATTAAACTTGGAACCAGTTTCTGATGAGACTTGGTACAAGCAGACCAAAAAGGACAAAAACGATGAAGTTTAAAAAAATTAATTTTGGGTTTCCTTGAAAACAAATAATTTCAGAAAATTGAAACAATAAGATATCAAATTAAATTTTAAAATAGACTTCTGTTCATTCAAACCGCAATGCGAGTACTTTGAGACCTATCATTGTTTAGAATTCGTCACATGTCAACAAAAACAAGCTATAATTCAAACGAAAAAAACTTCCATTAGGTTTTGCAACAAAACGGCATCGAATACGTTAAAACCATACCCTAATCCGTAAAAAGATAAAATCAACTGTGCCTTCTTTGAGCAACAATTATGAGGAAGGTGGCCTTTTTGAAAATAATGACAAAAAGTAATAAGTATTACAAAGAAAAACAAAAACAAAGAGGGAAACTTATTAAATACATATGTGTTTTAAGAAAACAATTAATGGCAGAGTCATAAAAATATTAGCAATCAACTCAACTTCATATAAAAAATCCTTTTTCATAAGAAAATCATTGAGGTCTGTCGTTGAGCAAAACGTCAATCGTATACAAAACGAACAAAGAATAAACAAAAATCAATAACGAAAAAAATAATTAATTTGTGAAAAACCCGTAACGAAAGCGTTAGGACAATAGGCAATGCATTATAAACCTTAGATATGAGAGATATACTCAATTGCTCCTTTCTTCAACTCAAAAAATTGATATGCAACTTGCAGTCAATGAGACAAGGTATTAAATAGGCAAAACAGAACAGAAAAATAACAAAAATCTATATATATTTTTGAAGTATTTGGTTCCAAAAAACTTCAGCTACCAGTTGAAATTAGTAAATGGCATCCTCTGTTCTTCCATAGGAAGCCGCATTTCATAGGAGGCTTGAAATTATCCCGAACTTCGATTTGTTTCGATATGTTTTATAGTGCCTTTCTTCAACGCCAAAACTTGCTTAAACTGCATTATTTGAGGTTAGGTAAAAAACAATCGAAACAAAACAGTGCAAACTGAAAAAATACGTTTATCATTTTTTAAAAATATTTGATTTCAAAGTCATGAAAAATTTTAGCTCTGAACTAAAACTAAAGCATGATTTTTTTTTCACCCAGAAGATGCCGCTAAGACCTAAAAATTATCCAAAATTTGTCAAAAAAGAACAGAAGACTAACAAACAACGACAAATTATTTAAAAAATTCCAATAAATTCCTCCAGAAGACAGTGTCCAAGCAGTTAAAACCATAATCTATCACTGAAAAGCTAATGTGTTCAATTATGCCTCCCTTTTAAATGCCAATAAGGTGAAATGTCATATGACCTGTCAATAATGTGACAACAGATAGAACAGAACCTGAACAATGGGTGAAAATCAAAAGTAAAGAAAAAGTCCGAAAACTCGTAGTATCGGAGCTGAAAAACCATTACTTAAAACGTAAAGTAAACGTAAGAATTAATTTTTTATCATTAGAAACATGATGCCACCTGTTTTTTCTGACCGTAAGCTAGAATTTGGCCAAAAACACAGAATATTTCACAAAGCTCAATAATCCATTGCTTACTTTTAAAAAAGGAATTTTAAAAGTCAAAATGACCATAAGTATTTGACTGAAAAAAGATAGTTTTCCATGAAACTCCCTAGGAAGGCAACTGTACCTTTCAAAACCTCTAACACTCAGTTTAATCTGTATTTCATTATCTCTGAGGGGAGCAGTTCGAACTCTCTGCTCTGATCTTATAACAGAACACAGAAAAAGATAAAATACTTCCTTAGTTATTTAAATAATGAATTTGGTTGATTTGATGTTCTTTGCTTGAAATTAATTTTATACATCTCCAAGGTGTTCAAAAATCTCAAATGGTTACTGTAGATTTAATGAAAATTTTCGCAAAAAAAAAGAATTTAGAAAAGAATTTATTTTTCTGTTTTTAGATTGACATTTTCGAATGTTTTTCTTTGCCTTTTTAGAGCCCTGAATTTTCTGAAGACACCAATCTTCCGCGAAGCTTTTTTGATGTACAGAAAAAACTGCTTCATCTTATAGTTTTCATTCAGCAGGAAGCAGAGAGACGAATAGAAATATTTTTAAAAGAATTTTGAGGAAAAATCAAAATAATTGATCTTTTGTTGGTCATATATTTTAAACTGTGAGTTTTTAGGCTTGAAAATGTAGAAAATTACGCAAAACTCTCCATTTAACTTAGCTAAAGTGTTACAAATTTTCCTGTTTGTTTCTCTCTTAAATTTCAGCGTAATGTGTTTCCCCGAGCGACGTTTTTTCCTTCTCAATTTTTCTGTACGATGCGTAAACAATAAGCGAAAATTTGACTGCAGAAAAAAGCCATCCTCGCTTTTATATTTCCCCAATGAATTATCCCACTGAAAAAATTTTGGAACGAAAAAGGTTTTCTGTTTTTCTGGTGAACTTTGATTATAATTTGGATGATGTAGTATTTTATACATTTGTGACTATTTTTCACCGCGAACAACATTTCAATTTTTCCTTTTGGAGCTTGCAAAGGGCAATCAAAAACAAAAATTAAATTTTCTATCAAAAGAGTCTACGTGTTTCTTGTTTATCAAAATTTTCAAATTGGTAGCAACTTACAAGTTGATTGTACACCTTATAAGAACAAGTTAAATCTTTACCATTTGAGAACTTAAAAGTAGAAAAAATTTGGCTTTTAGAAGTTATTGGCAGAAAAAATTAAAGGGCGATATGTATCGTCTTATAACAGCTCGCAAGAATCTTATAGGATCTTATAAGTTAATCAGCAGTACTTCGGCCGTGGTGATGGACGCACGAACGCCTGATGAACGGACGAAAGTCTGGACATAGTCAATTTTAAACACAAAAAGAACGCACGAAATGTCTGGGATGGCTTGGACAAGCGTGTTTTATCTGGGAGGCTCTGAACATGCCGACTTTTGATGTGAGAACTCAATTTGAGGAGTTGATATGAAAATAGGAATAACCTTGAAGGTCGAGCCTTTTGAGAAAATGTTTTCTGTCTTCTTCAGTGGCTCGCTTGCATGCATAGTACTCGTTGATGTTGTTTCCACCCCCCGGGCAGTACTTGAAAGGGGTCTTGCACCAGGCGTCCTTGTGATGATTCCGCTGTCGATCCTTCACACGCTCGAATTCGCTCACGGTACTACAGTTAATTTTGAGGGCTTTTTCGTAGGTCTTCACTCCTTGTTCCAGGTCTTTCACACACCAAGTGAACACCTTTAGTAATGTACATGTTAGAGGAGGTCTTTACGGGAGGCAACAACTGAAAATGGACCAGAATCTCCAAACTTGCAAGCCTTGTTTTTTATCATAACACCAACTGGTCGTAAGATCTCAAACTTGAATATCGCTTATAACCATTTCTCGTTCTTTCTTGTTCCGTAAGCCTTCATTTCTCTAACCAAGTCTAAGAATAAGTTTGACAAGGCGTTTATCTTACACACTAAAAATACCTTAACTTTATTTAGTGTGCTCATTTTTTGATCTCTCGCTCTCTGTCATTCATATAACAGTAAAAAAGATCCCCTAGGTCTATATACAAATACCATGTGAGGAAAAAGGTGAACAACCAATAGTCAGAACATGTATGTTTATTTTGTACGTCGTTTTCGGTCTGGTCTGTAATAGTTAGCTGGATGCTTTTCAACTCTGGTTATGCCTTAGAGTAAGAGAAATTTATTTACCTCTCGGAATTTGTTTTTTTTTCGTTAATTGCAATTTTGTGGCATTTTAAATTTTGGAATCTCAGTTTCATCGGTTTTTTTAAATGTATTAATTAACCTTTTCTTGCTCTGGCCCTCCGCAAGGTTCCTCTTCGGAAGTGTAGACATTTTTCTTCAGTGCTTTCTCACGAGACAATTCCTCCGCGTCTTGCTGAAAATTTTCCTCGTTTTTCTGCCCCTGAGACTTTTCGACTATTCCCAGTCCATTTTGAAGAGCGGCCCCAGGATTGGGATCCCCGGGCTCAAGTTTGGAGTCCCCACGATTCCCAAAGACATCGCCGGGATCTCGATTTTTGACTGAAAATAGATAGTACCGTAAACTTAAATCGGTGTCCCTCTTTTTCAACACTATTTGATTAACCCTTTATCATTTCGCCCCGGTTTTTTCAGCCCTGTACATTTGACTTCGATTTTAATCCCTTTTTAATATGGTGTTAAAATTAATACTGTAATTATTTGGCCACGCCACGATGGTCAGGCCAATGCCTCAGCTGCCCATGGAATTTGATATGAAACTATGACAACTGAAAATGGGATCAAACAATCCATTAATTATAAAAAAAACGTGCTTGTACTGTCGACCGTGGGGTGAAATGATGTTGTTCTTACGAAAATACCAAATTTAAAGAAACAAACTGCAAAAATGAAGCTAACCCGTAAACTTTTGATTTTACCAACATTTTTTAATTGGTACAGATCTATTGTCCTCTGGAAACTGCCAACCAGATGAACATAAATTGTGCTCATAAAAGTGAGTGTTTGAATCACCTAATGTGATTTTCTGAACTTCTAATGATTCCTACAAAGATAGTATTGAATCCGGGATGGTAAGGAAACGATTTTGCGCATTACAACACAAAGCCCCATAAGTAATAAACGTCGAAAAATTCTCGAAAGGTAACAAATGACCGGAAAAATTTCAGCTCACTACCGAACCCGGTTTTCATACATTTTCCTTCACGCTAACTTGGAGCATTTTTAAAACGTGTAAGGTTATCGCTACAGCGCTTGTCTAACATAAATTTAGTTTTTGCTTTATGAAAACTTTTTGGTTGACCAATTTGAATTTTCAATAATATTTTTTGTCGTCGTGATCTTGAAATTTGCCTTATATTAAACGTTAAATGTATTTTGACGTGAAGCGCGTGACCTTCATTTTGTTCTAATAAACGCGACAATTTGTGAAAAAATTTGTTTGCAAACTTCTAGTGATTCCTGCAGCAAAAAATGGGGCGCATCAGCCAGTACAATTATATATATATATATATATATATATATATATATATATATATATGTATATATATATATATATATATATATATATATATATATATATATATATTAAAAAAAGTTTTTTCCTTGATTTGCAGTCCCCTATGGCCCCCAATTTCTACTGGTCTGCTGATATTCTGCAGGTTATTGTCATAAAAACCCAGAATATGCAAAGAAAATTTTAAAAAAGTTTTAGGCTAAACGTTGAAATATGGTTTTTTGCAGCAAACACTTCGTAAAAGTTTGTCTAACTTTTGCCCCAACTCCGATAAAATTTTAGGGACAAGATATTGGCAATTTTACAAAGAATTGCATCTTTAACCGCTCAATCCAAAGGTCAAAACATCAACATTATGTGTTCTAATCGCTGCTGCTACAGAGCCAATCGTCCCGTAACACAATAAAAACATTAGTCCTGACTTTGTTAAGAAAAACAACTATATCTAACGTTTGCAATAATTAATTATCTTACCTGAGTTTTAAAGAAAACCAGCGAAATGAAGTTAATACCCTTTCGTTCACTTTAGAACAGATTTTTTTTTTCGTACATGCGATTTGCGTTTCAAGATTGTGCAACTTTTTTGCTCCACCGTTTTCTTGTCTCAATTTTTATCATCAACTCAAGAAGATAGTGTTAAGATCAGTTTTGCTCCTAAACTAAAATGGTAGCAACTAATTTAGTCTTAGATGTCTTTTTCTTTTACGCAATTTTTTTTAAAATTGCACAATTTCACTTTTCAAGGACTTTTTTATTGAGTTTTTGAACTTTGAATAATCTAAAAAACGGAAATTAATTCAATTTTTGAAGCAGAAGGCATAAAAAAAGTCATTTTTTGCTGCCAAAACTCAGACAAAAAAAATCCTTGAAAAGCATTTCACCATAAAAAATAAAATAATTTAGTGATCAGCGAAAATCTTATTTTTTGAATTTTCGAAAATTTTTATGAAATTATAGCCCATTTGTTGTTCGAGAGTAGTCAATTCGACGTTTTTTTGTATTAAAAAGATATTGATAATTGATAAGGTTTCTTATCGATAATGTGATAAGGTGAATTGATAAGGTGAAAAGTAATTGATAAGGTTTCTTTTTTGATTTTTTATTGAAAATATTACTGAAAAACGCAATCTAAAATGCCTTAAAATTATTACAAATGGCGACTTTTTGCAATTATACAGCTAAAACGTATTTTTTATTTCTTACATTCACAACTCATTTTACTTATTTCAACAAACTCCGCCAAGTTCTTGGACCAGAAAGTAACCGAAAATTGATTGACGTCAATTGCGGTGAGTGTGAGTTAGATAAGCGTTGATTTTACCTAGTATAGCGTTTATTTCAGCGTTTATTTAGTTTTAAGCGTTGATCTCACAAAAAAGTGATTGAACATGTGTTGATCTTACCTATTTTGATTGCTTAAATTTTGCCTGAATTTCAGGGTAGCAGTGAGTAAACTAGTTAAACTAGTGTTAAAAATGTAGTTGTGCCGTGTGAGTGAGTCTCACCAGCTTACATGAGCTTCATCAGTGAAAAAGGTTTACATTTTTAAAAAAAATCAAAACTTTTCATTTAAATTTTAACTTTAATGATTTTACCGCGGGGTGCGAGTCTGAAAGATGAGTTTTTTGTCGACAGAGTTCATCAGTACGCTCACATTATCACTGCTTAATATAAAATTCCCTAGTTTCTTGGAAATTGTTGTCTCAATAAATTCTCGTTTTTATCGTTTTTTTAAATAAATAGGCGCTAAAAATCAGCACAGATTTCAAATTTATTCAAATTTTATAATTAATTCAGTGCAATATGATTTTTTTGTCAAAAAATTGTTTGACAAATGAAAAAATAGGGGGACGTAGCTGGTGGTGAAAAGTATTTGATCGAAATTTGACAAGAAAATTGAATTAAAGTGTTCCTATCTAAACCCCACTGCTGATTTTTACCAAAAATTAACGCAATCATTGCATTCCTCATCAGTTAAGATGCGTGATTTTAGTGTCATGCCTATTAAAAAAACCTTCCTGGGGAAACCAAGGGCTGGTAGCACAGTGCTAGAAGAGGTGGTAAGCCTGCAGGAGGTCAGTGGTTTGATTATGAGAGACAAACGCCTAAGCGATGCAACCATATGCAACGTTTTGAAAACCTAAAATTGTGTAAGATGAAGGCTTAGAACAGCTAACTTATGAAGTAAGAACTCAGTAAGATCTACATATAAAATTGATTAAATTATTTAAGATCAATGCTTAAAAGCGCTAAAATTAAGTTAAGTGAGTTTTTAGGACAAATTCATTGCTTTTGTCATCCTACAAGGTAGGTGGTTTTACAGACCAACTTATAATAAAAACAGTTTTGGGAAAATATAGGGTATAATTTCAAAGTGGTAGAAGAGGCGGCAAGTCTAAAGGAGGTTTGGGGCTACATAATGAGATACGATAATCTAAGTTTTGCAAACAAGTAAGATCGACGTTTGGAAAATCTAAATTAATGTGAGATCAAAGCTTAAAAAAGCTAATTTTAGTAAGATCTAAGCTTGGAATTGCTAAACTGCAATTCTTATTCCTGATCTATGCTTGGAAACGCTAAAATCATTAAAGATAAGCAGTAACTAGCGTTGAAAATTCAGCGCAATGAACACTTTGCTTGAAAATTGTCAGATTTTTGGGTTTCCAATACTAATTTTGAAATGCAAGGTACAGCTTATTTTACATAATTCTGCTATAATTCGTCAGGCCGAGTTGTGAATTTCATTGCTAAGTTTTTGTATCTCAAGGTATTTACGGCTTATCTGACACCTTTGCCGCCATTCTTACTTAGTTTTGGGGCGAAATGACGAGGACGCCTCAGATCAAGAAATATTCCGTGCTATTGTTGGAGTAAAAGTCCTATACAAAATTGTCATGGGGCGAAGCCCAGGTTCAGGTCTAGATCGAAGCGTCCTCTGATCAGACTATTGTGCGCTCAAAATTTAGTATGTTCTCGAAATTCTCTCGAAGCCAACTCTGAATATTTCTGTGCGTTTGTAACCTCATATGATCTGACATTCGTGCGTTCAAAACCTGCTATGATCAGACTATAGTGCGTTCGAAGAATTCGAGTAAACAATGCGGTTGTGTACTCGAAGATGGTCTGATCAGAGGCCGCTTGGTGCGGACACCTCAAACTGAGAGAGACTCAAAAACTGTAAAATATTCAAACCTCCGTGGAACCCATTTCCAACCAACTCTGCTGCAAACTGACTTTCTGGTCCTGCAAGATGAGGTCGATACTGCCCATTTTCACGCTTACTGATTCCTGATAATTTTTTAGTCCTTTTTCGGTAGTTATGATAACCTGCCAAGTAAGACGGCATAAACAGGAGTTTCTTGTGCTCAAAAGCTGATATTTGGACCAGTTCGCGTGAATGCAACCTCTGATGACCGCTGATGACTTTTGCTGTTGTTGCGTTATTTAATCCGCTGCTCAGGTAACGTTTGTCCAAGATTCCCGGAGGCACCCCCTGACATGATAAAATTTGGCTGCCGAAAACGATGAACAAAGAGCATAAACTAAACTTTATCAGATTTATTTTTGGAGCACTTTTTGAGTGAGCAGCCTCCATAAAGGTCAGGTGTTTTTGGGCACGCAAACCCCCAACACACACACAACTGGTCAATTAACCGAAAAAAGTCAAATTATCCGCGCTTGAGAACTTGGAAACGTAAGCTTTTCTCGATTAAATTTCGCGCGGTACATCTACAATTTCAAATCAAACGCAACAAAACGCAATTTATGCAAAACGATCACATTTTAAAACATTTTTGGGAAGTTAAAAATAAATACAGCGGAAAGAAATGAATTAAAAGGCGGCTAAAGTACAAAATGAGACTGTAAAAACGTGATAAGACTTTAGAATCGCACAAAATTTTGCTGAACAAGTTAAAGTTTACTTTTCATGAAGGAAGCAAAAAATGTTCCAACTGCTTAAATGGATGAATTAGATATGCATTTAGTGGTGTTAGATAAATTTAAGGATATAAATTAAAGCAGTGTTAGGATGTTGGTTCAATGCAACCTGTGCTATTATGTTGGAGATATTTCATCAAATTTCATTACGAATTGACCACTCGTGTCAAATAGAGGCGGACGAATGAACATCTGAAAAATCCTTCCTCAACTTACTCCGAGAAGATATTTTTCAATAAAATTGAAGAAATTTGACATGCTAGTGTTAATTTATTCAGTCCCATACAATCAGCATTTTTTATTACTTTTCCGATAATTCTTGTCAGTGACATTGTTAGCAATTTACAAAACCTAGATTTAAATCGATTAATTCCTATATATACAGTTAACTGTCTGTCTTGGTATGGCCTCCAGCACAGCTTTTGTAAGACTTCCTCAATCAAAGATCAGGAATCCAATTTTTAATGTAAACAGTAATCAACACAATGTTATGATTATAAATCTGTCTAAAGTTTGAGGACAAAGATACTCTACTCTGCCTTCAACAGGGTTAAATATCCTCAGAATACACTCCTATCAAAGTTAATCAAATAGCAAACATTCTGAAAAAAAAACGGTGAGAGATCTCGTAGAAAAATTCATGAAGTTTTTTCACACATGATGCTCATAATCGCTCTTACTGGTCATTTACGTGGAGATATACTTATTAAATAGTTTAATATTTAATAGTTGTAAATTAAATAGTTTAAGAGATTTACGTGGAGATCGGGGTCGAGGTTCCGTTATCTACATATAAAAAATACTTTGGCAGAACTTCATCACATTTCATCCCCACGTTGGTTTTGAATGATGTGCTAAATTCTTGTGTCAGTAAACAAAATCTTGAATAACAACGTACAAGCGTTCATCCTCAATCATTTGAAGTGAGGTACATATCATGCATTCATTCACTCATTCAAATTGGAAGTCGATCTTGTGTACAGGCTTTCGTGGCTTCTCAGAACGAATTCAGGAGTATCTTGCGGCCAGCTATATTGAATCTTCAAAATTTCTTCTACCCGGGTCGAGATGTCAGCTCGTTTATAAGAATTGCTCTGAATGCGCTGAAATTATGTAAGAAAAGCCCCGAATGCTCTGAAATGCACTGAAATTTTGAGAAGGCGCTGAAAATTTATAACTTCAGCGCATCTTCAGCGCAATTTTTACGTAATTTCAGCCCATTTTCAGCACATTCCCTGCATAAGTTTCTGTACTTTCTTTCAGCGCATATCTCACAAAGTTTCAGCGCAATTTCAGAACATGCACCTGAAAATTTGAGCGCTTCTGAAGAAAATGTTAAAACTCTAAAACTTCAGTGCATTTGTTAAAAAAACAGTTGCTATAAAAGAGTCTATTGCAATGACGAGTCTAAACAGTTGCTATAATTGCAAACTTGTACGGATGCATTGCGTGGGCCCTCAATCTAAGGAGTAAATAAAAAATTCAAAAAACTTTTTGAAGACTAAAAAAAAGACCTTTTGCCAATTTTCCAATTTTACATGCATTCGTGTCAGTATGCACTGCTCGGTTTGCCATTTTTCTGAAAACTGTAGCTAGCTTTGATGAACTAAGATGTTTCAATTATGTCGCCAAAAAATTAAGTTTGGATATTTTTCCAGCACTGGCGGATAAGTACAACTGGTAATAATGACCGTACTTTCTTTTCTGAACGTTACCAGTTTGATTTTTGAATATAACAAGGCGGGTCGGTAATGTGCGATGGCACATAAGGTTCCGACCCCGCCCATCCACAATTTTGGCATAATTGTCTACCAAATGAGGAACAGATAGAAAAACCCGAAAATTATTTTTTGGGAATCCCAAAAAACTCAAAAAATGCACAAGTATTACTCAACAAAGTTGTGTATGAACGATACGATAGCCTCCAAAGCAAACAACTCAATGGAGTAAAAATTGATGCTTTAGATTGCCGAGATATGCCAATATTAAGAAAGCGAGTCAAGACGAAGAGCGAAACCAAACAACAACAACAACAAACATTAATTACATCAAAAAAATTATGTCCGTTTTAAAAAACGAAATTTAATAACACAGTCAAAGTAGCGTCAAATCAGGCAAAAACTAAACAAAATAACTTATAAATTACTAGAAAATATATGGAACCAGTCCATAAAAGGGTTTGGTAACAAATAGACAAAAAAGAACAAAAACAATAAAGTTAAAAAATTCGCTTAAAGAATAACAAAGAAAACAACAAACAAAAATTCAATTGAAACTTGCCAGAAAACGCTGTCAAAACCGTCAAGCCATATTTTGGCCCTCAAAAAATTTTAAATTGCGCCTTCTTCAAACAGAGACATTGTAGTATGTGGCAATTCTTTAGTGAGACTAGGTAACAAGTAGACAAAAAAGCGAAGGGCGAAAGTTTGTAATACTTTTGATTTTTTTTTCGAAATAAAATTGCATCCAAAGTCATGAAAGACATAATTACAAAAGAACTATTTAAATAGGGTCATTTATTCATTCAAAAGAAGCCCTCGAGATCTGAAGTTATCCAGAATATTTCTTGCGTCTTCAACAAGAACGTCAAATATGAAAAAAAATCAATTTAATTTACTTTTTTTTATGAAAAACCTATGTCGAAGCCAGTAAGGTCATAACGAATTCTTTAAAAATAGATTTTAGGACATCAATCCCTTTTGACACCTTCCCTTGACACCCATAATGTCATATTAGACCTGTTATTAACTAATGAGATTAGGTAACAAAAAGAAAAAAAAAAGAACAAAATTGCGAAGTTAAAATTTTTTTTTAGTTTTGGAAAACAATTTTTTTTTCAAAATCATGAACGCCATCAGCTATCTACTAATATCAGAATATCGGCTCATCTATTAGTCCCTGAAAAACCAATGAAACTTATCACTATACACGAAATTTCATAGGACCGAAACGACAAAGTGAAAATGACAGTTAAAGACAAAATTAAAAAATTCAATTAATTTCTTCAAGAAAGAGGTGTCGAGGCCGTTAAAACGATAATCTATATCATTCAATATTTTATTATGTTCAATTGTGCCTGATTGGGAACGCTAATAATGTGATACGAGAACTGTCAATAATGTGATAATGTGGAAAAACTAGAAAACGTGAAAAATTGGCAAATATCTAAAAACAAAAAAAAATCTGAAATCTAGTAGTATCAAAGCCAGAAAACAATAACTTCAGGCTTAAAACCGCAACCGAGACTGAAATTTAAATCAGTAGAATGAAGAAGCTTTCTTTCTTTGCTGGCACTAAGCTAGAACTTGAACAAATTAAGAAAAAAAGAGGAAAAGTTAATTAAGCCATTATTTATTTAAAAATCATTTTTTTCTAAAAATCCAAAAAGGTCCATAAACTTTCAAGTAAAAAACAAATGCATTAGCTTGGAGCTGCTTAGGAAGCCAATTGGACCTATCACTCCTGAGCTTTGATTTGAAATGTTCTGTCTTTATTATTTAAAAAAGGTCTTTTTTTTTCAAAAAAGACCGACTGATTACAATCCGATTTCTTTTTGGATTGTAACAGTCCAAGATTGGCCCGAAACTAGTTCTGCTAATGCCTCTTGTCCGCTAGGACAATTGATATTTCGAGTTTTTTAGATATAGATAATTTGTTAGTTGAAAACTCAAAAATAAAATCGGCATTTTTGATAATCAACGAGTAAAGTTAGCAAAAAACGGCGAAGTTTTGATTACAGAGCACTCTCAGCGGACGCTGAAGCAGGAGTAGCCCTCCTTTGAGTCTACAAAGGTTGTGTGATTGTTTTTTGGGAGTGGACTAAAGTAGCTTATTTCGTGCTGTTTTTGATGAAAAAGGCTGAATTTTGAAATATTTATCCAGAATTTTTGACCACAAAAATTTAATCAAAACAAACAACAATGCTTGTTTGTCTTTAAAAATAAAATCAACGACACTATTCTTACAAATTTTAACAAATTTAGCAAAATTGGCGAAAATTTGGGCAAAAATTCCGGAAAATGTGAATAAAAACAACGTGAATTCACTAATTTTCTCAGAAGTTTAAACCTCGATAACTCCCTGTAGAAAACGAAAATTAGAAAAATCTTTTTAATTCCATATTCTACGCTGGACGAGCTTTCTGATGATGCCAGTCTCAACTCTCTACGATGAATTTATCGATCGGCGAAAATTCACGGAACAAAAAAAAACCCATTTGAGTATATAGTTCCTCCCCCCTCAAGAGGGTCGGAACAATTACCAATATCAGTATTTTCTATCTAAATTTTGAATCTTTTCCAACTAGATGTATTGCTCACAGAAATTGTCACGAAAACTATTCTTACTTTTCATCAAAACTCAGTAATTTGAAATTTAGTAAAACAAATATTTTTGACCAATTTTATCATTATCCTCTATCATAGAAATGCAGCGCCTCGAAAATATGATTCTGGTTTTCAATTCAACTCTTGAATTAAGCAAGAAAAAGAAAGCAATGTTATAAAATGAAGTTCATCAAGAGCAAAGCAATAAAGGAAAAATTCAAACAGCTTTTAAATCTTTTGATTGTAACATAAATTTAACATATCACGCCGTGCAAACACAAAAAGCGAAACTATTCAATTTCAAAATATATTAACAACAAAAAACACTGATTTATATAATTTGTTGCTAGTTTTTATCTAAGCCAAATTTGAGTTGTGATTTAAAAGTCTTTAAGTCTTTATGTGTGCATTAATAGTTGATTTTTGTGATTTAATAACCAATGCAAGATTTACAAAAATTTGTTGCATGCTCTACTATGGAAAATGAACAGTTCATTATAAGAAATTTATTAATTGTTTACCAGCCATGGTTAAATGACATTTAATTTGTTTTACCCTATCTTTTAGCAAAACCCTTATTGATAACCTCGTTGCGCTTTTATGATGATTTCAAAATTCTTCTCCGGGATAGTCAGAGTAAATTGCTCATAATCATATCGTAGGTCAGCAGATAATAAAATAACAACTGTTAGAGTGCCACAACTGTCCGGAGACAATTTGTCTCATTAATTTGTTTCAAGTTTCAAGCAACAAGTGGGCGGTATCCTAATTGTATAAAAACAACAGAAGAACAAAAATTTCAATCTATATCCCTGGACTCTCATCATTTTCGTGCGCACACTGTTGGGTTATGGGTTTTCGCAAGCGGAATAAAAGGCGTTTTTAAGCCGACTTTGGAGATGAAAAAAGGCTCAATCAGCTGTATAAATTACCAATTTTCAGTGCAAGAAAGTCAAGATACAAAACTAATCTTAGCACCATGGTTTAGAGTGGGGGCCGCAAGGGTTACCCAATATGGTTTTCTTCCCCAAATTTCCCAGAAATCAGTCGCAGGGGGTATCATAGATGGTATGTTTTACACCTTTCAAAGAATTCGTTCACATCTCCGGTAGTATCATAATCATTCAAAACATGCCGGGAACACTTTACATCAAATAATCTCACTCTAAGAATATTTATCTAGATTCACCAATTTGAACCAAATATTGATTCTAAGCACCATTTCTTGACGATTCATTTATATAAAATTTGTGATTAAAATCAACTTGCTCCTATGGTAATCTGGTAATCTGAATCTGGTTAGTTAAATTTGGTAATCTGAATCTGGTTAGTTAAACTTTCTTTCTATTAATTCTCACTAAGTTCGTGACTATAGTTTGATCGAGATTCTTACACCACCATTCAGACATGAGCTGATTGCGTAGAGTCTGTTCCCATCAAAACAGTTCTGAATGTTTCCACCTTCGTTACGGATAAAAATTTCGTGACGATGTATGTCGGCTGCCATTTTGTCACTAGGAACGTAATGAATTGGAATAGTCCCATCTTCCGTCTTGTCCCAAATGAAGTAAAAATTTGTCTCAATGTGTTTGCTCCTCGTGTGCATGACTGGGTCTTGGCATAAATTGATACAACTCTGGTTGTCCTCATCAATTGCTATTGGATGTTTCTGTTGAATGCCGAAATCCTCCAGAAGTTGTTTCAGATACAATGCTTTTTGAACTGCTGCTGCCACGCCCTGATATTCTGCTCCTTATCAAGGAAAAGCAACTGTGAACTGCTTCTTGACACCCCAGCTGAGTGCTCGCCACGTCCGTTTAGCTTGAAGTAATAGCTCGTCATTGATTTTCTGTCGTTCACATCACCAGACCAGTCTGCATCACTTTCCACCACTAAGTCATAACTAGCTTCTTTTCTGTACATAGGTCTGAAACCTTTTGAACCTTGAAAATAGCTTAAGAATGGTTTTCCACATAGCCAGTGTTTTTTGATAGGTGCATTCAAATGTCTGGACAGAATGTTGACTGTGAACATGATGTCTGGCCACGTCTGTTTGGTCAGATACAGAAGTGATTTAAACAAGCTTCCGTAGATCCTCTGGTCCGTTTCTTCGTCTCCGTTCTGTGCTGTTTGAACTTTCACATTCAAATCAGCTGGAGTTCTTGAGGGTTTGCATTGATCCATTTGAAACCGCTGAAGCATTGTTTCTATGTAGCCTTGCCTGGTCAACTGTGACTTTGTCTTCTTCTCGTCTGATTCTTAACCCAGGAACCAGTGTAATCTCCCTCCGTCTTCCCGGTGAAATGTTGCCTTGAGAGCTTTTTTGACATCGGAGTTCACTGTCATGCTTTTTGATGCTACCATGATGTCCAAAAACCAGACCAAGATAAAGGTGTGACCCTCTGTCCCCGCTCTCGCGAACAAGAAATGATCGTTCCTGCTTCTGGTGAACCCCTGTCTCAGTAGGAAGTTTATTATACAACTTGTTAGCTGCTTGTTTCAAATGAGAAATTGATTTATTCAGTCAACATACTAACTTCTCTCCATCTGCTCCTTGTATTACAAATTCCTGTGGCTGTTTCAGTTAGACTTCTTCCCCTAATGGTGAGTAGAGGAAAGCCGTCCTGACATCAAACTGGTGCTTCACATGGCGTTGCTTCGCTGATAGTTGAAGTAGTATCCTGAATGTCTCTGGCTTACAGGTAGGCGCAAAAGTCTCAAAGTAGTCCAATCCTTTTACTTGTTTGAAGTCTTTTGCCACATAGCGTGCTTTGTATTTGTCGACTAGAGCACTGGGTCCCAATTTCACTTTATAGACCCATTTGCCCGGTATGACGTCCCTGTCTGTGGGTGGTATCACTATGTTCCAAGTCTCGTCGTCTGGCAGTGCCTTGACCTCGTTCTTCATTACCCAGTGTTACTGGTCCCAATCGTTATGAACCTTGTTGCGTGGAAAATTGCTGCTCCCCACATCATCTTGGATAGACCCTAGTCAAAGAGCAAGAATTTTGCCATCTCCAGCAGTGTCTTGTTGCACCTCTCAGCTAACCCATTCTGCTGTGGCGTCTGTGGTATGGTCTTCTCCTGTAGAATGCCTGCATCTAAAGAGTACAGCTTGAATTGCTCTGAGCAAAACTTCTTTGCATTGTCTTGTCGCGGTTTCTTGGGCGTCCCCCGCACTGAGAACAAACTTGTTCAGGCTCGGCAGTGCTCCACTGTTTGCCTTAAGTAAGTCCACAAACACAATCGTCGTGCATAGGTTAGCAGACACAATGTAAAACCAGAACCTTGACAGTAACTCCACTCGGAAAGGTCCCCTCACGTCTGTGAACAGCTGTTTCACGCTTTTGGAACTCATCTTGAATTCTAGAACGCTGCAGGGTAAATAAAACAAATTACTTTCTTGTGTTGGTTTTACCCGAGTTCCCGTCTGGAGTTTCATGCAGCTATTTTTTTTCTCGAAAGTGAAGCTATGTCCCCAATCCGTGCATCTTGAGATTGATAAGAGATTTGAAGAATACTCTGGCACACACAAAACATTTTTGCGTTCGCATTGGAATTCCCATTTGTTTGAGGGTATGCTGATCCTCGCTCTGCCTCTGCCCACCACTCTAGAAGCCTGTCCGTTGGGATTTCTGACCATTGATTGCATGGGCACAAAGTCCGAGAAAATGTCGATGTTCGTCACTATGTGATCCGTACAACCCCTGTCCACTAGCATAACTGCTGTCTTCCACTGGGTAAGAGCTGCCCAGTGTTCCTCATCTGGTGAAGCCAATGTTAGACCCATTGCCACTGACTCATGTTTGCCTCCATCTCTTTGTCTCCTGCATGCCTTGTCTAGGTGACCTTTCTCACCACACTTGCTGCATTGTTCTGTGTCCTTCCTCCTGCAGTCCTTGGCAAAATGTCCAGGGATCCCACACACAAAGGGGTTTTTTGGGCCCTTGTTGAAGTTACGCTTCACAGCCAGTGCCACTGAACCACTTTGTCCCTTGTGTCTCTGTGTTGTGCTCTCATGGAAGTTCTGCAGCCTTTTCCTCAGCTCTGTGGAGTTCGTTGCCGGGTTGAAGCTTTTCTGTATAACAAACTTTCATACCTCATTGGCAGACCATTGAGGACCAAGGCGTTGAAGAAGGTCTCTGAGAATGTTTCCCCTGCTTCTTGTAGCCTTGTGAGCAACCCCTGTCATCGATGAAGAAGCTATCCAAATCCTCAGAATCCTCGACCTGAAGTCGAGCAAGCTGTTCCACCAAAGTCAACACTGTTGCTGTCTTCACACTGAAATCTCTCTTGCAAAAGCTTCCAAGCCTTTTCTCCATCTCCATCTACGATGGCTGCCGTCATCTCCCACACAGTCATGTCTCATCAGCATGAGGGTTGTTGCATCTAGAGTCAGTGCCAGACGGCACAACACATTGTTCCGTTTCTCCTTGAGTTCTTCAACTTCCTTCTCATATGCATCCTTCAGCACCTTGTGGTCCTTCCTCTCATCATTGCATGCCCCATTGGCTAGTGGTGCAGGCTCATGGGGTTGCTCTTTTGTACCAAGTATGGATTTGTAGAGTCCCTTCGTCTGCATCATCGCCACAAATCTCGTGCTCCAGATTGGAAAGTCCTGTGCCTTTCCTGTGTAGGTCAGCAGCTTCACTGTCTGTTGGACCATCTTATTTTGAGCAGTTAAAATAGTTGTCAAAAGAAAAGGTACTAAGCAGAAAAATTTTATGACTGTCAACAACAAATTGTTCTGGTTTAGAAATTAGTCTTATGAACTAGAAAAATTCTGGGCGCATAACCTGTTGGGTTATGGGTTTTGGCAAGCGAAATACAAAGCGTTTTTAATTAAGTAGAAAAAAATAATTTCTCAAAATGAGAGAATAACAAAAACGATATTTTAGAGTAGAATTTAGAGATTTACAGGAGAGGTCTGATTTTTAGATCATGATGGTTATTTGATTTTGGGGATGAAAAAAGGCACAAAAATCAGTTCTATTTATTACCCATTATCAGTGCAAGAAAGTCAAGATACAAAATTAATCTTAGCACCATGCTTTACAATGGGGGTCGCAAAGGTTACTTAATATGGTTTGCCTCTGCAAATTTTCCATAATTCAGTCACAGGGGTGCCATAGATGGTATGTTTTTACACCTTTCTAAGAATTCGTTCACATTTCCGGTGGTATCATAATCATTCAATACAAGCTGGGAAGATTTTACATCAAACAATCTCACTCTAAGAATAGTTATCTAGATTCACCAATTTCAACCGAATATTGATTCTAAGCACCATTTCTTGACGATTCATATATATAAAATTTGTGATTAAAATCAAATTGCTCCTATCTGGATAATGTGAATCTGGTAAGTTAAACTTTCTTTCTATTAATTCTCACTAACTTCACGACTATAGTTTGATCGATATTCAAACAGACACTAAATTTCTGTACAATCGTGTCATGCTTTAACAGTGATTATAAAAAAGCTTTGATATCTTTTTCAAATTCCTTCAAAAAAAATTAAATTTTTAATTCAAAGTTTTTTTTAAAAAATCTGAAACATGTAAAATAAACTAACCACTTGGTTTAAGTTACATGTTAGAAATTTGTTAATCAAACGTTATTATTTTCTAATTCATAACAAACTAAGGTTCGGTTTTCTTAAAATATTTTAATAAAATATATGTTTGAATCCTGAAACCCATCTGTCTATTGGAACTCTTTCGTGTCGTTTCAGCATTTCCGCTGTAATTTTTTGTTTAAATTTGGTCTTTAACGTTTCTTTTCTAATTGTAATTGGAAGTGTGTTTCATCTTCGAATAATGTTACGAACAATTGAACCATTACTCCATTTTGACTTACATTTTTGATCTAAGAAATAATTATGGGTTCGTTCGTTTGCAATAATTGGCACGTTTTCTAAAAATCTGAAATGTTTATTAGAGCAATTTCTTGTTTGTTGGAGAATATTGAAAAACCTATTTAATGACACCCGTATTATTTGGAGCTCTGCTGGAAGAATTTCAGTCTCCAGAAGTAGATCTGTGGCAGTATCGTATTTGGTTTTCTTAAAGCAAGTATTATGCCTCAGTTTATCTGTTTGTTAATTCTTTCAATAGAGTATGATCGTAAAAAAATTGCACTAAAATCTAAATGAGACAAAACTAGTGATTTAAAAAGATTTATTCTTGTTTTTAACGGTACCTGATAACGAACCAAATATAATGATCTGATTGCTGAAGCCATTTTACTGATAGCATTATTTAGTTGATTTTGGTATGTCAGTTCCCTATCAATTATTACACCTAAATATCTACGTTTTTCAGATGCTTCTAATCGGTGTCCCTTGAAATCTACAGTTTCAATGATGGGCAATTTTTCATTCCTGAACACTCCGTTTTTTCCTCATTCAAGGTTAACCTGTTTTGTTTTATATATCGATCTGTCTTGATTAATGTATCTTCAGCTATTAGCTGCAAATTTGCTTCATTCTTTGCATGACATAGAATTGCTGTATCATCGGCAAACTGTAATTCATCACAATTCGTTGATACAGCTTCACTGAAGTCGTTGACATAAACTTTACAAATTGAAGGCCCTAAGACAGTTCCCCGAGGAACACCGTGATTTATGACAACCCAATCTGATTTTGCTATCCCATTTTTTAAACACTGTTTTCTATCACAAAGGAAGGAGTTTAATAAGATTCTTGCATTCTCTCCAATTCCATATCTTTTCGTTTTGTTCATAAAAACATCTATAGATATTGAGTTGAAAGCCTTTAAAAACGTGTTTTTCGCAAATTATAAATGTTAGAGCATTTCTCCCGTTAGATTTGCATAGATATACTGTCTGAGTTTCCAACACTTCATAAATTGATCTTGTGTACATTGTGTAAATGTCCTTCACCTCATTTGTTTTTTCATGCCACATATTAAGCAGGTAATTCACCCTGCTTAGATAACTATGTTGAGCTCAAGTTAAAACAATGATTATCAACGTCTTCGAGGAACAGAAGTCCTGTTTTATTCAGAACTTTGCCACATTTATGTTACATACGATCAACAGTTTGCTGTAAAAAGTATCCAAAAAATTTGAATTGATCAAAAAATTTGAATTGACCTAAGCCATCTTTAAAATAAACTTATTCAAAATACGATGCATTTCACTGGCGATACTCCCACTGTTAATGCAGTTGAACCTTCTCAATAAAAATTACTAAGATTTTTTCTTATCCTGTCTACATGGCCAATTTTATGCTTTCTGCTTACAAGTCAGTTTTAACCGTTTTCGAGGTAGAAAATCGTTTATGATGAAACTTTTGAAAGTGTTTACTAAAATCGTCTTTACTCACACTAAATTTCATCACTAAAAGTGCCATCTAATCGAAATCAAAGATAACTTAGCATTTATCAAAAAAAAATTTATTGCTTTAAATCAGTTTTGAGACTTAAATTTTTTTGAGAACATTCCTCAGTACTTTTTCTACAGCTAATTGTGCACTTTCCTTATGATGCCCCCATACCTCTGTGTAACGTTCAACAACTCGCTATCCCTGTTTTTAATGCGAACACGAAACTCAGAACTGCTAGAAGCTTGGCTTTTGGCCTTTAAAATATCAAAAAATTTAATGCGTAGAGAACTTCTCTGCGGTCCGTTCTGGGTTCTGTTTCTTCATTACTTTCTCGATGCGGTCGCCATCGAAATAGAATTCTTTGACAGCAAAAGACTTTCAAAAGACAGTAAAATTGAAGTATGTTACTTTTTTCTTTTCTGTTGAAATTTCGAGATTGTTCTTCATGGAGCATATATTTTCTGGACTATAGAAAATCACTTAATTTATTAGTTTAAAATATTTCTACAAAACACCAAATACTCAGTGATTTACATTCTTTTGTCATATAATTTGTTCACTTCTTGGTCTCTTGAAGGTTATGCAGAAGCACTCGAAAATTGCGGAATAAGTTCATTCGAGGAAAAATATTTCTCGGCATGAAAGTGTTTGTTTCAGCTCAATGAACTCGGAAAAATATTACGAAAACAATTGATACACGAAAAGACATAAAACACTGCTGATTTTATTTGGCTCTTGTATTGGAAAAATATTATATAATTAAGTTTGAAGCCTGATAGAAAATCCTTTTAACAGGTTACTTTGGGCATCAAGATAAGCTAATCGAGTAAATCAAAGGAAAAATGTGAAAAAATCTGGATCACCTTTGTTGCTGCAATTTATATCTGATGCGTATTAATTTTTGTCAACAAACAATTTTTTGGCAAAAGCAGCAATTCACTACAAATACCACTAAAGAAAAAAGTCAAAAATACCAATCCTGAATAAAAACTAGACTATTCAGGTTACATCCAGCCAAAATGGTTACATCCCGTTATATCGCCAATCCTACACATCACCTTTGTCCAAATTTCCAAGCATGAGTAACGACGTTTTGTCACCAATTACCGCGTGAAAAAAATATGGTTCAATTTTGGACAACAGTGACACAAAAAGTTGCGGAAATTCACTTCAAAATTCCGTAACTGCTAACAAAATTTCACGTTTTTATGTCGTCATTGTCCGCAATTTGTGAGCAGGGGTATCGGCATCAATGTCCGCAATTTCGAGCATACTTATTCCATTTCAATTTCATGCTTCGCTCTGAACTTAATTATAAAATTGACTTGCGGCCATTGATTACAATGTAAACTAAAAAATACAATGACGGAAAATTGTAAGCAAAAGTTTAGGAAAAAACATTCAAAAACATGAGTTTTTATATAACGCTAGTAACCAAAAAACAACAAACTCTCAAACTCTAAGTAAAAAATTTTTTTAGAATAAGAAGGATCAAAAATGACACGATTTTAAACTGTTTTTATAGATGACCTTTTTTTTCCTAAAAAATTGACAACGTGATATTAACAGAAAAGTGTCTCATGGAACAAATAAACAAATAAGAGTTTAACTTGGCCGGACATGTTCAATTTGTACAAAATTAATGCAATTTTGACGTTTACGCTGATTTAAGAAATCACAATGAGACGAATAAAAATTATTTAAATTTATATAAAATACTTAACTTATGAAACGTGAAACGCTATTCACCCAAAACAATGCAACTAACAAAACGCTTCTGATATATAAAAATCTTTTATGTTCTGAAATCGGAAAACTATTGGTTTGCCAAATGACAATAAATAAATGATCTGCAGTTTAAATAGAAGAATAGTTCTTAGGAAAGGACACAGAAAAAGAATCAACTCCGGAATGGAAAAAAATTAAAAACGTTGACAAAAGGTAAAAAAACTGCCACCTTCATACTTTTTCTGGGCGTTTTTCGTGCGTTATAGTAAGGCTATAAATGTCTAAAAAACTTAACCAACTACTGAAGCGAACAATTAAAGGTTCACTTCAAATTAGCAGCTGAAAACCTGTCCTCGTGAAACTTGTCTTAGTCTTGGTAAAAATAAGTGGACTTAATGGCTCCATCAATTATAGATTTAGGTAGACAAAATATTCCTTTGAAAAATAGTTTTTTCAAAAATTAAAGGTTTTTAAAAAACTTTTTGATACAAAAACCAGAAACACCAGTTTTCCCTGCATTAAAGAATCTAATATCTTATCTCGTCCTACATAATGTTGGAAAATTGTTTTCATGACCTACGCCTGCATAGGATTAAGTAAAAACAAACTTTATCCAACTGGAACGTTTTTGGTAAGTATTTTGGGATTTTGTGTAGGCTTTCATTTGAAAGTTTATCTCCAACTTTATGGCGGTTAAGAAAAGTATATATGATAATCGGACCGCCAGTAAAAATCGTATTGGTAAAAATTGCATATAAAAAATTTTTTGTTTTTTCTGCGCATTAGTCTCGGTTGAAGAGTAAAAATAACAGAACTAGACAAGCGAGTAGAATATTTTACGAGACAGAAAAGATTTTTAAAATTAGGAAAAAATATATTCGCAACTCACGAGGACCATCAAAAAACTGCTGGTTTTAAAAAAAATATAATTGCTGCGGCTTCATTGATGACTATTTTTGGCATTTTCTTCTTGAACTAGAGAGAGTAGAATATTTCAGCTCCACGACAGTTATGATCGATTTAATTTAACAATGCTAAGTAAAAAAGTTTTGAGTTTTTTCGATGAAAAGGGCGACTACCGATTTTAAAAACGCGATAAAATTATGTCACCAACTCAACATTTGAACTCAAATTTCCAACTAAAATTTTTTAAAAAATTGCATCTTTTGAAACATGTGTTTGCAAGTTCTTCTCATTTTAGGAACAGAAAATGTTTCTGACAATTTGACAAAGAGAAACACAGTATGGCTGTTATTTTTAATTTTTAAACCAACTAAATGTAGTCGTTAAAGTTTCAAACAAAAACAAATTTATATTAACAACCATGCTCAATAAAATCCCTTGGGAAATTACTAAATGGCTCAAATTTATCAACCAGCTAAGTGCTTAAAACCCGTTATGTCGCCAATCCGACACTTCACCCTTGTCCAAGTTTTCAAGCATGAGTGACGACGTTTTGTCACCACATACCGCGTGAAAAAAATATGGTTCAAGTGTGGACAACAGTGAAACAAAAAGTTTCAGAAATTCACTTCAAAATTCTGTAACTGATACAAAAATTTCACGTTTTTATGTCGTCATTGTCCGCAATTTGTGAGCAGGGGTATCGGCATCAATGTCCGCAATTTCGAGCATAGTTATTCCATTTCAATTTCATGCTTCGCTCTGAACTCTATTATAAATTTGACTTGCGGCCATTGATTACAATGTACACTAAAAACTACAATGACGGAAAATTGTAAGCAAATGTTTAGGAAAAAAACATTCAAAAAGATGAGTTTTTACATAACGCTAGTAACTAAAAAACGACAAACTCTCAAAATCAAAGTAACAAAACCCTATTAGAATAAGAAGGATAAAAAATGACACGGTTTTGAATTGTATTCATAGATGACAGTTTTAAAAAATTCCTTTTTTTCCTAAAAAAATGACAGCGTGATTTTAACAGAAAAGTGTCTCATGAAACAAATAAACAAATAAGAGTTTAACTTGGCCGGACATGTTCAATTTGTACAAATTTAATGCAATTTTGACGTTTACGCTGATTTAAGAAATCACAATGAGACGAATAAAAACTATTTAAATTTATATAAAATACTTAACTTATGAAACGTGAAACGCTATTCACCCAAAACAAAGCAATTAACGAAACGCTTCCGATATATAAAAATCTTTTACGTGTTGAAATCGGAAACCTATTGGTTTGCCAAATGAAAATAAATAAATGATATGCAGTTTAAATAGAAGAATAGTTCTTAGGAAAAGACACAGAAAAAAAATCAATTCCGGAATGAAAAAAAAATGAAAATTTTGACAAAAGGTAAAAAACTGCAACCGTTCATACTATTTCTGGGCGTTTTTCGTGCGTTATAGTTAGGCTATAAATGTCTCAAAAAATTCACCAACCAATGAAACGAACTTTTAAAGGCTCAGTTCAAATTAGCAGCTTAAAACCTGTCCTCATGAAACTCATCTTAGTCTTGGTAAAAGTAAATGGACTTAATGGCTCCAATAATTATAGATTTAGGTAGACAAAGTATTCTTTTGAAAACGAAGTTTTTTCAAAAATTAAAGGCTTTTAAAAAACTCTTTGAGACAACACCAGAAATATCAGTTTTCCCTGCACAAAAGAATTTAATATCTTATCTCGTCCTACATTATGCTGGAAAATTGTTTTCATGGCCTACGCCTGCATAGGATTAAATAAAAACAAACTTTATCCAATTGGAATGTTTTTGGTAAGTATTTTTGGGATTTTCTGTAGGCTTTCATTTGAAAGTTTATCTCCAACTTTATGGCGGTTCAGAAAATTAATTGATAATCGGACCGCCAGTAAAAATCGTATTGGTAAAAATTGTATATGGAAGAATTTTTGACTTCTCTGCTCATTTATCCAGGGTTAAGAGTAAAAATAACATGACTAGTCGTGCAAGTAGAATATTTTACGAGACAGAAAACATTTATAAAATTAGGAAAAAATATATTCGCAACTCACAAGGACCAGCAAAAAATTTCTGGCTCTTTAAAAAATTGCCATTGCTGCGGCCTGAGTAATGGCTATTTTCGGCAATTTCTTCTTGAACTAGAGAGCAGAAAGTTTTTGCTCCAGGACAGTTATGATCGGCTTAATTTGACAATGCTAAGTAAAAAATTTTGGATTATTTTTGATGAAAAGGGCGACTACCGATTTTAAAAACTCTACGAAATTATGTCACCAACGCTACCTTCATACTCAAATTTCCGACTCAAATTTTATGAAAAATTGCATCTTTTGAAACCTGTGTTTGCATGTTGTTCTCATTTTGGGAACAGAAAATGCTTCTGACAATTTGACAAAGAGAAACAAAGTATGGCTGTTATTTGTAATTTTTAAAACCACTAAAAGTAGTCATTAAAGTTTTAAACAAAAACAAATTTATATTAAAAACCATGCTCACAAAAATCGTTTTGGGCTTTTATTAAATGGCTCATATTTATCAACCAGCTAAGTGCTTAAAACCCGCTATGTCGCCAATCCTACAAGGGCGACTACCGATTTTAAAAACGCGATGAAATAATGTCACCGACGCAACCTTCGAACTCAAATTTCCAACTCAAATTTTATGAAAAATTGCATCTTTTGAAAATGGTGCTAGCATAATTTTCTGCCTTTAGGAACAGAAAATGGTTCTAACTAGTTGACAAAGAAAGACACAGTATGGCTGTTATATGTAGTTTTTAAGCCCACTAAATGTAGCCATTAAAGTTTCAAAAAATAACGAATTTATATAAATAACCACGCGCAGGAAAAACATTTGAGCATTTACTAAATGGCTCATATTTATCAACCAGCTAAAATTTCCAGGATTCTGACTTTTAGAGGCGTACGGTTGAGAGAAAAACTGCAGAGTTGAAATAATGTTTGGAGTTTCAGAGCTGAAAATCAACGTGCCTACTGATTTCTCTAAAGTGGGAAATCTCGTGACTTCTTATCCTTCTCCCTTGATATTTGCCGTCTTCGTTCATACAAATAAAACGACTGTCGGAGAGACGTCAGAGATTCTTGTCTCCTGCTCAATTTACAAAGTCTATGTACCATCTGGTCTCAACTGTTGAGAACTAACAAGGAAGAGAACTTCAAAGACAACGATGCTCTTTAATGCTGCCATTATTACTGATTTTGTCACCGTTCAAGAGATCTGAAAGACATTATTGATTAAACATAGGCGCACCGTTACTTTTTATTTAGAAGGAAAATTTCCTTAAAAATCATGCTGGAAACGAAAATGTAGAATGCAGCATATTGATGACGGAGATGAAGAAAGGAAAATTGTGGATCTTGTTTGACTTGATGAAAGATGCCGAGCCAGCATGAGCATTGAGTCCTTAATTTCATTGTGTAGTGCCCCTGCTGAAATTTTGTCCAGAAAAAGCATTAAAAATGACTGTCTTGTACCGCGGTATTTTTAGAGGAAAACGGTTATAAAACACCTTACATTAAAACCGCTCAAATGTGATCACATCTTAAAAATGCGAGTTGATAATTTACTGCAAGTGTTTCATGGCTTTTCACAAGTGGGTCCTCATTCACCTAGCTCCTTGAAACTGTCGTCATCGGGTAGCTTTACTTGCCTTAGCTGTAAAATCATAGCTGTAGAGACCATGCAATATAAGTCAAGCAACTTAGTAAAAACAACTTAAGTTGTGTAAACTTGTTTCCAGGTGTAGTTGAGATTTATTAGAAGTATTCTGTTAGCAGATAACACATGTTATTAGCTGGAAACTTTCCCATAATAAAGAGTCTTTTCGTAGACCATTCTAGTCGAGCACAGAATTTCCGTGGACATTATCGGTTGATGACGGTGTCTTCATAAGTCTTCGTCTCAATTATGTTTAGTGAAGCTTTGCAATTTTTAAGTTCAGCTGAAATAGTTGATTTCAGGTTAAATAAGTTTAATTTATCCAAACAGTTACACCGAAAAATGGGAAAGGCTTGTGCAACTATTGTTGTTTTCTCCTGGTAAATGGTTACAAAAATCTTGCTCTGTTGATTCTGCTTGACTGCAATTTCAGGCAATTTTAATAAATTTAAAACGCAACCACCTGAGTTACAAAGACAACCTTGTAGGCGTTTCAGATTCTAGCTTCGCCTAGTACCGCCCTCCAATGAGGGAAAAAGTACTAGGAGCATTGAATTTATTGAATTTTTTCGCCCTTACCACAAAATTTTTTGTGGGAAAAGAGGCTGGTGTAGTAGAATATCTCATTTATTTGGGCATTCTAAAAAATCCAAAAACTTCCACAATCTTCCACAACATCTACATTCTCTCTCAAAAAATTTACACCGTCTCTTTCTCAAAAATATGCATTCAATTTTTATTTAGGCTAAACGGTAACTTACTTGTTTTTCTGCTTTCTATTGGCTTGAATTCATTGCAATCTTGGTGTTGATTTTTTTGTTATTCTTTCAAATCTGTTGACTTTCTTTGGTGGGGAGACTCGGAACTTTTCTGTTCCAGTCAGTGCCTCTCACCAGCCCCCTCTCACCAGTAAAGATTAGAAACTAAAAACTAATGAGGAGCAAATTCGTTCTTGATCATCGATGACTCCTCTCCAATGTTTTGTTTATCAGGGCGTGAGCGGACATTTTCACCTTTAGAAAAACCATACACGATACAGCGATAGAACAAGGAGGCTCAGTAATGTGCGTTCGCACATAATGTTCTGACCACTCTCATCAGCATTTTTGACTTAATGGTCTAGCAAAGAGATAGAAAACTTTAAAAAGTCACAAATTGTTCAACAAACCACTTAATGATTAAAGTAATGGCGCATTAGGGGGTTGATGGAATCGGCAAAAACGAGATTACAGGACAAAAAAGCAACAGTCAAATAAAACAAACATTAATTACACTAAAAAATCGATGTCTTTGTTTAAAAGAAAATACAATAACAAATTCAAAATTCTTAGCACCTAAACAAAAAATATTGAGCAGTGTATTAGTAAGAAAATATATCATAACTCTCATTAAAGAGACTTTGTAAAGTGAATTCATTGAACTTTTGCCAAAAGTGAAAAAATCAGAAAACAGTTTTTGTTTCGAAACCTTATTTTTCTCAGTGATTTAAATAATTTGATATCAGCTGAAATCATTAAAATGGTTCATTCATACCTCTTGATGTATAAATGAGGAAACAACTGACACCTGTTAACTTAAACCTCTTAAGGAATTAAATCAGATCTGTCATCATCCAGATTATGTCATACGACTACAAGAAGAACAGGCAATTATTCACGGCAAAAATCAAATAATTCAGCATCAAAACGTTGTCGCAACCAACAAAAAGCTAATCAATTCACTCAGAAGATTACAAGTTCTATTGCGTAGTAACTCAAAACAAATGGGACCTCCCAATGAGTTCGTTATTAGGGCAAGGAAACAATGAAAGCCTCCAAAACCAGCAGAAACACAAAATCAAAATTTTAATTGAAAAGACGTAGTATCAAAGCCGTGAAATCATTAGTTGAAAACAAAAAAATTATTAAAATTGGATTTTGGCTCGCTAGAAATAGGATACCTTCTGTCTAAATAGCGACTAAGCTACCTATTGACAGAAAGAAGATAAAAAGTGACAAACTGAACAGCCAATTGATTTTTTAAAACAATTAATTTCAAAAGTCGAGAAAACAATAAGCTTTAAATTGAAAACAAAAACAGATCAACTTGTAACTCCATTGGAATCTTATTGGGTTTGTTAAAAGTGATACTAAGTCGCAAGACTGCAATAAACACAATAAACAAGGACAGTTATCAAAAGTTAACAACGTATTTTAAGAAATCGCAGTTAAAGTTCAGTTAATTGTGGCAATTAAAACTATAATATCTTACAAAACCATTAAATATTAAGATCAACTGAAAGTATTTCTTTTCATCGTTTGTGTCTAAATATCATCAATCGGTCCTCATTGTAAAAGATCTACGTAAAAAAAAAGAAAAACATGAAATCTTGACAAATATAGATAACTTGATGAAAACTCTAAAAAAAACAGATTACTCAAGCCTATTAAACATTAAATCAAAACAAAAGGAAAAAAATTATGGTTTCTTTCATCAAAATTTTATGATGCCTATGAGTGAAAGGACTAAGCTAAATGCTGTCCGAATCATAAAAAATCAAAAGGTAAATAAAACCTTTAATTTTTTTAATTTATCTGAAAGTCATTAAAACCATCAGCTACAATATCAAAACTCTGAAATAGATCTTTTTTTCATCCAAGCTATTGAAGTTCTTCACGATCTAGAATAAATTAAGCGACTGAAAAAGAACAACAAGCACAACTTTAACTAAGTAATCTAATAAATTTTGCGGGAACTGTGTTGCAGCCGTCAAAACCGTAAGACGTTCACAAAGAACATTACATATGTTCCATAGCGCATATTATAGAAGTCAATAAGATCTGTCATTAATGTGATATTTTGTCAAGCAAACAAAATTGAACCTCAAAACTGGGCGAGCGTGCAAGCGAATTTTTTGAAAACTCGTAGTAGTAAAGCCAAGAATCATTAGGTGTAATTGAACTCATTACACAAAAACGAACAAAATTTTACATAGAAAAAGATCAGCTGACCTTACTGAGACTGTACTACAGTTCGACTGTTGTATGATATAAAGGTTGCATAGTTCAGAAACTAGCATAGTCCATAGCGCATATTATAGAAGTCAATAAGATCTGTCATTAATGTGATATTTTGTCAAGCAAACAAAATTGAACCTCAAAACTGGGCGAGCGTGCAAGCGAATTTTTTGAAAACTCGTAGTAGTAAAGCCAAGAATCATTAGGTGTAATTGAACTCATTACACAAAAACGAACAAAATTTTACATAGAAAAAGATCAGCTGACCTTACTGAGACTGTACTACAGTTCGACTGTTGTATGATATAAAGGTTGCATAGTTCAGAAACTAACTGATAATTTCTTCAAATAAATTTATACAAAGATGTAAGAGCCAATATATATCATTTGAAAACCCGGTAAAGTTTTATTTGTAGCAATTACAGAAGCCATTTGGAATTAGGATTAGTGAGAATTGATCACAAGACTACAAACAGATCAAAAATTGCAGGCAAAACAAAAGAACTCTGAGTTTTTTTGAAAACACTTCGTCAAAGCCTGAAAAAATGCGAGCTCAGACTCAAAAAGTTAAATGTTATGTTCACTGGAACTTTTTCATGTGAATATAACTTGCCGTAATTTAACCTTGGATTGATTTCATCTTAGTCAACACTTAGCTTAAAAATAACAAAAATTGCAAAAAATATTTCGAAAAAAAAGATCGCGCCCCAATACAATCCGCAAACTTTTTGTCCACTAAGAGGAAAAAATTAGCCCATATATAGCTAGGCATCCAAATAAACACCCAATGTTTCCTCCAAATTCTTTCAAAACAGTTAGTTTGGCAAATGAAATTTTTCAAAACCAAAGGATGCAAATTGTATAAATATCGAGTTAAATTTAGCGAAAAACGGTCGATATTTTAATTCGACGACAACTTTCACAGGAATTGCACTCAAATTTAGCTCGTTTGGGGTTAAAAGAGATTGCGTAGCAACTTTCAGGTCTCTACTATTGGCAAACTTAAACATAGTGGGCTAAAAATCATATTTAGCAACACTTGATGCGAAAGTCTGAAATTTGAAAAATTTAGCAAACCTTTAGCAGAGAAAACAAAAATTTGGGCTAAAATTAGGGCAAATGTGAAAAAGGATTAACCGAAATTGTCTGCTCACAAAATTTAAACCTCGATATATCATCGGAAAAAAAATAAAACACAAAAAATTTTTTCAATTCTATATTCCACGCTGGATGGGCTTTTTAATGATACCACCCACAGCTCTTTACGATGAATATATCGATCAGCGAAAATTCACTGATAAAAAACCCATCTTAGTATATAGTTCTTCCCACATCACTGGGGTCGGAACAATAACATTTGGGATAAAATATTTTTTTTAAAATAAGATAACAGATGACACAATGGACTTGACAAAGACGAACTTCAAGTTTCAATCAAGCGGCAAAATTAATATCTGATTCGGTAGAAGGAAGATTCATTAATATTTGACAATATTTGAAAATTAATATATGATTCAAGCGACGGTTGTCTCAACTTCAAAATGCGAATAATTGAAAAATAAGGATAAAAAAACATTAGATGGCATTGGCTATCCTTAAAATATATTGAAAACAAGGATTTTGTTATTTGACAGCCAAATTTCTGGATGAATTTTTGGTTATTTCTTAATGATCCTTTTAACCCACTCACTGGTGGTACATTGGTACATTTTCAGATTTTCTTCAGAAAAACTAGTTTTCCCGAATTGTGGATGAAAAACTATTCAGCAGTAAAATTCAAATTTCAACAGCAAATTATTCACAAATAAATTCACATAATTATTGGGATTACCAGAAGCTCAATTTATAACGGGTATTTAATTTAGCTACAGCAGAATATCTTCCAGCTAACCAAGTTTTTTTTAATATAATAAGAATATTATATTAACTCGCCTCTAAAATGCTAAATAAAACTAATTTGTAGGAGCATCAAACGATGTGGCAAAATTGAGGTGCGTTTGTTTATTTTTGTTGGTCAATTTTTGATGCCAAAGTTGTGCAGTGCTGGAACACTTCGACTCTTGGAAGAGTCTTTGCTCTGATTCTGCTGTTGTTGAATTAATTCCAGCCTTTCTGTAGCTTGACGTCTGAAACGGAATTCTTCAATAAAAATTTTAGAAGAAATTGCTCCAACCCTCGATAAAGTGGGGGTTAGGACCCGGATCAAAGTAACATTGCAAATGAGAGCTGAATGCCTGGCTTTGTTTTTTGTTAGGTCCATTTTGTCTGTCCGATATCTTTACAGACAGTTTTGCAAGAGTTTTTATCTATCAAATCATCTGTCGATTTTTTTTGCAAATTTGAATTATTCTTAGCGTTAATTGATCACTAACGATCTTCCTCTGTTTTTATATTATTTTTTTTCTACAGAGAAAGATTCGTCATTGTATCCAGCAATATTGAATCACAAGTGTAGCTGTTACTAAGTGTGAGTACCTTGGTCCTGATAGAAGGTCGTTTAGTTTCTTATAGAGGTTATTGCGTGCTCTCACAAACTGCTTAGAGTTGTTCAGCTTCATCTTGTCAAAGAGTCTCTCAATTGTAAATGACTTGGACAGCACCAGCAGAGCCCCGTGGATACCCAGTCCGTTCAGATTCTTAGCCTCCGCCTCAAAGTTGTGTTTCTTAAGGAAGAGGAAGAACCGGTCGTTGCTCCACACAATCGGGTCCTGGTCCCAGTTCCGACAAGCAACCATACGCTTAACCATTGTCTGGAAAGTAAAGGATTTTGGGTTAGGGATTGCCCCAAGAGGAAGTATAACATTGTCAGCTCCGATCGAAATTGGTAATGCAATTTAAAAAGGCTCAAAAATTGATTGCAATTGTTAAGGCTATTACTATAAATGTGTTTTTAGAATAAAAGTTAAAAATAAAAAAATAATAATTTTTCAAAAATAGCATACAAAGTCAAGTAAAATTTTGTTTCACAATGTCGAAAACCTTTTACGTATGAGGTTTGTATCAGTTCTAAAAGTTTCAATTGAAGGGCTTTTGTTTAAAATAAGATTTTGCTATGATAGTTACTAATCAACAACTAAAAAGAGATTCTGGGCAATTTTCTTCGGACAACTTTGACATCCGCCTAATGGACTTAAGGCAATACTCACAATAAATAGAAACTATTGAAAAGGTGTTAAGATATCGAAAACTATTGGATTGAACGGGTGGCTGAGAGAGGGGGTAGTTTTGGTTCAACTGACCTTTTCATCGTATCTGAGAAGTCTGACGAGTTGCCATGCGTACCATATGCTCACTGCACACTGCTTACTAGTCTTGCTACTCTTTCCCTCACTCTGAATTACATACTCTATGTCGTCCACACTCAACGCATTCATCAAAACTCCGTCAACTCTGCAAAATTAGATATTACTGCAATGATTGTGTAACTTTTGCTAGACTCGTTTATTTTAGTTCATCTCTTTTAAGTTAATTCTTGTTAGATGATCTTGTTAGAATCTGGTTAGACATATGATCACCATGTAAGACCTTCACTAAGTCTTGCAAAGTTTCACGTATACGTCACGTGACTCTGCTTTACATCACTGCGAAGTGGTGGCGTTTATAGAAAACAGCGTAGCAGTTTGAAATAATAAACCAGAACCTCGAAATGACTTCAGCAGAGTCACTTAACCATTACTTAAAAAACGCTCCTTGCATGTTTGAAAAGGCCGAATTATATGGAAGCCAATTTCTGGCTATGTATATAGGAACTTCTAGCACTACAGTCTCTCGGCATTTTAAAACTTGCACGTGCGTCTCTTGAAGTGATAAACAGCGAAGAGGATGGGGTTTATTAATGCCTATAATGGCGTTTACAGGGTTGATAGATTAAAGCACCTGTTTCTTTGGAAGTCCCTCTTGTACTCTGGCAGTCCCACAAACTCCAGAAGAAAGTCACACATCCAATCTGTGTCCAACTGCATTAGGTTTCTCATGTCTTCTAAGCCAGGGTGTCTGCTGAAAAGTAACCAAATCAACGTAACCCCAGATTTTCGCGGCTAGAGATTGCACGGGACCATTTGAACAATTTCTGAAAAACTCTACGGAACGTATCCGTATATCTTTAATACATAGGTTAGTTACATGAGATGTTAAATTTGATCACGGACATGGCAGACCAGAGAATGCAATCTTAAGCGTAGCTTAAACTTCGGCAACATTGAAAAATAGTAAACAAAAATTAGCTTGAGGTAGGTTTTTGCTTTAGTTTTGACCAAGTTTCCGCGTAATTTTTGAGGTCTTCACAGAAATTTTTGAGGTTTTCAAAAAAACCCTATGGTTTTCAAAGAATTTTTGAGGTCTTAACAGAATTTTTAGGCTTTTCACAATGTTTTTGCGGACTTCATAGAATATTGGGGGTGTTCACAAAAGTTTTGAGGTTTTCGCAGAATTTTTTGTTGTTTTCACGGGAGGTTGTCACTCTTCCCACTTGGTGGCCTGTGGAAATTACACTTTTATGTTTTGTAGCACCAAAAATGTTTCTTGAGTCCAACCGAATTGACTTTAACATGCAACGTGCTCGGTTGTAATTTAAGAACTATTCCCGTTCAAATTCAGGTATGAATACATCAAACAGTTCGCTCTAGTCAAACGGCGCCCTAATCAAGATAGCTTAATCATGGGTCGGCCCTTTGTGAAATTTAAACTATTTAAAGGTCGATCGAATACCACCGACCGGAGCATGAGTTAATTCATCAGGTAAATAAAGCCAGAAGTGAACTTTGATCGACCTATGAATTAATTTTGCTTCAGAGCAGTAAGTAAGATTATATTTTTAAGAACAGAGTGATGCTGGTCAAATTTAGATTTCGGAGTTCGGAAATTAAGCACAACCATTACTCCCACTTAGGTGGTAAAATGTTCTATTATTAACATATCATTTATCTATTAAATAACTAAACATTAGCGATTCAAGATAATTGTACAACCCTTGAAATTATCAGAGGTTAACATTTTACGCCAAATTGTAATCAAATTGCTTAGGCAAATTAATCGACATAATTATTCTCGGTGAAAAACATTTCTCGGTGAAAGAAAAGAGACCAAAAACACTAAAATAATTGAATTTCTTCTTCAAATTCGTTTTCAAGAAACCCAAAACCCTAAAAATTTCCACGTTGTACTCGTTACGCAGATACAACTTTGAAATAACAAAGAATAAGCACCCAATCCATTTGCAAAGAGATTGAAAAAGTTAAGCTATTTATATTATAACAATTTCGAAAATTTGTCTTTATAATTAAATATGAACCTCGTTGCCTTCAAGACAAAAACAACAATGACGTGCATGGAAATAAGTCTTAGAGCATTTCAGAGCTAAACAAGCATATCAAAAGTAAAACCCAAATTCAATTCTAAACATTAGATATTCATCGTATTTTAAGTTTCTTTATGCCCAGTTAAAGTAAATCCAGGACTCTTGGGTGACTATTATACAATTGCTCATCCACTGATCAAGGCAGAATGTAGACTGAACAGTTATCTTAATTTTTTTATTACGATGATAGAAAAAATAGTCAGTTCAAAATACCAGCCCGGTCGAAGAGCTCGTTGATCCAACAACTAAAACCGAATGGTGTAGGGGTTCAAGTGCTTTTGCATTATACATAGTAAAATAAATTGGCAAAGAAAGTTAAATGTGCCATGAACTACACTTGGGCTTCAATTCACGTTTGAGAGAGTGGCTAAAACGCCCAAATATAGCTCATAGAACAGTTAAATTCACTTTGCAAACTCAACAGTATTTGTCGTAAGGTTTCTTCAATTTTGTGGACATATATCAAACAAATGCAAAAAAATATATCATTGCATTTCAAAAGCACATATTACGAGCGCATCAAAAAAATTAGCGAAAGCAGTATAAAAGCAGCAATAAAATTGCTCAGAAGATTAGAAATGACGTTATTATTGGGTTTTGACGCACGGTTAAAGAATAGTCGGTTAATTTGGAGATGCCCTTCATTATCTCTGGTTAATTTTATCTCGGAAATTAGACCGGGCAGTTTGAATTAATACTGTTGTTTTTTACTGGGCATACATATAAAGAATTATACCTGAAATAGACAGATCCAGTACTGTTTTTCGGCGAAATACTGGTTCTGTAATACTTCATTACTCAAGTGAACTAAGTGGTTACTCTGGCTGCACATCATTATTACTTAAGCTAGCTTGTAGGTAATTACCACAAATCCCACTTAGCGTAGTGGTTACGCCTAATCTATACAATTTAAAAGTTTCAAGTACGCACGCGGAAGATCAAATCAAAATCAAAACAAACATTGTAGATGTGAGTTAAGCAAAAGATACTCTATTCAGGCAGTGAATTTAACTCAAAAAACAAGACCAGGTAGCTTAAATTGGGACATAGACAGATTACTGGTGATCTGCAAAAACAGAATGTCTTTACAAAGATTCAGTGCTGATTTGCTCTGGCACGAACCTCCAGGACATTGAAACTTAAAATTCCCAAAACCCTAAAAACATCTATTGTTCAAGTAATGGGTTATTTGCCAAACAATATTTCTTCAAAAACCAAATTTGAAGACCAAAGAAAAATTGATGCAAGGTTTTTACTTTCAGTTGTTGCGCAAGTATAACCTCAAAAGCTTGTGATGCATTCAGCACTCAGAGGAATTTCCAAGAAACCAAATCAGAAACTCGCCGACCACAAACAAGTAGCGAAAGTTAAATTTAGAAAAATGGGAACCAAAAAAAGTTTGCTGTCAAAACTGTTAAATTATCAGTTTAACAAGACAGCCTAAAAGCGATATTGTGCTTTAGCGTTGTCATAAGATAATTTTTATGAGCCCTATGTCTGATATATTTCTAACATAATCAGTTTCAATAAAAGGAGCACTGGGAATAAAAGGTAGTGAGTGCAGTGTGCAAAGGAATTAAACTATTCTAGAAACAAATTACCAGTTCTTTTCAACTTTATATAAAAATGTGTGCAAAAGTCATCTCCGAAAGAATATAGCTATGGCAGCATAGATTGAAAACTAAAAAAGTTATCAATAAATGTGAAGGATTAACAATGAACGTATCAGTAATCCTCGTTGAACTGAAACCATAGTGAACGTCGCCCATGAGGAATTCATTACTCCCTTCATTGAGTGATAAAATATTAGAATGGTATATTTGTTTGAATTTTATAGAGTGAATCCCCTCAATGCTGTATTTTGCCCGGTAGAAGTTTAATGAAAAGATTGATAGTGAACCAGTTGATAAAAGGATATGAGCCCGAATTTTTCCAAAAAGATTCTACGACGAATTTAAAATAATAACAGTCATTTGAGATTTCAGTTACAACGAAATAACAACATACAATAATTAAGCAATGACAATATTAGCAAAGTTTGTGCCTTACTTTTTAGGGTCAGGGTTGAAGTTGGCTAAGAACGCGATTGCACAATGCACCCTCTTCCTCTCAAACTTGTCTGTGATACCCAAAACAGATTTCAGTTCACTGCTTTTCAGGGCGAGAAGTGTCTAAAATAGCACACTTTGTTATCTTGTTATTAAGCATTAACTGTCAGGAATCTTTCATGCTCTCAACAACCGTTACAACTTAACGTGTTTATTACATTACAAGGAGAAAAGGCTATTTTTAATACATAATAACTGAGCCTTTTAAAGTGCGCACATGAAGTTCCGAATCATCTCATCAACAAGAATTTCTGAATTTTCTACTTTGTCTAGAAGTCAAATCTTTTGCAAAACCGCGTTCGAGCCTAGCTAAAATTTTATTATTAAATACGTGATCATAATCAAAACCTTGATTATTTCGCGCGGAAAGCGAAACCTAAAAAACCTCAAATTATTGATGTAAAAGTTGACAAATAGTTTAGATAACAGAACAAAAAAAATGTGGATAAAGTGAAATGTCTGGTAATGTAACAAACTCTGCGAAAATTTCGTCAAAGTATTCAAAATTTTCAAGACATAAAACGTTAAACTTACTAAAAATCAAAATTGAACCATTCACTTGAAGCTAGCCCGTTTAATGAGAGCTTGTTCCAACTCGTTGAACTCAAACAAGCCAAAGTACATTTAAGAATAAAAACGGTCAGGCAAAAATTTTGCATATAAACAAAAAAACGCACATGACCACACAAACTTTGTCCGCGAGCATTGATCAGCCACATTTCACATTAACATTTTCAGCTTTAATTATTCATCCTAATTTAGCAATTATCTGTGCACGTTTCTGCTGTAATTTGAAAAATACTAAGAATAATTATAAATTAGCGCATAAATTTGCTTGAAGAGAGCAATATTAAATTGAAGGAAGATCAAAGATAAACACCTAAGCGAAATAAGATGTTCAATATATCAACATACCCGGCAGATTGCCGGAAAATAGCCGCCGTTGATTCCAATAAGCATGATTGGGATTGAAATAACAGAAGATATTGAAAAAAAAAAGATTTTTGTACAAAAACATTTTTTTAAGTCCGATTTATTTTGATGGCATTTCGTAGTTGAACATACTTATGTTTCTTAGAGAGAGGCTACAGGGGCTACTATCAATAACAATAAGCATTAGAGAGAGGTAACTAATACTTATAGGACCGACGTTCAAATAGCGGGCATCTAAAATTGGGCTTTATGGGTTTATCCCGTTTCTATTTCTGACTTCAATTTTTTATACTGACTCTGTTCATTTTGAATTGCTTTCCTGAGCAGCTGCTGTTTAAAAGGACTTTGAGCAGAATGAGAGAAGAGAGAAACTAGCCTAGAGAAGTCAAAAAGATTTCACGCAAAATGTTGAAAAGGCGGCAAAATGAGGTAAAGCGAAACATTTTTTTATTCGACGAAGTAAAAAAAACATAGCAGGACAAGTCCTGACGTACAATTCAAAGAATTATCATTGACTAAATAGAACAACTAGACCTAGAGTGGACTATGAGTGAATTGAGAAAACCATTTTTAAAAAAATCATATCAAAAATAAGAAAAAAGAAACAAAAAATCAATGTCAAAATGCCGCATGTGAACAAAAAAACAATTAGCGAGAAATGAAAATTTAATTCAAGCAAAAAACTAGGCCTAGAATGAGCTGTGAATGGATTGGGAAAACCATTTAGAAAAAAATCCGATCCAAAAAATCGAAAAAACAGTAAAAATCAGAGTGAAATTGCCGCATGTGAACAAAAAACCATTACCGAGAAACCGAATTTTTGTTCAAACACCATTTTTGCACTCTACTTTAAAATTAGAGCGAAAAAAATTCACGCCGCAAAACCACTCGCTTTTTCGCTCCATTTCCTGTTTCGGCGTGACCAAAATCACTACTCCAATTTGACTTCAAAAATCATGAAAATGTGTGAACAGATCTTAAAAAAAAAGACAGCGCCCCAATACAATTCAAATTCTCTGAATTGTAAAAAAAAATAGGAGCGCTATAATAGCCGGCTGAGAAGATGAGGGCGGCTATTAATAATGAAGGACATTGGTGAAAATTTGTCATGCCTTACATAACCCAAAAATCAGCTTACCGGTATGTCCTTGACATTTTTGTTAAAACTGTCTCTCACATTCTCTCCCAGTCCCAATTCCAATAAAAACCAGTCAGTCAGAACTTCTGTAGGCCAGAGTCTGATGTTTTTGGTGTGTTTCAACTCCTTCACCTTCTCCAGTGGTCTCTCTACAGCTGTCGGCTGGCTACCATCCGGCAACGATAGGTCATCTGCAAATCAAAATGCTATCACTATAATGATGCTTTGGGCTGCCTCAATATATACAACCAGTCAGACAAATAAAAATAAAACTATCTACCACACTTTTATGCACTGAAATCAATATCGACTTTAGGATCTAATTTCAGAATTTTTTTTGCAAATTAGCGAGCAAATTATGACCAAACATGACGCCTTTTGTTCAGCATGTAAAGACTCGAGGGTCCATAGTATCAAAAGGACTCCATAAAAACAGAAACAGAAGAATTCTTGGTGTACTAACAGACAGATGATGATGATATGGAATGTCTTCTGGTATCGATCGCAGGAGTCCGCGGAATCGAATCGAAGTGAGATCCCGCAAAACTCGCTCTTCCGGGCCTCGGAGTCTGAATCGTGCTGAACCCTCCGGGACTCATCGTCGGGTCAAATATTCCTTGATGGATTGCCGACGTTCCAGGACCAGCACTCGAGTGCCTCGTTTTGGGTTTGGTTCCCATGCTGTTAATTAAATGAGATAGCTTATCGTTTTTCAAGGAGTTTGTGGGGAACGGACTAAACGTTGCAATCTGCTCCGCGGATACTGACTTTTGGCTGACAAACTGAGGATTTGATTGTTGATCTTCAGGCGGGAAGGGATACCGACCACCTTGAGAATTTTGAACATTTCGCTTTGATGATGCGATACTTGTGCTGTCGGAAGAGTAAGGCGATGCTGTTTGATTAAATCCGGCGGATCCAAGGATACTGGTTCCTGATGCAGACACTGCCGAAATGTTAGCAGTTGTATCAATGTCTAAAATAACATCGCCTTTTAAGCCTCAAAACAAGCATTTTTCATACTGTTGTGAGTTATTGAAGAAAAGAAAGCCACTCTAAATGCCTTGCCGAAAACTTCATATTGAAGAGTGAGTTCTTTTTGCGTACTGTGGTCATAAAACATGAAGTTGTATGATATACTACAACTATTAACGTGGCAAAATATTCGATGGCAGTGCAAACTGAAAAAATTGGGAAGATCAATGATTGTCTGTAAGCTTTACCACTTAACACACTTGACTTTGTCTTAAGAGAAGAATCTTGAAAAGTCAAGTTAGGGTCTATTGTTAATTTACTATAACTCCTATGAGAACGGAAGAAGTCAAGATGGTATGAGAATGATGCAAACAGAACAATAATAATTTCAATCAAATTGCGGAATTAGATTGCTCTCGAACAACAGATGGGGCAATTTAATTTACAGGGGGTGTAGCTTAGAAATGTTTTATGGGTTCAATAAAAAAACCTCATAGGGGTTCGAACCCCAGACCACCACGTTGTCAGTCCGACATCTTAACCACTTTTGCTCGCAATCGCTTATGCAAACAAACTTTGAGAGCGAGAGCAACTTAGATCACTTAAAAATGAAGAACTCAAAAGCGTGAAAAAGTCACTCAAAAAGTCAAAGAATGTTCATTCGTTCATTATCATTAATAAGGAATTAAGAAGGAAAAACAAAATTCTGTCAAATTGCAAAGTGTCATGGTAAATACCTGTATTGGGATAAGATGGACGTTTTGACACTTCCTCATAATCAGTGTCACTTTCTGCACCTCTATTGTTGACACCACCATACCCTGTACGCCCACCTGGTCTACTTCCAGTCACTGGTCGTCTGTTTTTGTTCAAAGTCTCCCCACTTCCTCTTCCATCTGAGGAATGCTGGGAAGACTTGTTTGTTCCGTACTGTTGTTCTTGAGGATTAGCATAATTGCTGTTGTTGTTGGCAAATTTGGAAGATGACAATCGTTTTGTGCTTTGAACAGGTGTTGAGGAGTTCGTTGTTTCTCTATAAAAATTGTTAAAATATCAAAAAAATTAACCCGAACCTTAAAATGCAAATTACCGAAATACCAGATAACTGCGCTCAAAATATACCAAATCTTCTAAGTTCTTAAAATAAGGTGAATTGAACCCACATCAAATTTGATGTCAGTATGCGACCAAAATAAAGTTAATTATTTTCAAGAATATGTCATGCCTGGAAGCAACTTCACTGTCTAATGCTTATAGCGCTCTTGATTTTATTACACAAGTTGTTTACACGAGTGGTTATTAAAGATATCTTAGCGGTAAGGCAAATGATATATGATTCCGTTTCTTTATACAGTTACCCATTCGTACCTTGGTAGCTGGGAACTTCCGGAACTCTCTGCCAGACTTTCCTGGTCATCTGTTTCTTCGTCCTCTGACACGTGATGATGATGATTATGATTTGTGTAGGCGTTGCCAACTGATGGTGTGGGAACCAGAACTGGGGTCAATTTGGGCTTCACTACCAATCCACCAGCTCCCCCTCCCTTCATACCCCAGGGACCGTGGTCCCCTATACCAATCGGGATCTGCTGAAGACTACCGCCCTAACAAATCGAAGTTCTCAAAAGTCATTTTTTCATTTTAACGGTATTTTTATAACAAATTTTCAAACATCACTTCAGAACCAATTTTCGCACGATTATCTCAGCAGTAACATCTCAAATTCTGCTGATAAAGCTCATATTGAGATGAGAGTGGTACCTCTCAAGAAACACCCGAAGAAAGCAAGAAACCTTTTTGAATGGGTACATATACAACCTATATGTCACTTATATGTTGTAAATCACCTTTATATGTCACATTATTAAAGAATTCATTTTTATGCTCAGTTTTTTGATGGACAACAAACTTAGCTCCGTTTGTCATCGCAAGACTTTCAAGAGGCGGCAAGAGCAGTAATAAAAAATTCCGCTTTAAAATTCATGCACAATAAACGAAGTATTGCACAAAAGTGAGTGGAAAAGTCTGCTTACGTGGAATTCGCAGACACATCTGCTTTTTATGAAATTCATGTCGTAAATTAGAATCCGTTTTTCCTCACACAGCTTGCTGTTCTCTTCTTTCAACTGCTGGTTCTCCTGAAAACACAAGTTCCATTTAAACAAGTTGTAAACTTGGGATTAATCGAATAGAGAAAAAACCAAGAAAAGGAACTATAACTTTGTACGAATTGCTCTCAAACAACTGGCGAGCTAAACGGTTCTTAAGTTTAAAAAGGAGGTTAGCCTTACTGAGGTGATGAGTGGAGGGGGGGGGGGGGAGTTCCAAACCTGCCAAAGTTTACCTTCAGATTATGAATTTATACCTCCCCATCAGTTTTCGTGAAAGGTAAATATAGACTATTTAGAGCTCTAACAGCACTGAAGAGACACTTAATGGCCTCCAGTTTTCGCAGCTTACACGTTTTGGAGGAAAAAGTCCCCGGGAGGAGGTTTCACCCCTATTTCACCCCTAATTAGCGGGGATTAGGGTGTAATCCATTTTCCACTCTTATTTACCGGGGAAAAGAGTGTAAGAGTGGAATTTGAAGAAATTACACTGTTATTACACTCTTTTGTACACTCTTTTTACACTCTTAGAAAGAGTGTAATTAAGGGTGGAATGATAAAAGATTACACCCTTTTTTCCACCCTTATGAAAAGAATCAATTATTTTTACACTCTTATTTTTACACTCTAGAAAGAGTGTAATTAAGGGTGGAATGATAAAAGATTACACCTTTTTTCCACCCTTATGAAAAGAATCAATTATTTCTACACTCTTATTTTTACACTGTAGAAAGAGTGTAATTAAGGGTGGAATGATAAAAGAGTACACCCTTTTTTCCACCCTTATGAAAAGAATCAATTACTTTTACACTTTTAAACCCTTTTTATTTCTAGAGTGTAATTTAAAGTTGGTGATAAAATTAAAAGTTCGGACTGACCGAATTAATTTGGACAAGTTTTTACCTAGTTCCAAAAAAAGTATCTGAATTTTTTCTATCACCGAACATTGTTTTGTTGATCAAATCGTCAATTTTAGTCCAATTGTGCTCATTTTTGGTTTGCAGGCTCCAATTTAGACATAATTGAGGATGAAAAACAAAATGGACCGAGCAAACCATTTTGATCACGTTTTCAATTACTTCCAAAAAAGTATCCGCGCTCGATGAGGCTTAACTTTTTCGATCACCGAACATTGTCTTGGAGCCGAAATCGTCAATTTTAGTCCAATTGTGCTCCTTTTTGGTGGGTTTGCTCCACTTTAGCAACAATTGGTGATAAATTTAAAAGGTCGGACTGACCGAACTAATTTGGACAAGTTTTTACCTAGTTCCAAAAAAGTATCTAAATTTTTTCTATCACCGAACATTGTTTTGGTGACCAAATCGTCAATTTTAGTCCAATTGTGCTCATATTTGGTTTGCAGGCTCCAATTTAGACATAATTTAGGATGGAAAAAAAATGGACTGAGCAAACCATTTTGGACACGTTTTCAATTACTTCCAAAAAAGTATCCGCGCTCGATGAGGCTTAACTTTTTCGATCACCGAACATTGTTTTGGAGACGAAATCGTCAATTTTAGTCCAATTGTGCTCATTTTTGGTGGGTATGCTCCACTTTAGCAACAATTGGTGATAAATTTAAAAGTTCGGACTGACCGAACTAATTTGGACAAGTTTTTACCTAGTTCCAAAAAGTATCTAAATTTTTTCTATCACCGAACATTGTTTTGGTGACCAAATCGTCAATTTTAGTCCAATTGTGCTCATTTTTGGTTTGCAGGCTCCAATTTGGACATAATTGAGGATGAAGAAAAAATGGACTGAGCAAACCATTTTGAACACGTTTTCAATTACTTCCAAAAAAAGTATCCGCGCTCGATGAGGCTTAACTTTTTCGATCACCGAACATTGTTTTGGACACGAAATCGTCAATTTTAGTCCAATTGTGCTCATTTTTGGTTGGTATGCTCCACTTTAGCCACAATTGGTGATAAAATTAAAAGTTTGGACTGACCGAACTAATTTGGACAAATTTTTGCCTAGTTCCAAAAAAAGTATATGAATTTTTTCTATCACCGAACATTGTTTTGGTGACCAAATCGTCAATCTTAGTCCAATTGTGCTCATTTTTGGTGTTCAGGCTACAATTTAGACATAATTGAGGATGAAATAAAAAAAATGGACTGAGCAAACCATTTTGGACACGTTTTCAATTACTTCAAAAAAAGTATCAGCGCTCAATGAGGCTTAACTTTTTCGATCACCGAACATTGTTTTGGACACGAAATCGTCAATTTTAGTCCAATTGTGCTGATTTTGGAGGGGATGCTCCACTTTAGCCACAATTGGTGATAAAATTAAAAATTCGGGCTGACCGAACTAATTTGGACAAGTTTTTACCTAGTTCCAAAAAAAAGTATCTGAATTTTTTCTATCACCGAACATTGTTTTGGTGACCAAATCGTCAATTTTAGTCCAATTGTGCTCATTTTTGGTTTGCAGGGTCCAATTTAGACATAATTAAGGATGAAATAAAAAAAATGGACTGAGCAAACCATTTTGGACGCGTTCTCAATTACTTCCAAAAAAGTATCCGCGCTCGATGAGGCTTAACTTTTTCGATCACCGAACATTGTTTCGGACACGAAATCGTCAATTTTAGTCCAATTGTGCTCATTTTTGGTGAGTATGCTCCACTTTAGCCACAATTGGTGATAAAATCAAAAATTCGGACTGACCGAACTAATTTGGACAAGTTTTTACCTAGTTCCAAAAAAAGTATCTGAATTTTTTCTATCACCGAACATTGTTTTGGTGACCAAATCGTCAATTTTAGTCCAATTGTGCTCATTTTTGGTTTGCAGGGTCCAATTTAGACATAATTAAGGATGAAATAAAAAAAAATGGACAGAGCAAACCATTTTGGACACGTTCTCAATTACTTCCAAAAAAGTATCCGCGCTCGATGAGGCTTAACTTTTTCGATCACAGAACATTGTTTCGGACACGAAATCGTCAATTTTAGTCCAATTGTGCTCATTTTTGGAGGGTATGCTCCACTTTAGCCACAATTGGTGATAAATTTAAAAATTCGGGCTGACCGAACTAATTTGGACAAGTTTTTACCTAGTTCCAAAAAAAAGTATCTGAATTTTTTCTATCACCGAACATTGTTTTGGTGACCAAATCGTCAATTTTAGTCCAATTGTGCTCATTTTTGGTTTGCAGGGTCCAATTTAGACATAATTAAGGATGAAATAAAAAAAATGGACTGAGCAAACCATTTTGGACGCGTTCTCAATTACTTCCAAAAAAGTATCCGCGCTCGATGAGGCTTAACTTTTTCGATCACCGAACATTGTTTCGGACACGAAATCGTCAATTTTAGTCCAATTGTGCTCATTTTTGGTGAGTATGCTCCACTTTAGCCACAATTGGTGATAAAATTAAAAATTCGGACTGACCGAACTAATTTGGACAAGTTTTTACCTAGTTCCAAAAAAAGTATCTGAATTTTTTCTATCACCGAACATTGTTTTGGTGACCAAATCGTCAATTTTAGTCCAATTGTGCTCATTTTTGGTTTGCAGGGTCCAATTTAGACATAATTAAGGATGAAATAAAAAAAATGGACTGAGCAAACCATTTTGGACACGTTCTCAATTACTTCCAAAAAAGTATCCGCGCTCGATGAGGCTTAACTTTTTCGATCACCGAACATTGTTTCGGACACGAAATCGTCAATTTTAGTCCAATTGTGCTCATTTTTGGAGGGTATGCTCCACTTTAGCCACAATTGGTGATAAATTTAAAAATTCGGGCTGACCGAACTAATTTGGACAAGTTTTTACCTAGTTCCAAAAAAAAGTATCTGAATTTTTTCTATCACCGAACATTGTTTTGGTGACCAAATCGTCAATTTTAGTCCAATTGTGCTCATTTTTGGTTTGCAGGGTCCAATTTAGACATAATTAAGGATGAAATAAAAAAAATGGACTGAGCAAACCATTTTGGACGCGTTCTCAATTACTTCCAAAAAAGTATCCGCGCTCGATGAGGCTTAACTTTTTCGATCACCGAACATTGTTTCGGACACGAAATCGTCAATTTTAGTCCAATTGTGCTCATTTTTGGTGAGTATGCTCCACTTTAGCCACAATTGGTGATAAAATTAAAAATTCGGACTGACCGAACTAATTTGGACAAGTTTTTACCTAGTTCCAAAAAAAGTATCTGAATTTTTTCTATCACCGAACATTGTTTTGGTGACCAAATCGTCAATTTTAGTCCAATTGTGCTCATTTTTGGTTTGCAGGGTCCAATTTAGACATAATTAAGGATGAAATAAAAAAAATGGACTGAGCAAACCATTTTGGACACGTTCTCAATTACTTCCAAAAAAAGTATCCGCGCTCGATGAGGCTTAACTTTTTCGATCACCGAACATTGTTTCGGACACGAAATCGTCAATTTTAGTCCAATTGTGCTCATTTTTGGAGGGTATGCTCCACTTTAGCCACAATTGGTGATAAAATTAAAAATTCGTACTGACCGAACCAATTTGGACAAGTTTTTACCTAGTTCCAAAAAAAAATCTGAATTTTTTCTATCACCGAACATTGTTTTGGTGACCAAATCATCAATTTTAGTCCAATTGTGCTCATCTTTGGTGTGCAGGCTACAATATAGACATAATTGAGGATGAAATAAAAAAATGGACTGAGCAAACCGTTTTGGACAAGTTTTCAATTACTTCCAAAAAAGTATCCGCGCTCGATGAGGCTTAACTTTTTCGATCACCGAACATTGTTTCGGACACGAAATCGTCAATTTTAGTCCAATTGTGCTCATTTTTGGAGGGTATGCTCCACTTTAGCCACAATTGGTGATAAAATTAAAAATTCGTACTGACCGAACCAATTTGGACAAGTTTTTACCTAGTTCCAAAAAAGTATCTGAATTTTTTCTATCACCGAACATTGTTTTGGTGACCAAATCATCAATTTTAGTCCAATTGTGCTCATTTTTGGTGTGCAGGCTACAATTTAGACATAATCGAGGTTGAAATAAAAAAATGGACTGAGCAAACCATTTTGGACAAGTTTTCAATTACTTCCAAAAAAGTATCCGCGCTCGATGAGGCTTAACTTTTTCGATCACCGAACATTGTTTCGGACACGAAATCGTCAATTTTAGTCCAATTGTGCTCATTTTTGGTGGGTATGCTCCACTTTAGCCACAATTGGTGATAAAATTAAAAGTTCGGACTGACCGAACTAATTTGGACAAGTTTTTACCTAGTTCCAAAAAAGTATCTGAATTTTTTCTATCACCGAACATTGTTTTGGTGACCAAATCATAAATTTTAGTCCAATTGTGCTCATCTTCGGTGTGCAGGCTACAATTTAGACATAATTGAGGATGAAATAAAAAAAATGGACTGAGCAAACCATTTTGGACAAGTTTTCAATTACTTCCAAAAAAGTATCCGCGCTCGATGAGGCTTAACTTTTTCGATCACCGAACATTGTTTTGGACACGAAATCGCCAATTTTAGTTCAATTGTGCTCATTATTGGTGGGTATGCTCCACTTCAGCCACAATTTAGAACGTTTGAAAATAGTAGTTAGCAATATCTCAATTTGTATACAAAATTTCAACGAACTCTCTAATTAGGTGAAGAAAATTTCAAACTTCTTGAAAAACGTTTGTTAATATCTTTTTGAAGAAGACAAGTTAAAAACACCTCATTGGCCCATTTTAATGCCCCAATAAAGTAGCTTTTGAATATGTGTAGTAGTAATTAGCAATAATTCGATTTGTATACAAAATTTCAAAAATGTTTCGGGGTAAATGAAGAAAATGTCAACCTTCTTGAAAAACGTTTGTTAATAACTTTTTGAAGAAGCCGAGTTACAAACTCTATATTGGCCCATTTTATTGCCGTGTTATTGCACTTTTTGAATATCTGTAGTAGTAGTTGGCTATATTTTGATTTTTATACAAAATTTCAAAAATGTCTCGAGGTAAATGAAGAAAATGTCAACCTTCTTGAAAAACGTTTGTTAATAACTTTTTGAAGAAGCCGAGTTAAAAACTCTACATTAGCCTATTTTATTGCCGTGATAGAGTAGCTTTTGAGTTTGTGTAGTAGTAGTTAGCAATCTTTCGATTTTTATACAAAATTTCAAAGATATCTCTGAGTAAATGAAGAAAATGTCAAATTTCTTTAAAAACGTTTCATCATAACCTTTTGACAAAGAAGAGTTAGAAAATCTATAATAGCCCATTTTGTTGCTGTGATATTGTACTTTTTGAAAATATACGGACGTTTCTCCGATTTGTTTTATTTCTAACCGAAAAATCCAAAAAACTGTTGATTTAGGGGCAAAAAATAGCTATTTTTGTCGAACTTCGACTAAATTTTCCCAATTAAAAGCAAAAAACATACAAGTTTTTGGTATCATAATAAACTAGAGTTTAAGGTTCCAATGACAATATAATTTGTTTTTTAAATAAATGCCAAACAAGAGAATGCGAGAGCAAAATAGCGGCCGAAATCAGGGTCGATTTTTGCAAAAATTTCAAATTTTCAAAGTTGTTTAGTTTAATAACTCTTTTGTCACAAATTGATTTTACAAGTATGTTATATCATTTTCTTGCTCATATAATACTCTTTACGAATATATAAGGATCAAAAAGTTTCGATACAGTTATATGGCTCAATTTTTTGATTTCCCAAATGTTAATGAAAAAGAGCCAATTTCAGCCAGAATGGCAAAAATCGAGTTTTGATTTATTCAGTTTTTTTTCACGTTTTAAACCTTAGATCGACGCCCCAGTTCATGCTGATTACCAAAAAATATTCATTTTTCAAATTTGGTTCAGTAGTTTTCGAGATATAAGCCTTTTTCAGACGCATACCTCGGTCCCACCTAGCTGAACCACCTAGCTCCACCTCCATCCCCCCCTCCGATCAACTTTCTTTTTTTTATTCGAATTTAACTTCCATAATGATCGCCCCCATCTATAGAGCTTCTCGAATATGTTACTTTTACTATTTCGTTGTTTACTTCATCTTCATAACTTCTTACACAGATGAAAAAGTGAAACTTTCGTTCACCGCGTCCAGCGGGTCACGTGACATGCTAATTCGGTGTGCTGTCCCGTCAAGTGACAGCAGAGAGAGGCTCAATGACTGCCTTCTACTTCCCCGAGGTAAGCATGTATGAAGGTGAAGGTGAAATGAAATAGAATTTTCCGAAAGCTCACACAGACGGCAACGAAAGTAGAGAAAGTAGAATGAGAATGCGTTGCACGAAGGAGTTGTAAGCGCCCGTATGCCTGCAGATCGAGTGCAGAGTGACTGCGTAGAGTGACTATGGAGTAGATTGGCAGTAGAGTGACTGCAGCAGAGAGAGCAGAGCAATAGCAGGGATGGCTGCAGAGTGACCGCAGGGTCCGCGCTGTTCGATATAACGGGTTTTAAAGCTAGTTGCGTCATTATATGACCGAATATTTCAGATTTATGATGTCGGAGCATTTCGATGACGATGATATTCTTGGCGAAGGCGTTTGTGTTAGTGAAATTGCGGTCCCAGGTGGAGAGGCGAAGAAGGCGAAGAAAGAGCATTGCTTGAAGATCAAAGCAGATCGAGAGGCAGATGAGTACAATCGATCGTTTTACAGGCCACCAAAACGGAAGATCGAGCAATTGCTGCCCTTGTCCTTCAAGTTTGTTGGGTTCGATGCCAATGGAAACCCAGTTGAAGAGGTGATGGGGCATGTTAAGCAATTGTTTTTTGGCGTCGAAAGCGTTGCACTTGGCAAACTTCGACCCAATCAGAAGAAAAACCCAGTGTACAATGGCTGGGTCAACTTTCTCGGTGTAGGCCATTGCAAGAAAGCAATTCGAGCCGTAGAAGAAGGAAAATTTGGCAACATGAAGGTTGTGAAGATTGGGCGAACCAAGGAATTAGCTTGTGCGCCGATGAAATTGAAGATAAAGAAGCCTCCAAAGAGGCGAACACACCTTACATGTTGGGGGCAAAGATTACTGCCTAATTACAGGAAATTCGCCAATGATGATTTTATGATTCTGAAGTTTTGAATTGTTTTCCGGTGTTTTGATTTGTTTGATGATTTTCATGCTTTGAACTTTGTATAGTTTGTTTATTTCATCAATTGCTTAGTTTACTTAATTTGATCAATTCGAGTCATTAATTGACTTTGTTTCGCTTTTTTCTCTTTCTCCTTTATGATGTATGCATTTATAAATTTATAATCATCCAACACATGGCTTTTTTTTAGTTGCTTGCAGGGGAAACCCTAGATTACCAACAAGCGACTAAAAATTAGCTGTGTTTTCAATCTCATTTTTTTCGCTTATTCTAAAAATTAGTTTAATTTTATCGGGTCAAGGAGTTGTCTAAATCAAACCAAACTTGGTATGGAGTATCACCAGTGTATATAGAATCTAAAACAAAAAGAATTTCTGGCATAGCTTGCCTAGGAAAAAAGTTAGCTTTTCATACGGAAATTTGCGATTATTTCGAATAAATAATTTCAAAAACAGGTCTTTTTCGTCGGGTCAAGGAGTTGTTCAAATCGAACCAAACTCGGTATCGAGTATCCCATGGGTAACTAGATTGTAAAACAAAAAGAATTTTTGGCATAGCTTGCCTAGGAAAAAAGTTAGTTTTTCGTACGTTAATTTCCGATTAATTCGAATAATTAATTTTAAAAATAGGTCTTTTTCGTCGGGTCAAGGAGTTGTTCAAATCGAACCAAACTCGGTATCGAGTATCCCATGGGTAACTAGATTGTAAAACAAAAAGAATTTTTGGCATAGCTTGCCTAGGAAAAAAGTTAGTTTTTCGTACGTTAATTTCCGATTAATTCGAATAATTAATTTTAAAAATAGGTCTTTTTCGTCGGGTCAAGGAGTTGTTCAAATCGAACCAAACTCGGTATCGAGTATCCCATGGGTAACTAGATTGTAAAACAAAAAGAATTTTTACTATAGCTTGGGTAGAAAAAAGTTAGTAGTTCATACGGAAATTTGCGAATTTCGCAAATAACGAATTTTAAAAATAGGTCTTTTTCGTCGGGTCAAGGAGTTGTCCAAATCTAACCAAACTCGGTATCGAGTATCCCAAGGTTAACTAGATTGTAAAACAAAAAGAATTTTTACTATAGCTTGCGTAGAAAAAAAGTTAGAATTTCATACGGAAATTTGCGAATTTCGCAAATAACGAATTTTAAAAATAGGTCTTTTTCGTCGGGTCAAGGAGTTGTCCAAATCTAACCAAACTAGGTATCGAGTACCCCATGGGTAACTAGATTGTAAAACAAAAAGAATTTTTACTATAGCTTGCGTAGAAAAAAAGTTAGTATTTCATACGGAAATTTGCGAATTTCGCAAATAACGAATTTTAAAAATAGGTCTTTTTCGTCGGGTCAAGAAGTTGTCCAAATCTAACCAAACTCGGTATCGAGTATCCCATGGGTAACTACATTGTAAAACAAAAAGAATTTTTGGTATAGCTTGCCTAGAAAAAAAGTTAGTAGTTCATACGGAAATTTGCTATTATTTCGAATAATTTTGCGATTATAATTTTAAAAATAGGTCTTTTTCGTCGGGTCAAGGAGTTGTCCAAATCTAACCAAACTTGGTATCAAGTATCCCATGGGTAACTAGATTGTAAAACAAAAAGAATTTTCGGCATAGCTTGCCTAGGAAAAAAGTTAGTAGTTCATACGGAAATTTGCTATTATTTCGAATAATTTTGCGATTATAATTTTAAAAATAGGTCTTTTTCGTCGGGTCAAGGAGTTGTCCAAATCTAACCAAACTTGGTATCAAGTATCCCATGGGTAACTAGATTGTAAAACAAAAAGAATTTTCGGCATAGCTTGCCTAGGAAAAAAGTTAGTTTTTCGTACGTTAATTTCCGATTAATTCGAATACTTAATTTTAAAAATAGGTCTTTTTCGTCGGGTCAAGGAGTTGTTCAAATCGAACCAAACTCGGTATCGAGTTTCCCATGGGTAACTAGATTGTAAAACAAAAAGAATTTTTGGTATAGCTTGCCTAGGAAAAAAGTTAGTAGTTCATACGGAAATTTGCTATTATTTCGAATAATTTTGCGATTATAATTTTAAAAATAGGTCTTTTTCGTCGGGTCAAGGAGTTGTCCAAATCTAACCAAACTTGGTATCAAGTATCCCATGGGTAACTAGATTGTAAAACAAAAAGAATTTTCGGCATAGCTTGCCTAGGAAAAAAGTTAGTTTTTCGTACGTTAATTTCCGATTAATTCGAATACTTAATTTTAAAAATAGGTCTTTTTCGTCGGGTCAAGGAGTTGTTCAAATCGAACCAAACTCGGTATCGAGTTTCCCATGGGTAACTAGATTGTAAAACAAAAAGAATTTTTGGTATAGCTTGCCTAGGAAAAAAGTTAGTAGTTCATACGGAAATTTGCTATAATTTCGAATAATTTTGCGATTATAATTTTAAAAATAGGTCTTTTTCGTCGGGTCAAGGAGTTGTCCAAATCTAACCAAACTCGGTATCGAGTTTCCCATGGGTAACTGGATTGTAAAACAAAAAGAATTTTTGGTATAGCTTGCCTAGGAAAAAAGTTAGTAGTTCATACGGAAATTTGCTATTATTTCGAATAATTTTGCGATTATAATTTTAAAAATAGGTCTTTTTCGTCGGGTCAAGGAGTTGTCCAAATCTAACCAAACTTGGTATCAAGTATCCCATGGGTAACTAGATTGTAAAACAAAAAGAATTTTCGGCATAGCTTGCCTAGGAAAAAAGTTAGTTTTTCGTACGTTAATTTCCGATTAATTCGAATACTTAATTTTAAAAATAGGTCTTTTTCGTCGGGTCAAGGAGTTGTTCAAATCGAACCAAACTCGGTATCGAGTTTCCCATGGGTAACTAGATTGTAAAACAAAAAGAATTTTTGGTATAGCTTGCCTAGGAAAAAAGTTAGTAGTTCATACGGAAATTTGCTATTATTTCGAATAATTTTGCGATTATAATTTTAAAAATAGGTCTTTTTCGTCGGGTCAAGGAGTTGTCCAAATCTAACCAAACTTGGTATCAAGTATCCCATGGGTAACTAGATTGTAAAACAAAAAGAATTTTCGGCATAGCTTGCCTAGGAAAAAAGTTAGTTTTTCGTACGTTAATTTCCGATTAATTCGAATACTTAATTTTAAAAATAGGTCTTTTTCGTCGGGTCAAGGAGTTGTCCAAATCGAACCAAACTCGGTATCGAGTATCCCATGGGTAACTAGATTGTAAAACAAAAAAAATTTTTGGTATAGCTTGCCTAGGAAAAAAAGTTAGTATTTCATACGGAAATTTCCGATTAATTCGAATAATTTTGCGATTATAATTTTAAAAATAGGTCTTTTTCGTCGGGTCAAGGAGTTGTCCAAATCAATCCAAACCCGGTATGTAGTATCCCATGGGTAACTAGATTGTAAAACAAAAAGAATTTTTGGTATAGCTTGCCTAGGAAAAAAGTTAGTATTTCATACGGAAATTTCCGATTAATTCGAATAATTTTGCGATTATAATTTTAAAAATAGGTCTTTTTCGTCGGGTCAAGGAGTTGTTCAAATCGAACCAAACTCGGTATCGAGTATCCCATGGGTAACTAGATTGTAAAACAAAAAGAATTTTTGGTATAGCTTGCCTAGGAAAAAAGTTAGTATTTCATACGGAAATTTCCGATTAATTCGAATAATTTTGCGATTATAATTTTAAAAATAGGTCTTTTTCGTCGGGTCAAGGAGTTGTTCAAATCGAACCAAACTCGGTATCGAGTATCCCATGGGTAACTAGATTGTAAAACAAAAAGAATTTTTGGTATAGCTTGCCTAGGAAAAAAGTTAGTATTTCATACGGAAATTTGCGAATTTCGCAAGTAACGAATTTTAAAAATAGGTCTTTTTCGTCGGGACAAGGAGTTGTCGAAATCTAACTAAACTCGGTATCGAGTGTCCCATGGGTAAGTAGATTGTAAAACAAAAAGAAGTTTTGGTATAGCTTGCCTAGGAAAAAAGTTAGTATCTCATACGGAAATTTGCTATTAGTTCCGAATACTTTTGAGTAAGTATATTTGAAAATACGTCTTTTTCGTCGGGTCATGGAGTTGTTCAAATCGAACCAAACTCGGTATCGAGTATCCCATGGGTAACTAGATTGTAAAACAAAAAGAAGTTTTGGTATAGCTTGCCTAGGAAAAAAGTTGTATTTCATACGGAAATTTGCGAATTTCGCAAATAACGAATTTTAAAAATAGGTCTTTTTCGTCGGGTCAAGGAGTTGTTCAAATCGAACCAAACTCGGTATCGAGTATCCCATGGGTAACTAGATTGTAAAACAAAAAGAAGTTTTGGTATAGCTTGCCTAGGAAAAAAGTTAGTATCTCATACGGAAATTTGCTATTATTTCCGAATAATTTTGAATAAGTATATTTGAAAATACGTCTTTTTCGTCGGGTCAAGGAGTTGTTCAAATCGAACCAAACTCGGTATCGAGTATTCCATGGGTAACTAGATTGTAAAACAAAAAGAAGTTTTGGTATAGCTTGCCTAGGAAAAAAGTAAGTATTTCATACGGAAATTTGCGAATTTCGCAAATAACGAATTTTAAAAATAGGTCTTTTTCGTCGGGTCAAGGAGTTGTTCAAATCGAACCAAACTCGGTATCGAGTATCCCATGGGTAACTAGATTGTAAAACAAAAAGAAGTTTTGGCATAGCTTGCCTAGAAAAAAAGTTAGTCTTCCATACGGAAATTTGCGACTTTCGCAAGTAACGAATTTTAAAAATAGGTCTTTTTCGTCGGGTCAACGAGTTGTCCAAATCAATCCAAACCCGGTATGTAGTATCCCTTGGGTAACTAAATTGTAAAACAAAAAGAATTTTTGGTATAGCTTGCCTAGGAAAAAAGTTAGTATTTCATACGGAAATTTCCGATTAATTCGAATAATTTTGCGATTATAATTTTAAAAATAGGTCTTTTTCGTCGGGTCAAGGAGTTGCCCAAATCAATCCAAACCCGGTATGTAGTATCCCATGGGTAACTAGATTGTAAAACAAAAAGAATTTTTGGTATAGCTTGCCTAGGAAAAAAGTTAGTATTTCATACGGAAATTTCCGATTAATTCGAATAATTTTGCGATTATAATTTTAAAAATAGGTCTTTTTCGTCGGGTCAAGGAATTGTTCAAATCGAACCAAACTCGGTATCGAGTATCCCATGGGTAACTAGATTGTAAAACAAAAAGAATTTTTGGTATAGCTTGCCTAGGAAAAAAGTTAGTTTTTCGTACGTTAATTTCCGATTAATTCGAATACTTAATTTTAAAAATAGGTCTTTTTCGTCGGGTCAAGGAGTTGTCCAAATCTAACCAAACTTGGTATCAAGTATCCCATGGGTAACTAGATTGTAAAACAAAAAGAATTTTCGGCATAGCTTGCCTAGGAAAAAAGTTAGTTTTTCGTACGTTAATTTCCGATTAATTCGAATACTTAATTTTAAAAATAGGTCTTTTTCGTCGGGTCAAGGAGTTGTCCAAATCGAACCAAACTCGGTATCGAGTATCCCATGGGTAACTAGATTGTAAAACAAAAAAATTTTTGGTATAGCTTGCCTAGGAAAAAAAGTTAGTATTTCATACGGAAATTTCCGATTAATTCGAATAATTTTGCGATTATAATTTTAAAAATAGGTCTTTTTCGTCGGGTCAAGGAGTTGTCCAAATCAATCCAAACCCGGTATGTAGTATCCCATGGGTAACTAGATTGTAAAACAAAAAGAATTTTTGGTATAGCTTGCCTAGGAAAAAAGTTAGTATTTCATACGGAAATTTCCGATTAATTCGAATAATTTTGCGATTATAATTTTAAAAATAGGTCTTTTTCGTCGGGTCAAGGAGTTGTTCAAATCGAACCAAACTCGGTATCGAGTATCCCATGGGTAACTAGATTGTAAAACAAAAAGAATTTTTGGTATAGCTTGCCTAGGAAAAAAGTTAGTATTTCATACGGAAATTTCCGATTAATTCGAATAATTTTGCGATTATAATTTTAAAAATAGGTCTTTTTCGTCGGGTCAAGGAGTTGTTCAAATCGAACCAAACTCGGTATCGAGTATCCCATGGGTAACTAGATTGTAAAACAAAAAGAATTTTTGGTATAGCTTGCCTAGGAAAAAAGTTAGTATTTCATACGGAAATTTGCGAATTTCGCAAGTAACGAATTTTAAAAATAGGTCTTTTTCGTCGGGACAAGGAGTTGTCGAAATCTAACTAAACTCGGTATCGAGTGTCCCATGGGTAAGTAGATTGTAAAACAAAAAGAAGTTTTGGTATAGCTTGCCTAGGAAAAAAGTTAGTATCTCATACGGAAATTTGCTATTAGTTCCGAATACTTTTGAGTAAGTATATTTGAAAATACGTCTTTTTCGTCGGGTCATGGAGTTGTTCAAATCGAACCAAACTCGGTATCGAGTATCCCATGGGTAACTAGATTGTAAAACAAAAAGAAGTTTTGGTATAGCTTGCCTAGGAAAAAAGTTGTATTTCATACGGAAATTTGCGAATTTCGCAAATAACGAATTTTAAAGATAGGTCTTTTTCGTCGGGTCAAGGAGTTGTTCAAATCGAACCAAACTCGGTATCGAGTATCCCATGGGTAACTAGATTGTAAAACAAAAAGAAGTTTTGGTATAGCTTGCCTAGGAAAAAAGTTAGTATCTCATACGGAAATTTGCTATTATTTCCGAATAATTTTGAATAAGTATATTTGAAAATACGTCTTTTTCGTCGGGTCAAGGAGTTGTTCAAATCGAACCAAACTCGGTATCGAGTATTCCATGGGTAACTAGATTGTAAAACAAAAAGAAGTTTTGGTATAGCTTGCCTAGGAAAAAAGAAAGTATTTCATACGGAAATTTGCGAATTTCGCAAATAACGAATTTTAAAAATAGGTCTTTTTCGTCGGGTCAAGGAGTTGTTCAAATCGAACCAAACTCGGTATCGAGTATCCCATGGGTAACTAGATTGTAAAACAAAAAGAAGTTTTGGCATAGCTTGCCTAGAAAAAAAGTTAGTCTTCCATACGGAAATTTGCGACTTTCGCAAGTAACGAATTTTAAAAATAGGTCTTTTTCGTCGGGTCAACGAGTTGTCCAAATCAATCCAAACCCGGTATGTAGTATCCCTTGGGTAACTAAATTGTAAAACAAAAAGAATTTTTGGTATAGCTTGCCTAGGAAAAAAGTTAGTATTTCATACGGAAATTTCCGATTAATTCGAATAATTTTGCGATTATAATTTTAAAAATAGGTCTTTTTCGTCGGGTCAAGGAGTTGTCCAAATCAATCCAAACCCGGTATGTAGTATCCCATGGGTAACTAGATTGTAAAACAAAAAGAATTTTTGGTATAGCTTGCCTAGGAAAAAAGTTAGTATTTCATACGGAAATTTCCGATTAATTCGAATAATTTTGCGATTATAATTTTAAAAATAGGTCTTTTTCGTCGGGTCAAGGAGTTGTTCAAATCGAACCAAACTCGGTATCGAGTATCCCATGGGTAACTAGATTGTAAAACAAAAAGAATTTTTGGTATAGCTTGCCTAGGAAAAAAGTTAGTATTTCATACGGAAATTTCCGATTAATTCGAATAATTTTGCGATTATAATTTTAAAAATAGGTCTTTTTCGTCGGGTCAAGGCGTTGTCCAAATCTAACCAAACTCGGCATCAAGTATCCAATGGGTAACTAGATTGTAACACAAAAAGAATTTTTGGTATAGCTTGCCTAGGAAAAAAGTTAGTTTTTCATACGGAAATTTCCGTTTAATTCGAATAATTAATTTTAAATAATTTTTAAAAAAAGGTCTTTTTGATTAGTTCAAAAAGTTGTTGAAGTCAATCCAAACTTGGTATGGAGTATCCCCTGTATATATAGAGTCTCAAACAAAAAGAATTTTTACAATAGCTTGCATAGAAAAGAAGTTAGTATTTCATACGGAAATTTGCGAATTCCGCAAATAACGAATTTTAAAAATAGGTCTTTTTCGTCGGGTCAAGGAGTTGTTCAAATCGAACCAAACTCGGTATCGAGTATCCCATGGGTAACTAGATTGTAAAACAAAAAGAAGTTTTGGTATAGCTTGCCTAGGAAAAAAGTTAGTATCTCATACGGAAATTTGCTATTATTTCCGAATAATTTTGAATAAGTATATTTGAAAATACGTCTTTTTCGTCGGGTCAAGGAGTTGTTCAAATCGAACCAAACTCGGTATCGAGTATTCCATGGGTAACTAGATTGTAAAACAAAAAGAAGTTTTGGTATAGCTTGCCTAGGAAAAAAGTAAGTATTTCATACGGAAATTTGCGAATTTCGCAAATAACGAATTTTAAAAATAGGTCTTTTTCGTCGGGTCAACGAGTTGTCCAAATCAATCCAAACCCGGTATGTAGTATCCCTTGGGTAACTAAATTGTAAAACAAAAAGAATTTTTGGTATAGCTTGCCTAGGAAAAAAGTTAGTATTTCATACGGAAATTTCCGATTAATTCGAATAATTTTGCGATTATAATTTTAAAAATAGGTCTTTTTCGTCGGGTCAAGGAGTTGTCCAAATCAATCCAAACCCGGTATGTAGTATCCCATGGGTAACTAGATTGTAAAACAAAAAGAATTTTTGGTATAGCTTGCCTAGGAAAAAAGTTAGTATTTCATACGGAAATTTCCGATTAATTCGAATAATTTTGCGATTATAATTTTAAAAATAGGTCTTTTTCGTCGGGTCAAGGAGTTGTTCAAATCGAACCAAACTCGGTATCGAGTATCCCATGGGTAACTAGATTGTAAAACAAAAAGAATTTTTGGTATAGCTTGCCTAGGAAAAAAGTTAGTATTTCATACGGAAATTTCCGATTAATTCGAATAATTTTGCGATTATAATTTTAAAAATAGGTCTTTTTCGTCGGGTCAAGGCGTTGTCCAAATCTAACCAAACTCGGCATCAAGTATCCAATGGGTAACTAGATTGTAACACAAAAAGAATTTTTGGTATAGCTTGCCTAGGAAAAAAGTTAGTTTTTCATACGGAAATTTCCGTTTAATTCGAATAATTAATTTTAAATAATTTTTAAAAAAAGGTCTTTTTGATTAGTTCAAAAAGTTGTTGAAGTCAATCCAAACTTGGTATGGAGTATCCCCTGTATATATAGAGTCTCAAACAAAAAGAATTTTTACAATAGCTTGCATAGAAAAGAAGTTAGTATTTCATACGGAAATTTGCGAATTCCGCAAATAACGAATTTTAAAAATAGGTCTTTTTCGTCGGGTCAAGGAGTTGTTCAAATCGAACCAAACTCGGTATCGAGTATCCCATGGGTAACTAAATTGTAAAACAAAAAGAATTTTTGGCATAGCTTGCCTAGGAAAAAAGTTAGTTTTTCTTACGGAAATTTGCGATTAATTCGAATAATTAATTTTAAAAATAGGTCTTTTTCATTGGGTCAAGGAGTTGTCCAAATCTAACCAAACTCGGCATCAAGTATCCAATGGGTAACTAGATTGTAACACAAAAAGAATTTTTGGTATAGCTTGCCTAGGAAAAAAGTTAGTTTTTCATACGGAAATTTCCGTTTAATTCGAATAATTAATTTTAAATAATTTTTAAAAAAAGGTCTTTTTGATTAGTTCAAAAAGTTGTTGAAGTCAATCCAAACTTGGTATGGAGTATCCCCTGTATATATAGAGTCTCAAACAAAAAGAATTTTTACAATAGCTTGCATAGAAAAGAAGTTAGTATTTCATACGGAAATTTGCGAATTCCGCAAATAACGAATTTTAAAAATAGGTCTTTTTCGTCGGGTCAAGGAGTTGTTCAAATCGAACCAAACTCGGTATCGAGTATCCCATGGGTAACTAAATTGTAAAACAAAAAGAATTTTTGGCATAGCTTGCCTAGGAAAAAAGTTAGTTTTTCTTACGGAAATTTGCGATTAATTCGAATAATTAATTTTAAAAATAGGTCTTTTTCATTGGGTCAAGGACTTGTCCAAATCTAACCAAACTCGGTATCAAGTATCCAATGGGTAACTAGATTGTAAAACAAAAAGAATTTTTGGTATAGCTTGCCTAGGAAAAAAGTTAGTTTTTCATACGAAAATTTCCGTTGAATTCGAATAATTAATTTTAAATAAATTTTAAAAAAAAGGTCTTTTTGATTAGTTCAAAAAGTTGTTGAAGTCAATCCAAACTTGGTATGGAGTATCCCCTATATATATAGAGTCTCAAACAAAAAGAATTTTTACAATAGCTTGCATAGAAAAGAAGTTAGTATTTCATACGGAAATTTGCGAATTTCGCAAATAACGAATTTTAAAAATAGGTCTTTTTCGTCGGGTCAAGGAGTTGTTCAAATCGAACCAAACTCGGTATCGAGTATCCCATGGGTAACTAGATTGTAAAACACAAAGAATTTTTGGTATAGCTTGCCTAGGAAAAAAGTTAGTAGTTCATACGGAAATTTGCTATTATTTCGAATAATTTTGCGATTATAATTTTAAAAATAGGTCTTTTTCATTGGGTCAAGGACTTGTCCAAATCTAACCAAACTCGGCATCAAGTATCCAATGGGTAACTAGATTGTAACACAAAAAGAATTTTTGGTATAGCTTGCCTAGGAAAAAAGTTAGTTTTTCATACGGAAATTTCCGTTTAATTCGAATAATTAATTTTAAATAATTTTTAAAAAAAGGTCTTTTTGATTAGTTCAAAAAGTTGTTGAAGTCAATCCAAACTTGGTATGGAGTATCCCCTGTATATATAGAGTCTCAAACAAAAAGAATTTTTACAATAGCTTGCATAGAAAAGAAGTTAGTATTTCATACGGAAATTTGCGAATTCCGCAAATAACGAATTTTAAAAATAGGTCTTTTTCGTCGGGTCAAGGAGTTGTTCAAATCGAACCAAACTCGGTATCGAGTATCCCATGGGTAACTAGATTGTAAAACAAAAAGAATTTTTGGTATAGCTTGCCTAGGAAAAAAGTTAGTAGTTCATACGGAAATTTGCTATTATTTCGAATAATTTTGCGATTATAATTTTAAAAATAGGTCTTTTTCGTCGGGTCAAGGATTTGTTAAAATCGAACCAAACTCGGTATCGAGTATCCCATGGGTAACTAGATTGTAAAACAAAAAGATTTTTTGGCATAGCTTGCGTAGAAAAAAAGTTAGTTTTTCGTACGGAAATTTGCGATTAATTCGAATAATTAATTTTAAAAATAGGTCTTTTTCGTCGGGTCAAGGAGTTGTTCAAATCGAACCAAACTCGGTATCGAGTATCCCATGGGTAACTAGATTGTAAAACACAAAGAATTTTTGGTATAGCTTGCCTAGGAAAAAAGTTAGTAGTTCATACGGAAATTTGCTATTATTTCGAATAATTTTGCGATTATAATTTTAAAAATAGGTCTTTTTCGTCGGGTCAAGGAGTTGTTCAAATCGAACCAAACTCGGTACCGAGTATCCCATGGGTAACTAGATTGTAAAACAAAAAGAATTTTTGGCATAGCTTGCGTAGAAAAAAAGTTAGTTTTTCGTACGGAAATTTGCGAATAATTCGAATAATTAATTTTAAAAATAGGTCTTTTTCATTGGGTCAAGGACTTGTCCAAATCTATCCAAACTCGGTATCAAGTATCCCATGGGTAACTGAATTGTAAAACAAAAAGAATTTTTGGTATAGCTTGCCTAGGAAAAAAGTTAGTTTTTCGTACGTTAATTTCCGATTAATTCGAATAATTAATTTTAAAAATAGGTCTTTTTCGTCGGGTCAAGGAGTTGTTCAAATCGAACCAAACTCGGCATCGAGTATCCCATGGGTAAATAGATTGTAAAACAAAAAAAATTTTTGGTATAGCTTGCCTAGGAAAAAAAGTTAGTATTTCATACGGAAATTTCCGATTAATTCGAATAATTTTGCGATTATAATTTTAAAAATAGGTCTTTTTCGTCGGGTCAAGGAGTTGTCCAAATCAATCCAAACCCGGTATGTAGTATCCCATGGGTAACTAGATTGCAAAACAAAAAGAATTTTTGGTATAGCTTGCCTAGGAAAAAAGTTAGTTTTTCATACGAAAATTTCCGTTGAATTCGAATAATTAATTTTAAATAATTTTAAATAAAAAGGTCTTTTTGATTAGTTCAAAAAGTTGTTGAAGTCAATCCAAACTTGGTATGGAGTATCCCCTATATATATATAGAGTCTCAAACAAAAAGAATTTTTACAATAGCTTGCATAGAAAAGAAGTTAGTATTTCATACGGAAATTTGCGAATTTCGCAAATAACGAATTTTAAAAATAGGTCTTTTTCGTCGGGTCAAGGAGTTGTTCAAATCGAACCAAACTCGGTATCGAGTATCCCATGGGTAACTAGATTGTAAAACACAAAGAATTTTTGGTATAGCTTGCCTAGGAAAAAAGTTAGTAGTTCATACGGAAATTTGCTATTATTTCGAATAATTTTGCGATTATAATTTTAAAAATAGGTCTTTTTCATTGGGTCAAGGACTTGTCCAAATCTAACCAAACTCGGCATCAAGTATCCAATGGGTAACTAGATTGTAACACAAAAAGAATTTTTGGTATAGCTTGCCTAGGAAAAAAGTTAGTTTTTCATACGGAAATTGCCGTTTAATTCGAATAATTAATTTTAAATAATTTTTAAAAAAAGGTCTTTTTGATTAGTTCAAAAAGTTGTTGAAGTCAATCCAAACTTGGTATGGAGTATCCCCTGTATATATAGAGTCTCAAACAAAAAGAATTTTTACAATAGCTTGCATAGAAAAGAAGTTAGTATTTCATACGGAAATTTGCGAATTCCGCAAATAACGAATTTTAAAAATAGGTCTTTTTCGTCGGGTCAAGGAGTTGTTCAAATCGAACCAAACTCGGTATCGAGTATCCCATGGGTAACTAGATTGTAAAACAAAAAGAATTTTTGGTATAGCTTGCCTAGGAAAAAAGTTAGTAGTTCATACGGAAATTTGCTATTATTTCGAATAATTTTGCGATTATAATTTTAAAAATAGGTCTTTTTCGTCGGGTCAAGGAGTTGTTAAAATCGAACCAAACTCGGTATCGAGTATCCCATGGGTAACTAGATTGTAAAACAAAAAGATTTTTTGGCATAGCTTGCGTAGAAAAAAAGTTAGTTTTTCGTACGGAAATTTGCGATTAATTCGAATAATTAATTTTAAAAATAGGTCTTTTTCGTCGGGTCAAGGAGTTGTTCAAATCGAACCAAACTCGGTATCGAGTATCCCATGGGTAACTAGATTGTAAAACACAAAGAATTTTTGGTATAGCTTGCCTAGGAAAAAAGTTAGTAGTTCATACGGAAATTTGCTATTATTTCGAATAATTTTGCGATTATAATTTTAAAAATAGGTCTTTTTCGTCGGGTCAAGGAGTTGTTCAAATCGAACCAAACTCGGTACCGAGTATCCCATGGGTAACTAGATTGTAAAACAAAAAGAATTTTTGGCATAGCTTGCGTAGAAAAAAAGTTAGTTTTTCGTACGGAAATTTGCGAATAATTCGAATAATTAATTTTAAAAATAGGTCTTTTTCATTGGGTCAAGGACTTGTCCAAATCTATCCAAACTCGGTATCAAGTATCCCATGGGTAACTGAATTGTAAAACAAAAAGAATTTTTGGTATAGCTTGCCTAGGAAAAAAGTTAGTTTTTCATACTGAAATTTGCGAGTTTCGCAAATAACGAATTTTAAAAATAGGTCTTTTTCATCGGGTCAAGGAGTTGTTCAAAGCAAACCAAATTGTTATCCCAGACTACCAGTAGTATGTAGGTTGTAATGCAAAAAGAATGGTTTGCCTAACTGCCCCACAAAAAAAGTGGATATCTCACACGGAAATTTCGACTTTTTCGCTTACTTTATTTTTAAAAATAGTTAAATTTTATCGGGTCAAGGAGTTGTCCAAATCTAACCAAACTCGGGATCGAGTATCCCATGGGTAACTAGATTGTAAAACAAAAAGAATTTTTGGTATACCTTGCCTAGGAAAAAGGTTAGTTTTTCATACTGAAATTTGCGAATTTAGCAAATAACGAATTTTAAAAATAAGTCTTTTTCATCGGGTCAAGGAGTTGTTCAAAGCAAACCAAATTGTTATCCCAGACTACCAGTAGTATGTAGGTTGTAATGCAAAAAGAATGGTTTGCCTAACTGCCCCACAAAAAAGTGGATATCTCACACGGAAATTTCGACTTTTTCGCTTTCTTTATTTTTAAAAATAGTTAAATTTTATCGGGTCAAGGAGTTGTCCAAATCTAACCAAACCCGGTATCGAGTATTCCATGGGTAACTAGATGCTAAAACAAAAAGAATTTTTGCTAAAGCTCGCGTAGAAAAAAAGTTAGTTTTTCGTACGGAAATTTTGATTAATTCGAATAATAAATTTTAAATAATTTTTTAAAAATAGGTCTTTTTGATTAGGTCATAGAGTTGTTCAAAGTGAACCAAACTTGGTATGGAGTATCACCAGTGCAATGAGAGTGTAAAGTAAAAAGAGTTTTTGGTATAGCTTGCCTAGGAAAAGATTTAGTTTTTCATACGGAAATTTGCGATTATTTCAAATAAGTAATTTAAAAAATAGGTCTTTCGAATTAAGTCTTAGAGTTGTCCAAATCAAACCAATTTGATATCTCAGACTACCAGTAGTATGTAGATTGTAGTGCAAAAAGAATGGTTTGCCTTTTTGCCCTACAAAAAAGTAGATATTTCACACGGAATTTTCGGCTTTTTCGCTTATTATATTAAAAATAGGGTTAGTTTTTCAGATTTGACAATGGAACAAACAGGTCTCGTTTTGAATGAAACTGGCCTTATTTATGAAAGGCGTCGCTCGTCTTCTGTTCCAAATGTTCCTACTTCCACGGTTACTCTCCGCAGCTTGCTCTCTGAGATAAATGCGCTTAAGGAAAAGATCACACAACTCGAAGAAAGAGTACAAACTTTAGAGAGAGCTAATTCGGAAGTTGTTGATCTAACCGGAGACGTGAGTTTTGATTCGACGGTGTCCGTTCATTCAAGTGACATGAGCGAAGAAATTCCAAATGGCATTTAAAGCGACCATAGACATTGATAGACTGAGGTTTAGTTTGAATGGCAATTGTTAATCGGTCTCATGCTAGCAGAAACTTGTGTTTTTATGTTGCTACGTTTAGGTGCAGTTTATTGATACATACTTTCACATTCAAAAAGTTTTGGCAATGCTATATGTGTTCTTATCTGGCCCTCTAATCTTGATATCAGTTCGGCTGTAGTAGTTTAAAAGGTTCTCAATAATTCTCTTATTTTCAGGTACAAGATGCCTTTCAAAATTGAATTTGTTTTTCTTACTGAAGCGTGCCAGGTCTTGAAGTTATCATTATTTGACCCTCAATGGCGGAAGGAATTTCAAGTGAGCCAGAGAATGCGGTTGGAAATAGATGAAAAAGTAACCCTGAAGATTGATAATGTGGACACAGAATGCGTCCTTTTGAAGCATGGAACACCAGCTGCAATGGCGGTTGAATACGAGTCGTTGAGAGAGCTCTATTCGTCATTTTCCGATCAGTGTGAGAGAGACGTGGATGCAACGCCAAAGAGGGGTGCGAAGTGGACACACAATGCAACTGGAACTCCGACTCCAAACAACATGTCTCAAACGCCGGAGAATTTGGTTAGAATAATGTTTCTACTGGTTTAGAGTAGTCAGATTATGTATGATGGGTTGCTGAGAGTAGTAAAGGCGGAGAAAACCTAATTGATTAAATGCATTTTTGCTCTGAGAGCTTGCAAAACTTTTTGTCCATAGGTTTTTTAAACTTATAGTGTAACTTTAATAGAAGCTGTCAATGCATTAATTGGTTGTTTAGAAATGCAGTAACCATGCCAAAATTGAAGCAATTATGAAGGAGGACAAACAATTGATCTCTGATTTGATACAGAGTAACCAGAAGGCTGTCGCTGATTGCAACAAGAAATTGGAGCAACAGCTGCAGAGTTTGAAAGCGATTGTGAGTATTTTCGAATCTTTAAAACAATCTTGTTATAAACTCGATTTAGGAATGTTCATTATAGATTGTAGTCACTTAACTCTCAAGACCTATCGATAGAGTATGTTACTTGATTGAGAATAGTTGAGGTTGTCAATTTTTTTTAGATAGACGTGCATAGAGAAAAGATTCAGGATGACGCAAGGGATGATCAGACAGAAGACCTTCCGAGCTTTTACAACGACATTGATCTGGAGAGTTTACCAAAGGCTGACAAACCTGAGCAGTATGGTAAAATCTTGCGAGTGGCACTGTGGGGTGAAAAGGGCCTGCAGAGAGAAATTATTTCACCCACGCGAGACAGTGAAGTGAGAAAGCCTACCTCGCCAAAGAGAACAAAAATTTTCAAAGGTTGAGTTTGTTTTAAAATCTTGACTTAAAAGAGATAATAATTGGGCGGATCTTATTGAAAAAATTGATGGAACAATGAACTGTTAAGATTAACAATTTTTTGATTTTAATATGTAGTGTAATATGTATTACAAACCTCACTTGAAATTTTTTAGGCCTGTTGAAGAAAAACTTTCCCGCTCGTGTTTGGCCAGACGCATACTCAGAAGCTCGGACATCAGCAAACCGATCAGGCATGGACTCCTTGAGGTATAGAAAGAGGAAGAGCGATCCTTTTTGGTGCGATCAACAGAAAAAGAAGGCAGCTAAGAAGTTAAAGAAAAATCAAGGCGCGTCTGACGAAGTATCACCAAATACTGAAGACACCAACAGGGAGAGTCAGGATGAGGAAGATAGTGATGACCATGAAGGTTCTGCAACTGCGATGAATGAGTAACGAGCTTGTATGGAAGATTTGTTGGAAAGATTTTAGATTTAGAGTACTGATTTTCCTTTGAAAGGTGCTTTCTGCAGTGACAGTTGTTTTCTGAGAATGATTTGTTTTGTCAAGATTTGTTTAACTCAGTTTTCTTTACAAGGTGCTCTTTTTCCAATTTGTTTCAATTAATTACAATTACAATGACTTCTTAAGTCTAGATTTTCAGTACTTAGTTTTCATGAAAAGGTTAGAGAATTGTTAGAGCTTTTTATTATTTCAAGAAGTTTATTTTCAGTCTCGTAATTTAGCTGAGTTTTTTCAGATTGTTGAAAATGAAAAGAACTCGTCATGATCAAGCGAAAAAAAAGCTTCAATACGGATTCTGAAGCTGAAAGGGAAAACGCGGTCAAAGCTCACCTCTTGTCGAGTAATATGGCCTGGTTGTTTGTTGACAAGGAACTCATGCTTTTGAGTTTAAGTAACTATCCTAGTTCTGGCTAACTTTTCTGGCTAACTATCCTAGTTCAATTAGGGAAATGTCCGATCTGATGACTCTTTGCCTGTAGGAACAAGAAGTAGTTGCTTTGTCTCAACCCTGCCCATCTGCCGCTCTCCCTGGTAACAGTGCAGGCAGTGTTGCAGAAGACAATGACTGTGGACCAGATTGCCCGCTCCTCGCAGAATTTCTAGATCAGCATGCTCTAGAAATGAATGAGCTGAGAAAGGCCTTCGAAGAACAGAAAAAGAGAGATGAGACGAGACGAACAAATCTGTGCTCCCGATTTGAGCAGAAAGTAAGTTTGGTCTATGCAAGTTTACTCCATGCGAAGGATTGTTTTATTTCACTTCACCCTATCTAGTAGATTTATCGTGCTTTGACAATAGACCTTGCATTAACCTAGGTAACATCATTTTTGTTCAGACTATCGAGTTGAAAGAACTGCGTTTGTTGGACGTCCACGGTTTCCGGAGTGTGGACGAACATCCTTCGCGAGCCAGAGGCAGTGAAGTAGTTCTGCATGAGGACGAGGATTTAATGTCCATTTACGCGGGAACCGATGTTGGGAAACTTGCCAGAGCACTGTTCGATAAGTTATTTGAGGAAAGCGATCGTGGTAACTTCATCCTTGCACCCAGACGAAAAGAAGCTGACGGCCGAACAGAAGCTCCGGAAAACCTTCTTGAAAAATTTCACAAGATTTTTTGTAATTAATTAGTTCTTGTAGACAACTTGTTTTTTCCTTTTTTAAGATTTCCCCTTAACGTTCATTATAAGTCGCTAAATTTTGAAATTGAAAAAAGCCACGTAACTCAGTTTTCTTTACAAGGTGCTCTTTTTCCAATTTGTTTCAATTAATTACAATTACAATGATTTCTTAAGTCTAGCTTTTCAGTACTTAGTTTTCATGAAAAGGTTAGAGAATTGTTAGAGCTTGTTATTATTTCAAGAAGTTTATTTTCAGTCTCGTAATTTAGCTGAGTTTTTTCAGATTGTTGAAAATGAAAAGAACTCGTCATGATCAAGCGAAAAAAAGCTTCAATACGGATTCTGAAGCTGAAAGGGAAAACGCGGTCAAAGCTCACCTCTTGTCGAGTAATATGGCCTGGTTGTTTGTTGACAAGGAACTCATGCTTTTGAGTTTAAGTAGTACAAAGTGGCCCTCAAAACTCAAGGCATCTCAAAAGCTAAGCATGATTGAGGGAGAGTGCTACGATCTGAAGATAAAGGATAACGAGTACCCCTGTCGCTTGCTCACAAAAGGTCCTGCGAAGAAAGTGGAACAGGAGATGGCACATTACAAGGCAGAGCTTGAAGAAGGAAAACGGCCATCGCACTTGAGAAAGAAAGTGCTCACATCATCGAAAGCTCCAATGGTTGAAGTTGACTTCCTGAGTTCTTCTCGTCCTCCAATAATGACGAGCGCGGAGTTAAGTCTCGGAAAAGAGAGTGGACAGCCTTCAAAGATATCGAAGTCGAGTGCCAGTCAGCAACCAGCTGTCGTACAAAGCAACACTTGTGACCAGGTAATTTTTTCAATGGAGAAAAACAAACGTTTTAGGCCAAAAAATACTTAACATTTTGCATGGTGTACTGGCTAACTATCCTAGTTCAATTAGGGAAATGTCCGATCTGATGACTCTTTGCCTGTAGGAACAAGAAGTAGTTGCTTTGTCTCAACCCTGCCCATCTGCCGCTCTCCCTGGTAACAGTGCAGGCAGTGTTGCAGAAGACAATGACTGTGGACCAGATTGCCCGCTCCTCGCAGAATTTCTAGATCAGCATGCTCTAGAAATGAATGAGCTGAGAAAGGCCTTTGAAGAACAGAAAAAGAGAGATGAGACGCGACGAACAAATCTGTGCTCCCGATTTGAGCAGAAAGTAAGTTTGGTCTATGCAAGTTTACTCCATGCGAAGGATTGTTTTATTTCACTTCACCCTATCTAGTAGATTTATCGTGCTTTGACAATAGACCTTGCATTAACCTAGGTAACATCATTTTTGTTCAGACTATCGAGTTGAGAGAACTGCGTTTGTTGGACGTCCACGGTTTCCGGAGTGTGGACGAACATCCTTCGCGAGCCAGAGGCAGTGAAGTAGTTCTGCATGAGGACGAGGATTTAATGTCCATTTACGCGGGAACCGATGTTGGGAAACTTGCCAGAGCACTGTTCGATAAGTTATTTGAGGAAAGCGATCGTGGTAACTTCATCCTTGCACCCAGACGAAAAGAAGCTGACGGCCGAACAGAAGCTCCGGAAAACCTTCTTGAAAAATTTCACAAGATTTTTTGTAATTAATTAGTTCTTGTAGACAACTTGTTTTTTCCTTTTTTAAGATTTCCCCTTAACGTTCATTATAAGTCGCTAAATTTTGAAATTGAAAAAAGCCACGTAACTCAGTTTTCTTTACAAGGTGCTCTTTTTCCAATTTGTTTCAATTAATTACAATTACAATGATTTCTTAAGTCTAGCTTTTCAGTACTTAGTTTTCATGAAAAGGTTAGAGAATTGTTAGAGCTTGTTATTATTTCAAGAAGTTTATTTTCAGTCTCGTAATTTAGCTGAGTTTTTTCAGATTGTTGAAAATGAAAAGAACTCGTCATGATCAAGCGAAAAAAAGCTTCAATACGGATTCTGAAGCTGAAAGGGAAAACGCGGTCAAAGCTCACCTCTTGTCGAGTAATATGGCCTGGTTGTTTGTTGACAAGGAACTCATGCTTTTGAGTTTAAGTAGTACAAAGTGGCCCTCAAAACTCAAGGCATCTCAAAAGCTAAGCATGATTGAGGGAGAGTGCTACGATCTGAAGATAAAGGATAACGAGTACCCCTGTCGCTTGCTCACAAAAGGTCCTGCGAAGAAAGTGGAACAGGAGATGGCACATTACAAGGCAGAGCTTGAAGAAGGAAAACGGCCATCGCACTTGAGAAAGAAAGTGCTCACATCATCGAAAGCTCCAATGGTTGAAGTTGACTTCCTGAGTTCTTCTCGTCCTCCAATAATGACGAGCGCGGAGTTAAGTCTCGGAAAAGAGAGTGGACAGCCTTCAAAGATATCGAAGTCGAGTGCCAGTCAGCAACCAGCTGTCGTACAAAGCAACACTTGTGACCAGGTAATTTTTTCAATGGAGAAAAACAAACGTTTTAGGCCAAAAAATACTTAACATTTTGCATGGTGTACTGGCTAACTATCCTAGTTCAATTAGGGAAATGTCCGATCTGATGACTCTTTTCCTGTAGGAACAAGAAGTAGTTGCTTTGTCTCAACCCTGCCCATCTGCCGCTCTCCCTGGTAACAGTGCAGGCAGTGTTGCAGAAGACAATGACTGTGGACCAGATTGCCCGCTCCTCGCAGAATTTCTAGATCAGCATGCTCTAGAAATGAATGAGCTGAGAAAGGCCTTTGAAGAACAGAAAAAGAGAGATGAGACGCGACGAACAAATCTGTGCTCCCGATTTGAGCAGAAAGTAAGTTTGGTCTATGCAAGTTTACTCCATGCGAAGGATTGTTTTATTTCACTTCACCCTATCTAGTAGATTTATCGTGCTTTGACAATAGACCTTGCATTAACCTAGGTAACATCATTTTTGTTCAGACTATCGAGTTGAAAGAACTGCGTTTGTTGGACGTCCACGGTTTCCGGAGTGTGGACGAACATCCTTCGCGAGCCAGAGGCACTGAAGTAGTTCTGCATGAGGACGAGGATTTAATGTCCATTTACGCGGGAACCGATGTTGGGAAACTTGCCAGAGCACTGTTCGATAAGTTATTTGAGGAAAGCAATCGTGGTAACTTCATCCTTGCACCCAGACGATAAGAAGCTGACGGCCGAACAGAAGCTCCGGAAAACCTTCTTGAAAAATTTCACAAGATTTTTTGTAATTAATTAGTTCTTGTAGACAACTTGTTTTTTCCTTTTTTAAGATTTCCCCTTAACGTTCATTATAAGTCGCTAAATTTTGAAATTGAAAAAAGCCACGTAACTATTTGAAAAGTTTTGAAAAAGCATGATTAATAAAGTTCATTCAGCAGTTTTTTTCGTTCAGAAGTGGTGAGGCAGAAGTATCTTGACACCCCAAAGCTAGCGTGTGAAGAAGCAAGGAAGGCTGCGAATCAGTACGGCAAAGACTGTCGCAAAAAGAATGCCAGCGCAAACAACTAAACATTTTATTTTGATTCATTGATTAATTGCAGAAATTCCAGATTTAACTTAGAAAATTACCCTTCGAGTTCATTCGTTCTGTTTCGATAAGATAAACTAATTAATTCTCGCTCGGTCTCAGTCTTTATTTACGTTTTTTTATACAACTTTGTACGTTAATTTATAGCTTATGCAGTAATTTTAAAATTGATTTTGAGATTTGCGAACTTTGTTTCATTGCATAATTGCAGACTAAGAAATCTACCCTTGCAGTTCATTTTTCTCCAAGTTCATTTAGCTCGTCTTCACCTTTCCTAAAGAGTTTTACGCTGACAAGATTAAATTAGACTTGGTGAGGCACTTTATGTAAGGCAATGTTCGATTAATGAGAGGACTTGAGAAAGAAAGTGCTCACATCATCGAAAGCTCCAATGGTTGAAGTTGACTTCCTGAGTTCTTCTCGTCCTCCAATAATGACGAGCGCGGAGTTAAGTCTCGGAAAAGAGAGTGGACAGCCTTCAAAGAAATCGAAGTCGAGTGCCAGTCAGCAACCAGCTGTCGTACAAAGCAACACTTGTGACCAGGTAATTTTTTCAATGGAGAAAAACAAACGTTTTAGGCCAAAAAATACTTAACATTTTGCATGGTGTACTGGCTAACTATCCTAGTTCAATTAGGGAAATGTCCGATCTGATGACTCTTTGCCTGTAGGAACAAGAAGTAGTTGCTTTGTCTCAAGCCTGCCCATCTGCCGCTCTCCCTGGTAACAGTGCAGGCAGTGTTGCAGAAGACAATTACTGTGGACCAGATTGCCCGCTCCTCGCAGAATTTCTAGATCAGCATGCTCTAGAAATGAATGAGCTGAGAAAGGCCTTCGAAGAACAGAAAAAGAGAGATGAGACGAGACGAACAAATCTGTGCTCCCGAATTGAGCAGAAAGTAAGTTTGGTCTATGCAAGTTTACTCCATGCGAAGGATTGTTTTATTTCACTTCACCCTATCTAGTAGATTTATCGTGCTTTGACAATAGACCTTGCATTAACCTAGGTAACATCATTTTTGTTCAGACTATCGAGTTGAAAGAACTGCGTTTGTTGGACGTCCACGGTTTCCGGAGTGTGGACGAACATCCTTCGCGAGCCAGAGGCACTGAAGTAGTTCTGCATGAGGACGAGGATTTAATGTCCATTTACGCGGGAACCGATGTTGGGAAACTTGCCAGAGCACTGTTCGATAAGTTATTTGAGGAAAGCGATCGTGGTAACTTCATCCTTGCACCCAGACGACAAGAAGCTGACGGCCGAACAGAAGCTCCGGAAAACCTTCTTGAAAAATTTCACAAGATTTTTTGTAATTAATTAGTTCTTGTAGACAACTTGTTTTTTCCTTTTTTAAGATTTCCCCTTAACGTTCATTATAAGTCGCTAAATTTTGAAATTGAAAAAAGCCACGTAACTATTTGAAAAGTTTTGAAAAAGCATGATTAATAAAGTTCACTCAGCAGTTTTTTTCGTTCAGAAGTGGAGAGGCAGAAGTATCTTGACACCCCAAAGCTAGCGTGTGAAGAAGCAAGGAAGGCTGCGAATCAGTACGGCAAAGACTGCCGCAAAAAGAATGCCAGCGCAAACAACTAAACATTTTATTTTCATTCATTGATTAATTGCAGAAATTCCAGATTTAACTTAGAAAATTACCCTTCGAGTTCATTCGTTCTGTTTCGATAAGATAAACTAATTAATTCTCGCTCGGTCTCAGTCTTTATTTACGTTTTTTATACAACTTTGTACGTTAATTTATAGCTTATGCAGTAATTTTAAAATTGATTTTGAGATTTGCGAACTTTGTTTCATTGCATAATTGCAGACTAAGAAATTTACCCTTGCAGTTCATTTTTCTCCAAGTTCATTTAGCTCGTCTTCACCTTTCCTAAAGAGTTTTACGCTGACAAGATTAAATTAGACTTGGTGAGGCACTTTATGTAAGGCAATGTTCGATTAATGAGAGGTTTTTTTATCTGACTCAGTTTTGAGCTTAAGTTTTTTTTAAAGCAACTCGTTTTCAAATCTTGTCCAAGCTTTTCCAGTGTGATGATAAGTTGCGAAGAGTTAGTGATTACGGATGGTCAAGTTGTTCGTCAGCTGCTTAAAGACTTCAATGTATCTCCCGAGTCAATGCTGCCTTTGAATAGTTTCGATGAGTTTGAAAAGCGTCTTCAGTATGACAAAAATCTTGCGAAAACCTATGGTAATTTGAAAGAACTTTATCAGCAGTCTGTTGCAGCCGGTTTCAAGATCCTACCAGACAATTTTGGTGGCTTCGGGTTATTTAATCACACAGGGAGAGTTCTCAAGCCATCGATCGAACCCCTTAGACCTTTTCCTGTGGGTCTGGTCAAAAACGTCCCTTGCGAGCTTCAAGATGAAATGTCAGATCTCTCGGTTATGCGTGGTGAGTTGGATACCGATGAGTTGGTTTTGCTTGGCCCAATTCGTTTCGCCAATCACTCATGCTCGCCTAATACTCAATTCTTCCTCGGTTACACCAGCCCCTTGCTTCAGCATAATAAATGCGTTTTTCTTAAAGTAATTAGCTCGATACAGCCCTTTGAAGAAATCACTGTAAGTTATGGTTCAAACTACTTCAAAGACGGTCGACTGAAGTGTAGACGTCCACATAAAGATAAACATATTGTTTCCCCGGGAAATCCTCAGGAGTCTTTTACGCCCCCAGTTGCAAGCCCTTCTCCGAAATGCACCGAGTTACCGGCTACACCAATTGATTTGTTCCAAAGTTCAACTCAAAACGAAAGTTTCCAGACACAATATTCAGCAAGTCAATCAAGTGCTAGAACCCCTAACCTGCTGGAAGTGGAGAGAAAAAGAGGAATTTTAACCCAGAGAAAAAGGAAAGTGAAAAGACAATTAGTCGATACAGCGAGTCGACAAATACGGACATTTATCCATCAGGTAGATTCCAGTCAGTCCTCAGAGTTGGAAAGTGTGCTTGACGAAAATGAGATGAATACCACAGATCATGCAACTCCAGATAGCATTGAAAATGAGCCTGAAGATGCTTCTTGTGAAGATGCATCTTCAGTTTCTAAATCGGAGTCCGACGAAGACTCAAGCAAAGAATCTGAAACCGAGGAAGACCAGTTTGTGTTCTCGCAAGACCCCTTGAGTTGTAACACGAATGTTACTGCTCATAACGCATCAATGGGATTGTATGGAATTGCTGCGCGACATTGTTTGCCTGACAAAGCCTTATTTGACCTCCTGACATGGCATAAAATTGTTCACCCGCGAGACATTTTACCAGCCCCAAATTACATTAAAAATGAAACGAACAAATTAACAGAGCGATACATTGCAGGGACAGAAACTAACGGCACGGGAGAAGTAATTTTCTTGAGTTTTGCTGATAAACTTCAAGAAAATGTTGAAAAATACATAACAGAAATTTTAGCTTATGCTAATCCTGATACGAAAACAGATCTAAAGCTCACAGCCATTTTTGATGGAAATGCGCTTAATGTGAAACTTATCCTCAATACGGATGGAGTTAGGGTGCAAGAGTCTAGTGATTGCTCAGCCTATCCTGTTTGGGTAGCTCTGGCTGACTTGCCACCGAAATTGCGTTCTTCCTTTGATAACATCCATCTATGTTCGTTGTGGTATGGCAAAGGAAGTATAGATTGGGATTCCATATTTAAGCACTATCTGTCTGAAGTATCAAAAGACAGGAAAATTAAAGTGAATGGGGTTGACTACGAGCTGAAATTTCAAACTGTTTTTGTAATACTGGATCTTGTGTGCAAGCACGATGTCCTGCAAATGAAAAAATTTAATGGATATTATGGATGCGGCTTGTGTACCATGCGAGGTGTTCAAAGATATCCAGGCGGTCGATCGTATCCAAATAATCAATCGTTCACAATGCGTGATCCTGGGATGCACGAGTACCTAGTAAGGCAGTTTGAGAGTGGGAGTGTTGAAGAAAGAAAAGCTAGAAAGGAGAAGGACCCAGAGATTGATACACTCGGAGTTAAGGGGCGATCATATTTATTTAAAGTTATTCCTAATCTTCCATTAACCTGTCCCGTTGACACAATGCACCAGTGCCTTAAAGGAGTTGCAAATGACATTATCAACTTTTTTTCTGAGCAACTGAGCAACGATGAGGTACAGAAAATTGATGACGCAACAAAACAAGTTATTTTGCCCACCGAATTCAAGCGATCAGTCAGGTCATTGCGATCCCGTGAGCACTTCAAAGCCAACGAACTCAAAACTTTTTTGCTGTATTTTGCCCCAATAGTGTTCCAAAATTTTCCAGAAAATTCTTCGGCGCATGAATCCAATTTACAAAATCTCAAATACTTAATCTTCGCACTCCGCTCTATGTACGAAAGTGTTGACGAGGCCAAGCTTAGTGGTTACCTGTTAGAAGCTTTCTGCTACAACATGTCCATCCGCTATCCTTTAAAGAAATTCGACTCAATTAATTTCCATCTGCTCCGACATCTAGCATGGCAGTGCAAATTCTTCGGGCCCTTGTGGACGTCTGCAACTATGTTTGAAAGTGCCAATAATCACCTCATAAAGACTTTAAGTGGCACTGTTAATACCTGCAGCCTTATAGTAAAGCGATATATTCGCAATAGACAGTTCGATAGCATGGAGGTGAAGAACGATAATCTTACCGGATTCCTTGAAGCTTTGTGGGGTAAATCAAGCGGCTTTAAAGACGATTTCTCAATGAAGCGAAACAATGTGCTCTCAAATTTTCAAAAGCAATTTCCCGAGGCTCGTTTGTTTTGCAGACACCGAGGAAAATTCTACCTGGACAGCCAATTGTATACAAGATCTGAGGCAAACAGTTTTGTTTCACTTTCTGAGGAGAACGAAATTTTTGTCGGCCAGATTTTGTTGTTCCTTGAGAAAGAGTCGGTGATTTTGTGTGCTGTTCAGCTCTACAACATTCTTGACAAGCTTGCGTTAGATCTGTCGTCAACTGAGTTTCACGGACAAGACAACAAACTTAAGCCTCTTGGCTATCGTGTAGAAAAGTCGACCGAAGTTCGAGTTTTCAAGTGCTGTTCAATAAACAACAAACTTATTCTCTTCCCTTTTCTCAACAACCTTTACTTTATTAATGTGCTCACCCATTTCGAGCACGATTAAGGTTGAATTAGACTTGAAGCAATCCAGAATTCTTTGTAGTTTTCCTAAAACTCTGTAATTTTCCTAAAATTCTCCTTCAGTATTTTTCGTAAAACTCTGCTAGAGCAAATTGTTTAATTTCTTTATAGATTGAATCGATGTTAATGGTTTAGTTGCCATTTAGTGCAAAAGTATTCCTCCGTTATGTCAGATTGATATTGAATTAGACGTTATTGAATCTAGACTTCGATCATTATTTTGTTAAAACTTAGACTTTAAAAGTTTTTAATGGTTCAAGGAACTGTTCAAAGTGAACCAAATGGATATCCGAGACTACCAGTAGTATGTAGGTTGTTGTGCGAAAAGAATGGTTCGCCTAACTGCCCTACAAAAAAGTAGATATCTCACACGGAAATTTCGACTTTTTCGCTGACTTTATTTTAAAAAATAGTTAAATTTTATCGGGTCAAGCAGGAGTTGTCCAAATCGAACCAAACTCGGTATTGAGTATTCCATGGGTACCTAAATTGTAAAACAAAAAGAATTTATGCTATAGTTTGCCTAGGAAAAAAGTCTATTTCAGTCTTACTATTATTCTAAGGTGAGGGCCTCGGGCCCGCATGAGGTGCACCCCCCCCTGCCCCGTTGAGACGCCGGTTAGTTGGTTTCCCCCCGCTGGGATTTTTTTGTGCACCTCATGTTGGGGACGTAGTTGGCGTGCGGTCGATTTTTGGTTTCTCTTCGGTCTGGTTCAAAATTTTCGGTCGGATTGTAAACTTGCGAATTTCGCGAATGACGAATTTTAAAAATAGGTCCTTTCATCGGGTCAAGGAGTTGTCCAAATCAAACCAATCCCGGTATGGAGTATCCCATATGTACCTTGAGCCTAAAATAAAAAGAAGTTTATAGCTTGCGTAGAAAAAAAGTTAGTTTTTCGTACGGAAATTTGCGATTAATTCGAATAATTGATTTTAAAAATAGGTCTTTTTCATTGGGTCAAGGACTTGTCCAAATCTAACCAAACTCGATATCGAGTATCCCATGGGTAACTAAATTGTAAAACAAAAAGAATTTTTGGTATAGCTTGGCTAGGAAAAAAGTTAGATTTTCGTACGGAAATTTGCGATTAATTCGAATAATTAATTTTACATAACTTTTAAAAATAGGTCGTTTTGATTAGGTCAAAAAATTGTTGAAATCAATCCAAACTTAGTATGGAGTATCCCCTGTTTATATAGAGTGTCAAACAAAAAGAGTTTTTACTATAGCTTGCGTAGAAAAAAAGTTAGTTTTTCGTACGGAAATTTGCGATTAATTCGAATAATTAATTTTAAAAATAGGTCTTTTTCATTGGGTCAAGGACTTGTCCAAATCTAACCAAACTCGGAATCGAGTATCCCATGGGTAATTAGATTGTAAAACAAAAAGAATTTTTGGTATAGCTTGCCTAGGAAAAAAGTTAGTATTTCATACGGAAGTTTGCGAATTTCGCAAATAACGAATTTTAAAAATAGGTCTTTTTCGTCGGGTCAAGGAGTTGTCCAAATCTAACCAAACTCGGTATCGAGTATCCCATGGGTAATTAGATTGTAAAACAAAAAGAATTTTTGGTATAGCTTGCCTAGGAAAAAAGTTAGTATTTCATACGGAAGTTTGCGAATTTCGCAAATAACGAATTTTGAAAAAAGGTCTTTTTCATTGGGTCAAGGAGTTGTTGAAAGCGAACCAAATTGTTATCCCAGACTACCAGTAGTATGTGGGTTGTAGTGCAAAAAGAATGGTTTACCTAACTGCCCTACAAAAAAAGTAGACATCTCACACGGAAATTTCGACGTTTTCGCTTATTAAATTTTAGAAATTAGTTAAAATTGGTCGGATCTTAGAGTTGTTGAAAGCGAACCAAATTAATATTCCAGACTACCAGTAGTATGTAGGTTGTAGTGCAAAAAGAATGGTTCGCCTAACTGCCCTACAAAAAAAGTAGATATCTCACACGGAAATTTCGACGTTTTCGCTGACTTTATTTTAAAATATAGTTTAATTTTATCGGGTCAAGGAGTTGTCCAAATTTAACCAAACTCGGTATTGAGTATCCCATGGGTAACTAGATTGTAAAACAAAAAGAATTTTTGGTATAGCTTGCCTAGGAAAAAAGTTAATATTTCATACGGAAATTTCCGATTAATTCGAATAATTAATTTTAAATAATTTTTAAAAATAGGTCTTTTTCATTGGGTCAAGGACTTGTTGAAAGTGAACCAAATTGTTATCCCAGACTACCAGTAGTATGTAGGTTGTAGTGCAAAAAGAATGGTTTGCCTAACTGCCCTACAAAAAAGTAGATATCTCACACGGAAATTTCGACGTTTTCGCTTATTAAATTTTAGAAAATAGTTAAATTTGGTCGGATCTTAGAGTTGTTGAAAGCGAACCAAATTAATATTCCAGACTACCAGTAGTATGTAGGTTGTAGTGCAAAAAGAATGGTTCGCCTAACTGCCCTACAAAAAAAGTAGATATCTCACACGGAAATTTCGACGTTTTCGCTGACTTTATTTTAAAAAATAGTTAAATTTTATCGGGTCAAGGAGTTGTCCAAATCTAACCAAACTCGGTATTGAGTATCCCATGGGTAACTAGATTGTAAAACAAAAAGAATTTTTGGTATAGCTTGCCTAGGAAAAAAGTTAGTTTTTCATACGGAAATTTGCGAATTTCGCAAATAATGAATTTTAAAAATAGGTCTTTTTCATTGGGTCAAGGACTTGTCCAAATCTAACCAAACTCGGTACCGAGTATCCCATGGGTAATTAGATTGTAAAACAAAAAGAATTTTTGCTATAGCTTGCCTAGGAAAAAAGTTAGTATTTCATACGGAAGTTTGCGAATTTCGCAAATAACGAATTTTAAAAATAGGTCTTTTTCGTCGGGTCAAGGAGTTGTCCAAATCTAACCAAACTCGGTATCGAGTATCCCATGGGTAGTTAGATTGTAAAACAAAAAGAATTTTTGGTATAGCTTGCCTAGGAAAAAAGTTAGTAATTCATACGGAAATTTGCGAATTTCGCAAATAACGAATTTTAAAAATAGGTCTTTTTCATTGGGTCAAGGAGTTGTTCAAAGCGAACCAAACTCGGTATCGAGTATTCCATGGGTAAATAGATTGTAAAACAAAAAGAAGTTTTGGTATAGCTTGCCTAGGAAAAAAGTTAGTATTTCTCACGGAAATTTGCGAATTTCGCAAATAACGAATTTTAAAAATAGGTCTTTTTCATTGGGTCAAGGAGTTGTTCAAAGCAAACCAAACTCGGTATCGAGTATCCCATGGGTAACTAGATTGTAAAACAAAAAGAAGTTTTGGTATAGCTTGCCTAGGAAAAAAGTTAGTATCTCATACGGAAATTTGCTATTATTTCCGAATAATTTTGAATAAGTATATTTGAAAATACGTCTTTTTCGTCGGGTCAAGGAGTTGTTCAAATCGAACCAAACTCGGTATCGAGTATCCCATGGATAACTAGATTGTAAAACAAAAAGAAGTTTTGGTATAGCTTGCCTAGGAAAAAAGTTAGTAATTCATACGGAAGTTTGCGAATTTCGCAAATAACGAATTTTAAAAATAGGTCTTTTTCGTCGGGTCAAGGAGTTGTCCAAATCTAACCAAACTCGGTATCGAGTATCCCATGGGTAGTTAGATTGTAAAACAAAAAGAATTTTTGGTATAGCTTGCCTAGGAAAAAAGTTAGTAATTCATACGGAAATTTGCGAATTTCGCAAATAACGAATTTTAAAAATAGGTCTTTTTCATTGGGTCAAGGAGTTGTTCAAAGCGAACCAAACTCGGTATCGAGTATTCCATGGGTAAATAGATTGTAAAACAAAAAGAAGTTTTGGTATAGCTTGCCTAGGAAAAAAGTTAGTATTTCTCACGGAAATTTGCGAATTTCGCAAATAACGAATTTTAAAAATAGGTCTTTTTCATTGGGTCAAGGAGTTGTTCAAAGCGAACCAAACTCGGTATCGAGTATCCCATGGGTAACTAGATTGTAAAACAAAAAGAAGTTTTGGTATAGCTTGCCTAGGAAAAAAGTTAGTATCTCATACGGAAATTTGCTATTATTTCCGAATAATTTTGAATAAGTATATTTGAAAATACGTCTTTTTCGTCGGGTCAAGGAGTTGTTCAAATCGAACCAAACTCGGTATCGAGTATCCCATGGATAACTAGATTGTAAAACAAAAAGAAGTTTTGGTATAGCTTGCCTAGGAAAAAAGTTAGTATTTCATACGGAAATTTGAGAATTTCGCAAATAACGAATTTTAAAAATAGGTCTTTTTCATTGGGTCAAGGAGTTGTTCAAAGCAAACCAAATTGATATCCCATACTCCCAGTAGTATGTAGGTTGTAGTGCGAAAAGAATGGTTCGCCTAACTGCCCTACAAAAAAGTTGATATCTCACACGGAAATTTTGACTTTTTCGCTTATTAAATTTTAGAAATTAGTTAAATTTGGTCGGATCTTAGAGTTGTTGAAAGCGAACCAAATTAATATTCCAGACTACCAGTAGTATGTAGGTTGTAGTGCAAAAAGAATGGTTCGCCTAACTGCCCTACAAAAAAAGTAGATATCTCACACGGAAATTTCGACGTTTTCGCTTATTAAATTTTAGAAATTAGTTAAATTTGGTCGGATCTTAGAGTTGTTGAAAGCGAACCAAAGCAATATTCCAGACTACCAGTAGTATGTAGGTTGTAATGCAAAAAGAATGGTTCGCCTAACTGCCCTACAAAAAAGTAGATATCTCACACGGAAATTTCGACGTTTTCGCTGACTTTATTTTAAAAAATATTTAAATTTTATCGGATCTGTATGCATTTCTATGTATCTTTTTGATGATTTATGTATAGTGTTTAAATTTCTGCTGTTATTTTATTTAATTTGTATTATTTTGTTTGGAGATGGAGTTTGAGCCCGGTTTTTTTTTTTTACCGAATGCTCTGCTCAAAATCTCCTATAGTTGTTTGTTTGTAACTCCGCCGTAGCCGGCCCCCAGCCCGGTTGAGAGAAGGAGGAGGGAAACACACCCAGAACATACTGGAAAATCTCAAAGAGTTGTTTGTTAATTCAACTGTAGATTTTTTCCGACAGTATTTAACCTAATTCAGCTCTCAAAATTTATTAAAAATGTTAATTTTCAGCTGTAGGAAGATCTTCCCGAATAATAACGGGGAAAAGAGTGTAAAGAGTGTAATAGTGGTGTAAGAGTGTAATTATTAAAAGTGTAATCAAAAATTGAGAGTGGAAGAGTGTAAAAATAAAATAAATACATTTTTATTCCAATTATAAGGACCCGGGAAAAGAGTGTAAAGAGTGTAAAAATAAAAAAATTACACCCCTATTTCTCCGCTTAATTAGCGGTGTAAGAGTGTAATTATCAAGAGTGTAATTTTGAAATTAAGAGTGGAAGAGTGTAAAAATAATTTAAAGGTGGAATATTAAAAGTGTAAAAATAATTTAAAGGTGTAAAACTAAAAGTGTAAAAGAAAATTGAAGGTGGAATTATTATTGGATTTTACACTCTTATTTTTTAAAATTACACTCTTAAAATTACAGTCTTACACCGCTAATTAAGCGGAGAAATAAGGGGTAATTTTTTTATTTTTACACTCTCTACACTCTTTTCCCCGTTATTTTCCGGGAAAATCCTCCCCCCGGGTCAGAAGCGTCAGACAAAGAGTCGGTCAAAAGAATTTTGTTTCAGAGTAAATATTTTACATAAATTGTTTTAAGCTGCTACCATAACATTAAACTCAAATCTTAACAACAATTCAAAAAAGAGCAAAGGTCAGAATCAAACGGCACGGAAGTGGGCACCATTGGGTGAAAGATCTGTGTCTCTTGTTAGATGTGCTTCAATGTGTTAGATGTTATTCAAAAAATTTAAAAAACTAATACAAAGAGAGAAAGAAAGAATTTCGTTATTGTGATACAAATCAAGAACACGCGAAGACAGATAAAGTGATCAGTCGGATCAGCTATTTCAGCTGACCTTAACTAAAAACCAACATCAACCACCCAACATAGATAATGGAGTATAAACAGAGCAACAATTACATTAAAATTCAGTGCATCTTGAACTATCAAATCATTGGAGTAAAAATTGATATTGACTTCCAAAGAAATTAAGGCTAAGATCAGCCGAGGAAAAAATATTACTCTTAAGACGATCCTGAGATTGACTAGTCATCCTTTTGCAGGCGCAGTAACTTTCTGATTTTCATCTAGGTTTTAAAGGTTTTACAGCAAAATAAGAGCAACTTTAACAAAAAAAATCTAACCGTTTTTTCTGCTGTATACAGTGTTTTAGCCGACAAACGATTCAACATTGTTCACTGAGTCTTTCTTTCACATAGTCAGTATTCGACTTCAATCAGTTTTTTAATCTAATTTTAATCCTAAGTAAATGCACACTGGTTTCACGGGAAAATTCACTGGAGTTCATGTAAAATGTCGTATCTGCGGATAGTGACTTCAGATTCATCTGAACTGTTTTTTCTACGTCTTGGACTAATTTCTTCCTTTCTTTTCCAGCCAATCATTGATTGCACCAACTTCCGATTCAATTTTTCTGGTATTTTACCCTATGGACTCAATAATTGAATCATCAGCAATATTTGAAAGAGTAAGGTTAACACCGTTACAGACGTTTAGCATGTCATTGATATAAATGAGTAGCAATAAAAGTCCTAAAATTGTTCTTGAGGTGTTCCGTGGTTAATATCAATCCACGTTGATGATATTCCATTTAATTCGACTCTCTAATATCTATTTTCCAAATATGATTTTAGTCAATTTATTTATTCACCTGTCTGTAATTTTCAAGTTTGTAAAGTCAGATATCTCGCAGTTAATTGCTTCAGAAGCTCATAATATTGAAGTAATGATAAATTCTATTGAAAAACGACACGCACATAAATTTTACTCCGGGAATTTAGAAGCAAAATTGAGCGATAGTTTTTTCTCTTTTAGCCTGCAATCTTATTCAAATAGAGGAAAAACTTGTTTTTGCTTTTTTAAAGGAAAAATTCCTCTCTGAATTGAAAAATGGACCACGAAGACTAAGTGTTTAATTATCAATTCCACAGAGACTAATTAGAAAATTAATTATTAGATCATCGCCTGACGACAATTTGGGGTCAAGCTGCACCACAATTTCTAACATTTCGGACCAAGTTGTTTGATTAAAAAAAATTGTAGTGATGAAAAATTAGCGAATTTGGACTCTGTTAGGTGTTTACTAATGTTGTATCCAATAGTAAAGAAAAACTATTGAAAAGATTTGCATTATCTCTATCTGTTGGTTCATTTTTGTCAAAGCATGAGCTCAAAAGCGGACTATCAGGGGAATTTCAAGTCTTCGCTTTCAACTCATTAAGTGGTTGAAGTAGTTTCGTGTTTTCTCTTTCTCTTTTCTATATTGAGTGTTCCTTGTTTCGCTTGGTTTGTAAAATCTTTAACCTTCCAATAAACCAAACGGGCAAGAACAATTAATTTGGTACATGAGATATTCATCAGCTTGTGTATTTTGAAGCAGCAATTTTTCATAGTGAAGTACAAAACTATGGCTTCTTGTAAACCTAATATCACGAAAAAAAGTTCACATATTCTCATGTTCAAATTTGTTGAAAGAATTTTATTAAACCGGCTTATGATCAGCAATACCATGATGTTCAAGCACTTCCACGTTTTCGCTAAATAAATATTAATAAATAAACTGTCCAGGCATGTTTTTGAAAGCAATTTCACTCGTGCTATAAGGAGTTCCATATAAAAAGAGTTTGCTCCAATGAATTTTGAATAGTTTTGAGTTCTTCAGTTTTTGAGGTTAAGTCGAGAATTGTAAACTACAAACGCTCATTGGTTGATCCCCTGAGTGGTTGTTTTCTAAACACCAATCGATTTTACTTGTTCTCGCTGTACTGTAAATAACGACTAAACTGAAATGGTAAAACTTTATATTATGTCAACAAGGAGCGGTTCTTCGAAATTTGTTACACATTTGTTAAAATTATAGCAACTTTTTGCATTTTATAATTACTCCAACCCTGTAAAATCACACTTTGGGCAAGGAAAATCGTCTATCCTGCAATAAGCAAGCAACCATGTTCGCCTTTGTCAGTAAGTTATCCTTCTGTTAAACTAAGTACAACATGTTGACAATTCGGTCATTCAAAAAATTGTTGTCTTTTCTATACAAGGTTTCTATACAAGGTTGTAAAAAACAGTTTGCTCGCTTTTCTGCTTTTCTTTTGTTAGCTCCCTCTGATTGATTTCGCAAATATTGTTGTTTTAATTTGTTTTTTAGGTTAGCATCCAATCCGGAAACAAGCCAACATTGACCCAAAATTATGATCAAGGCTAACTCAGGCTTCATAGAATCCCTTGAATTTCCTGCATCAAGTTTCCATTTGTAGAAAATATTACTCTCTTTCATTTCTTAGATCAAATTAATCAACTTTAATCAACTATAAATCAGACGCGCTTCACTCAAGTCTTCAAAAATTCGTGCATTTCAAAATTCCCGGAAATGAAAATTACAGGTTTGCCGGCACTTTTCATGATAACCGATGTGCAAAGCAAATGACATGACTCTTTCTTGAATTGGAATGTTCAATTCAGAAGCCAGCTCTTTGATCACATTTTCAGTTCCCTCATAAGATTCATGATGTTCTTACTGCAAACCAATAATTTTAAAATTTTCTCTTCTATTGTATGTCTCGAGAATTTCAGTTTCTAATAAAGTTCGTATATCCAGCAATCTAGCTCATAGTGTAAATCTGATCTCAGTTTCTTCTCTTTTCTCTCAACTATCTCTTCAACCGTCACTCTAAGTTTGCTGCGAATAGTTTCCATGATTGTTGGAATAAGGCTATTTACTGAGTTTTGAATGCTTTCTTCATTTGATTTTACCACAACTGGTTTGAAAGTGCGTTTACGGGACTTCAAACAGCACATTCTATTTTAAATCCTGCTTTGAGCAGAGTTTGTTGCTGGATCATGGGATGTGTATTCCTTTGCAATTTAATTGAAGAGTGTGTTTCACCTGGAAATTTTTAAAATTCTAGGATTTCTTGAGTTTCGTTGCTCGCCAGTGCGCATTCCCAGAAGTCATCGTTAATTTTCACTGCTTCATTTACCGGTGCAGTCAGAGCTCTACTTCAGAGACATTGTCTTGGCTCATTTTAAGAATTTTATTTCAACCAAGTCGGATGTTTTTGTGCAGCTAAAGCTTAAATATATCGCGTGAAAAAAAAATTATACAAAAGGCACTAGGTTCCAATATATGCCTGCTTCTCTATACTTGATGAGAAAGAAGGCAATTTGAGAAAAAATACCTGGGGTATTAGTTATCAATAGCGTCAGATGAACACTTGAACACAAAATCAAGGAAGATAATTTTCCGTACATTAACAGAGTCAATTATAAACTTTAGAAAAATAAACTGATATTTGGTAAGCTACAATTTGGGGCAAAATTAATGCTAGTAATGGGGAAGCCTACTTTGTTGATTGCTTTAAATAGTTTTTTGTACTGATCATTATACTAATAAAATTTGGAGTAGATAAAAAGGGGGAAAAGCTCATCAGCAAATTTTTTAGTTGTTTTTCTCTAGACTTCTAAACCCTGTCATTGGGCAATTCAAAAAATGTTGAATGGTTTTGTTTTCGAACTTTGCTGATAATGCTATTTTCAAGAAACATGCGGTCACTACTCATTAAATTTTCTCGTTTCTGACTATATGTTGATGTTGATATCTCATTGCCAAAAAAATTAAATCACTGTTAATTATAGAAGTCTTTTTCATTCAAATCTTTATAAAAAACTTCACTTGGATGAATGAGTCGGGCTATTCTGAATATCTTCCTTAATAACCTCTGAATGTTTTTTGAAATAAATTGATTTTTTTCCAGGTTTAAATGAAGTTTTTCATTCTCTAACCAAGCTGCTGTTTCGTCTAAAGCTTCTAATGCTCTTCATTAGTTAGCTTTTTTCAGGGTTTGCTGTCTTAAATACTGTGATTAGCAAAAAATATTGTTTAATTTCTCAGACTTCTATCTTTCAAACCAATTATATAGATTCAAAAAGGAGAAGGATAATACAGGAACTGTAATTTGACCTTTTTTCACCAGATTTATCTCAGAAAAAAAATTGTGACCTTTTGCTCAAAGCGAGAGAAAGGTTAAAATCAGTAACACAAATTTTGGCATTATGAAGAAGGTTATTACCTGTCCTAGTCTGTCACATGTTTCACTCATGGTCTTTCTTTCAATCTGAAATTTCTCTGATTTGTCCTTCAATTCTTTCTCTTTCCTCTCCAGAGCAGCCCTCAGTTCAGAGATACTCGCCTCCATTGTCTTCAATTGCTCTATCAGTTGCTCACTTTCAGTGCTCAGGGCAGCTTCCACTTGAGTGTAAACTAAGTCAAGGTCAATTGCAGAAGTCACGCTTTTCTGGAGAGCAGATTGTGTGTCATGATTTGACCTGTCCTGAGGCAAGGATTGTTGAGAGTTGATGATGTTCGCAGCTCCTGGCGATGTGGGAACCACAGGTTCGCAGTCCACTAGGTGCTGTTCATGGTCAGTGGTAACTGCACTGCGAGAAAGTTTTAAAGTCGTATCTCGACTCAGATTTGCAGCGAAAGCTTCGGCACCGTCTAAAAGGTCGTCAAAAATTGTGGATATTGAGAACATGGCAAAAATTTGGACAAAGCTGAGAAAAGAACTGGCTTAAGACTAAGGGCAAAGCTGACTGTAAGTAAGGACGTTTTGTGTGAAGTCACCAATTTGCAAAGTTCGCAAAGTTATGAAGTTGAAAAAATGCTTGACTCCTTTTCGAAATTACTTTCGAAAACTAATAGAAATTTTCGATGGTTTCTGTCGACTTTGAATTGCAGGCCACAAAAATGGTATGCTTATTTTTGCTTATGTTCAACACCATTCCAATGATGAAAAATGGGTGTGCCAAAAGACTTCGAGTGCAGACACTTGAAGTATTGTCGACTTTTGCGAATGTTAACTGAATTGCACCATATTTCCCAATATGGTAAAACTTTCAATAAGCTTTGAAGCGTACCTAAAATGCCGTCTTCCGATCCTTCAGTGTCAACATCCGGTGTCGCGTCGTATCTGATCGTACTATTGGCTGATGAACACGTGAACTGTGAGCTATGTTCACACCACAACTGCTGCTGTTGCTGCTGTTGTCTTTTTCTCAACAATAACTTTGTTGTGTTGTTTTTCGTCTCTGACAGTGAGGTTAGACTGTACAGTACTGCTTGCACAAGTTCGTGTGTTTTTTCAACGTATATATCTAAAAATAAGACAATAACATGCTGACGTGTAAGAGTGAACAGAAAGTCCAAACGAATAAAAAAGTAAAATTAGTCACAACCGAGTATTCAAAATCAAAAGAAGTCAAGAATGTCTATGAATTTAAAACTAGCTGATAATCGTGTTCTTTATGAACAATGGCAAGTTAGTACCAAAAGGTATGACCCGTTTCATTTAAAATGTTTCAAGACTGTTTAAAAATTTGTAAAGATTATTCTATCACAAGTGCACACAGGGGCGTCTGTAATTCATTTTTATGACTCGAAGAGGAGTGACTTGTCGGTGACTTCTCTTATCACAGGATGCAAAGTCAAAAGCCGCACGTGAAAACAAGTGTTTAGGTCAATCTGCTCAGCGATAGTCAACAACATAGCGAAAAATAAAGTGATTTTTGTTCATGCAGCCCTTTTACGAGTGATCTAGAAAATGTGAGAAAAAATGTGACGAGCAATATATTTTGATCAGGCGCAGCTTTTTCAAAGCGTTTTTTAGTTGTAACTCTAATTTTCTCAGCCAAGTGTCCGTCTCAGTTATTTTAACTAGTAATGTTATGTTTGAAAACTTTTTTGATCATCTGAATCAAATTTTACACTTCGAGCTGCAATTTTGATCTGTTTTCCCAATTTTGCACTGTTGGACACTTTATTGGTCGAACTTAGTTGTAATAGTCGTTTTGGATATTTTTGCCTATTTCTGTTTATTTTGAGCTTCTCGCAACAGCAGTTATTCTTGTTCAATATTCACTCGAGAGCTATTCCATAGATACTGTTAATGAAAAGTTACACTTAAAGGTTGTACAGGGCATTTTTCACTGAAATCAATGGCACAAACTTTTAATTTTAAAAAAATAATAATTTGTTGTTTTCTTTTTGTTTCTCAATTTTCTCTGCATGCACCGTTTCTGATGTTTATTTTTGCATTAACTGGTAGGCGTTCCTTGCATGCAAACTATTTTTATTGCCAAATTCGTTTGCCAATAATTGTTTGAGGGTTGCAACTTTTCAGTTATTTTTTAGCAGATTTGGCTTTTCTCAAGTTATTATTTACTGTTTTTGTTTCAAAATAATATATAATTCTATAATTGAGTAAAATTTCATTTCGTTTAGTGAGTAGTCAGCTGAGGCCGAAGTGAATATTTACTTCGAGTCGGAACCGGAGTCTTCCGACTGTGTTTTTGTGTTCTTTTTCATGTATTTTTATTTACTTCTATCATCGTTTTAGCTTGGCATCATGAAGAAAACAGTCAGTATACATGTGCAACGCAATCATTTGCTTTTTCAACGCAGTTATCTATTTAGGAACAAAAATGTTCCAAAGACAATCTCAACTTTTGACATTTATGGGAATTCGCAATCTATAGACAGTCGCAACTTTTTCTGCAGAAGAGCAGTTATTCTAAAACAATTGATTTTGTTTTAGCCAAATTGCTATGCCCTTTTGTGATTGAAACTCACAACAGTGAATTTCTGGTAATCAAGAAGTCCAGCAGTAATAATGACCAGAGGAGCCAACGCGGTCAGACACGCAAATTGAGAATTCATGAACAGATTCCGAAAAGGACTGAGTAATGAATTCCCACTTTGAGGGTTTCGGTTACATCATATCAAGTAAAAGGACGCAAACGCCGAACTAGAAAAAAATGTACGAAGTATATTGACGATAAGAGCTATCGCATCGTGGTTATTAAGCCGGCAGTTTAGAAAAAACGCTCCGAAGATAATAAAAAGCTTTTTAAATTAACCTTTATATGTTCCTAAGATTTGATAATTAGGAGTCAAACTTTTTACTCAAAATATATGCACCACCCAATCAGCACTTTTACCAAGCTACTTTGTAATAACTTTTGCGAAATCGCTTTGGTCTTTAAGCTCAACTTGGTCTCTGATCTCGTTTTCTTTTACGTGGATGACTGAAAACATCAGCAGAAATTACATGCTTTTGAATTTCCTTCTATTTAATTACCATAACCTTTGAGTTCTGTCAAAAGATCCCGAGTAGTGTCTATCTCCGGCTGGATTGTGATGTTGAACATCTCTGGATCTAGTTCCAGCATCTCGTATATGACACTGGTGGCCAGAGAGGACCTGCTGGAACTAGGCGCATCCCTGCAAACCACGTCTCTCATATACACAAGTTGTAAACTGCCACTTTTCATAGTACCGTTAACTGACATTCAGAAATTATGCCAAGTTTTTTTAGGATTTTCGCTAAAGCTTGGCAAGATTACCATGTTGCTTCGGATTGCAGGCCGATTCCGACATTTGGTAAAGTGAAGATAAACTGAATCAACCCTAATGAAACCACTCGAAAAGATGAAACGAGCTGCTTGGAATGACAGACGAAACCCTATGAAAAATAAGCAAGAAAAAATTATAACGAAAGCAAGCAAAAACTCGCTATTTTGAAACGCTGTATTTAATTTTTTAAAGTAGTTAATTTAAGCAGCCGGGATACTTAGTCGTGGCTAAAGTTATAAGAGTTTAAAACGATTCGAGCTTTTGTAGCTCCCACCGGGATACAAATGTAGTGAAATTCTAGCTCGTCCATGTACATAAATACCCAAAAAAGAGGTCACGTCCTCAAATGTAAACTCAATCCAGATTAACAAACTATATCGGAAAAATATGCTCCTTGGGTCAATACAAGCCTTGCAGGTCTGTCAAAAATATTAGAAGTCTTTCCGCAATGATACAGAAGTATTAAGAAATCGAATAAGTTGCAAACCAGAATTCGGGATTATTTAAAGCCACTCTACTAAATCTCAGCTGAAATTCCTGACGTACAGCATACAAAAACACCCATTAAACAACTGTTTTGCCGATAATGTTAAGATAACTACATAAACCAATACTAAATTTTGAAACTGTGATCAATCTTTCGAAACATACGGACTATAGCTGGACTAGTGATACAGTAAAGACTGGTCACAAAGGTCGGATATGTGTCAGCTCGCTTTGATTTCTCTGCTTGATATCAACTGTATTGAAGTACGTACCAGATGATACAAACACGGAATAATATATGAACTACATCGCGCCATGAAGTCTGCGTCTTAGCAGCAAGTTTGGACTCTATCAACTTTCAACAGTTTCATATTGTGGATAGAGTTCAACGACAAACTTCTAATTTTACTTCACAAGAGACGATCAATACAGATTATATTGACAACGAGAAAGTCGATACTTTACGGACCCAGTGATGTATAAACTGATCTTCGGAAAAAAATTTCTAGTCTGTATTATAGTGGCATCTTTCTTAAGTTAAGGAATATTTCCTCTAAATGCTTTCGCAAAAGATCTGGATGAGATATCGACTTATCATAGTCTACAGTTCACAGGTGTTTGTAGAAGTTTTCTTTACAAAAGTTTCAAAAATGGCAGGTGTTGCTAGTTTTATAACTAGAAAAACGATTATCGACATATCGACAGTAAGCATATTATAAACAAGGAGGCTTGGTAATGTGCGTTCGCAAATTAAACTCCGACCCCGCTCATCCACATGAGGACAGATAGAAAAAAAGAAAAAAAAATGCGTATCAACAAAAAAAATCACCTCCAACAAAAATAATTCAGTGGAGTAAAAAATGCCGCATTAGATTGATGAGATCTGCCATTAAGAAAGCGAGACAAGAATAACAACAAAATCAAACGACAACAACAAACATTAATTACATCCAAAACTTTATGTCCATTTTAAAAAAAAATATCAATAACAAAGTGAAGATAGTGTAAAACTGAAAATTAACACAATAACTTGTATCTTACTAGAAAAGATATGGGACCAGTCCATGATAAGGCCCGGTTACAATTAGACAAAAAAACAGCAAAGTTAAAAAATTCGCTCATATCTTTAAAAGCAAATAATTTCAAAGTAAGGAAAACCATTAGATATCATCTGAAATTATGCAAAGGTTTTATAATAACCGATGCCTATATAGGAGGGCAAAATGACCTGTCTTTACTCAATTTTTCTTGCGGTTACGAAAAGAACAAATAATAGACAACAAACAAGAATTCAAATAAAATTTGTGAGAAAACGCTGTCCAAGCCGTACAGCCATTTTCTGCTCTTCAAGATAAATTCGATTGCGCCTTCTTCGAATGCCAATAGTGTGGAGTTATTCTAGGTTCAGATACCCCTCATTAAAAAGACTAGGTAAAATGTCGACAAAAACGCGATAGAGTGGTAAAAATAAGAACAACTTTTGCGTTTTTCGAAAACTATTATTTTCAAAGTCATGAAAGCCATTAGCTACAAAAGGAAATATGTAGGAAGCCCTTGTAATCTGTAATTATTCAGAATATGTCTTACATTTAAAAAACAACGTCATATATAGACAAAATTCAAATGTTAATTTACTTTTTTTTCCCGAAAATTCCGTGTCGAAGCCAGTAGTGTCAAAAAAATTCTTCAAACAACTTAAGATTATGTACACTAGCGCCCTCTGTCAAACCCAATAATTTCAAATGTGATCTTTAAACAACCAGACAAGGGAACAAAAACACACACACACAAAAACAAAAAGCTAAGTTAGAATGTGTTTTTTGAACCCTTAATTTTTATCAGCTCAATAGCTGTTATTTGAACGCATATAATGTGTTATTTGAACTGTCGTTGATGTCACATTTAAAAAAACGAGAACAAGGCGTGCAAAATTGGCAAATTCCTAAAAATAAAAAAAATGTGAAATCTGGTAGTAACAAAGCTAGAAAATCATAACTTAGAGTGTAAAACTGCAAAATAGATTAAATTGGAATTCAGTAGAAAGAAGAAGCATTTTTTCTTTGCTGACACTAAGCTGCAAGTTCAACAAATTAAGAGAAAAATAGTGGTAAATTTCAAAAAACTCTTGTTTTAAATAAACAAAAGTCAAAATGACCACAAGTTTTCGACTAACAAAATAGATACATTATTTTGGAACTGCTTAGAAAGCCACTTAGACCTGTAACCTAACATAAAAAAGATCATTTTTATTAAAAAAGACCGCCTGATTACTATCCGAATTATTTTTGTTTATAACAGTACAAGACTAGTACAAAACTAGCCCTACTAAGGCTGTTCGTCCATAAGGCAAACTAAATTTTTCGATAGTTATAGACATAGATAATTTTTTAGTAAAAAATCAAAAACAAATGCTGCGTTTTTGATAATCATCGAGATAAGTTACCAATAAACATCCAAATTTTAAATACAGACATCTCCCAGTGAAAGTTGAAGTAGGACTAGCCCCGTTGGAGTTCACAAAGATTGTGTTAGTGGTTTTTGGATAAGTACTTCAAGCAAATTTAATTAAAGCGGACCAAAGAAAATTATTTCCTGCAATATTTGATGAAAAAGGCTGAATTATGAAACATGTACGCAAAATTTTAGCCAAAAAATGTAATCAAAATAGTCAACAATACTTTTTTTTGTCTTTGATAATCAAATCAACAACATTATTGTTATCAATTTTCACATTTTTTACAAAAATGACTAAATTTTAGATATAAATTCCGGAAATGTGAATGAAATTGACGCAAATCGGTCTAATATCCACAAAAATTTAAACCACGATAACTCGCTTTAGAAAACGAAATTCAAAAAATCTTTTCAATTCCATAATCTCATGGGCTTTTTAATGATACCGCTCACAACTCTCCACAATGAATATAACGGTCGGCCAAAAACCCAGTTGTGTTTATAGTCCCCCCCACCCCCCTCAAGAGGGGTCGGAACAAAAATTCTTTCTTTAGGTACCGAAGATTTTAAAACAAATCATGTTGCTTGAGAAAATCAGAACTACAGTATATCAGAAAAAGTGCCATTTTTGAAAACATTCACATCAGATACTGCGATAATCAATATTAAAAACACGAAGCATATCAGATCCAAAATATATACGCTGAAAAACTATACAACACTGCTTTTCAGTCACTTTCTAAAAAAAATTCATTTTTTAACAAAAAATCTTTAAAAATTATTTCCTACTATTGAATTGATCTCGATGGTTGTCAAAGCTTTGAGCATTGACTTATTGTGATATTTAACGAAGAAATGAATCTTTGGTAGGATAAATTATGAAAAAATTGTATTTTGCTTAAATCTGCTATACCAATACAATACAGCGACCCCAAAATTTTATATATATACTAGCAGGCCCGCATAAGCATCACAAAATCATATCCGAACAGGTTTAAAAGAACATAGGATTTTTTCGTGGCAACTCGGGTTCGAACCCTTGTCCCTCGTTTAACAGCCACAGCTCTTACCTCTTAGGCTACCGACGAGTATTTTTGGCGTCCATTACCTTATTTAACAGCAACTTTTGGTTAAGCGACAATTTTGGCTTTGCTGTGATTAAGGTGCGCTATGTTAAAGGAGCGCAATGAATTTGCGTAAAACGAGCTTCTATAACCAAGTCCCAAATTTATTTCCGAGCATATTATACATCCTTTTCCTCCCCTACTTGGGCTTGAAAAAAAACATTTGCAGAGCAGGCTCTTAGGCATGATTGTGTGGGCTGCATTCTTAAGGATCGTTAAAACATGTGAACACTAACGACGCCTGTTGCTGTTTTCTATCCGTAGTGGCTACATACGAATATTGGTCGATGGCTTTTTGTCTCGCTTGTTTTGGCTAAGCCGTATGCCTAATGAGCGAAAAAACATTTACAGATCAGGCACTTAAGTATGGTCGTGTAGGCTGCATGTTAAAGGATCGCTAAAACATTTGAAGACAGGAGCGTTGTTGACCATTGCGTTCAAATGCGACTTACATTTAATATATTAGATATAGAAGAATCAATAAGAAGGGAAATAAAGAAGGGAGCAAGAAGGAATAACAGTAGTGGATGAAAAACAAGATTCAACATTTATGACACAAAAAACAGGCCATTTCTGGCACCGACTCAGGCTCGAACCCATGCCCCTCGCTTCACAGCCACAGGTCTAATCCCTTGAGCTACCGACACCTGTTACTGCTGGCTCTAGAATTGGCTACATACGAAAAATATTGGTCGATAGCTTTCAGTCTCGCTTGTTTTTTCTAAGCTGTGTGCTTAAAGAGCAAAAAAACATTTGCAGATCAGTCACTTAAGCATGGCCGTGTAGGCTGCATGTTAAAGAATTGCTAAAACATGTGAAGATAGGAGCGTTGTTAACCATTGCGTTCAAGTGCGACTTACATTTAATATATTAGATATAGAAGAATGAATAAGAAGGGAATTAAAGAAGGGAGCAAGAAAGAAACACAGTAGTGGATGAAAAACAAGATTCACCCTTTTTGAGACAAAAAAGAGCCCTTTTTTCGCACCGACTCGGTCTCCAACCCATGCACCTCGCTGCACAGCCACAAGTCTTATCCCTTGCACTACCGACGCCTGTTACTGTTGTCTATTTGTTGTGGCTACATACGAAAATTGCTCGATGGCTTTTTGTCTCGCTTGTTTTTGCTGAGCCGTATGCTTAATGAGCAAAAAAACATTTACAGATCAGGCACTTATGCATGGTTGTATAGGCTGCATGTTTAAGGATCGTTAAAACATGTGAAGATAGGAGCGTTGTTAACCGTTGCGTTCAAGTGCGACGTACATTTAATATATTAGATATAGAAGAATCGATAAGAAGGAAAATAAAGAAGGGAGCAAGAAGGAAACACAGTAGTGGATGAAAAACAAGATTCACCATTTTTGGGACAAAAAACAAGGCCCATTTCTGGCACCCACTCAGGCTCGAACACATTCCCCTCACTTCACAGCCGCACGTCTAATCCCTTGGGCTACCGACGCCTGTTACTGCTGTCTATTGAATCGGCTACATACGAAAAATATTGGTCGAT
>NC_134473.1:19758510-19915755 GCF_964194025.1 Convolutriloba macropyga | reverse complement strand
ATATATATATATATACTATTTGCATTAAATAAGAAAACATTTGAGCATTATATAAGAAAACAAAGATAATTATTGAAAAAATGACAGCGAATGATTTGGTTGGATATAGCAAAAGAGCAATTTGACGGGAAATTGGAAGACATTAGCAAAAATACAAAAACCGTGGCAAATTTTACGCGGCTTCACCTTTCAAACAAGTGGACATAAACAATCATTCGGTGCGAAGGGGGGACTAGCAAACGATATCATATCCCCAAAACCGAGTGATTGAATTGTTTTCCGTTTGAGAAAAAGTGGTCCTCATCACTTGTGTTTTGCAATGTAAAAAATCCATTGAAAACAATGTGGCAGGAAAAAATGTGAAAAGCAAGAACAGTTAGGCGACTTTCACATCTCTGCGTTCGTGTTTTTAACCATTACTCGTCCACAACGCCATTGGTCCTCGTAGCTTTAAAAATGGACCATCAAACCCACAGTCACACCTCTGAACAAAAAAATTATTTAGAAATAAAATTAGAATAGAGATGAAAAAAAAACAAAGAACCATTCTAAGAGTTCTGTATTTTTTTTAATCTTAAATACGATAACAATTAATAGCTACAGATAGAAAATTTTTCAAAATTTTGAAAATTATTGGAAAGTTTAATGTTTCTGAGGGTCACTGTCCTGGAAGATATCATTCTGTAACTAAAATCTACAAACTACCCACCTGCAAGCCCATTCAAATAGACCACTTATCAACCTTAAAAATCGAAATAAGTAAACAGAAATTGAACAAAAAGACTCGCTTTTGGAAATCGAAACCTGGCTCAAACAGCGTTTTTTCTACTCTCCATCAAGATAAGAATGGAAAAAAATTTTGAGACAAATCTGCTTTTTTGTTCGAAATATCCTGTTAATTAAATGGCAATTTCTGCGTGGAGGTCTATCTAAATGACGCAATCAAGTTTGACCAAATCTGGAGGAATAGTCCATGTTTACTATGTTAATACATGTAAGTAATAAGAAATGAGGAGGTCTACCGCCCATGTCATAAAAATAAAGTAAAAGTTAATTCAAACCGAATTATTAACAGGAAAACCTTCTGTTAATTATTCTGTTTGAATTGAATTGTACTTTATTTTTATGACATGGGCGGTAGACCCTTGTGTAAAACGTGAACCAGGAACCATTCGTTTTGAACCTTTCTGAAGCATCTAGCGAAAATTTTAAAATGAGTTAAAAAGTGGGCGGAAGACCCTCTTCATTACACTACTCGTATCGTACTTACTTTACTTTTCGTATCGTATTACACAAGGAAATACAACTTTTTGGTAATTAATTGCAAAACATGTAAAGTGTTTTCCGCTATTTTAGGTTGATAAAATCCACAAGCGACGACTCCGCAAAATTCGACAAATAAATTTAGGTAAATAAACCTCTGCATTAAAATGATAACACTATAGCAATAACTTCCTAGAGTTTGTAAAAAAACAGAATTCAAAATTTTCGAAATGTAAAATCTGTGGGAAGACAAACAATAGCACTCAGCATTTGCAATAGTAATTTTTAATAAATACCTGTTCATGTATAATCCTCCGTAAGGTCCCATGGACGATCCGAGCAGTCGACTGTCACTCATTTGCCAGCTGAACAGACTACCCACCCCACCTCCTACCGGTGGAGGACCAGCGTGTGTTGCCATACTGGGACTCTGATTTGCCATCAGATGTGATGGTTGTTGTTGATTGTGTTGTTGTAGTTGTTGAGTAAACAAAGTATTGTCAGAATGACGTCTGACGTGAAAAGCTGCGTTTTGAGATATTTTGCCACCTTAAACATGAACTCAAACTCTAAAGAATAATTGATTGTATGAACTAAATACTTGACCAAACTTGAGAGACTTTGGATGTTGGGGGTTAAAAGACGAAAAGTGTACGCGACGCGGATTCAATTAATTTTCGTTAATTTTTATCATCCATCGTCTCTTAAAATCATGGTCTCGTTTACGCTTACAAATTCTTCTTGAGCCTGATCTATGCCATACTATACAAAACCTGTTACATTCATTACACTTCTCTGGAATATAACAAATGCTATCTATCAATCAACACGCCTTTTATCGGCTCACAATTAATGATCATTACACAGCATTACAAAAGTTTAGGATAGTACCTGAACAATAACTAACGCTGAATTGTCACAATACCCCGTCCTCTCACCTGTTGCTTGGTGATTGCTGAGTGACATTTGACTATTTCCACTTTGGGAGTATCGCTTCTGAGAGGACTTCCTCTCGGGAACATTGGGACTCAAGATGTTGCGCGAGTTCATTGCTCGAGCAGGGGAGTAGATGGGCTCCGACAGCTGTGATTGGTTGAGAGAGGAGAGCGAGGAACCACTCATTCCGGCTGTAAAACAAACATTGCATGTCAAAGTTCTGATTCGACTTTCGGTTAAGTTGCGATATAATGAAAATGTGATTACTAAATATGTATCAGATATGTTAGTAGTCCATGAAAAAAAATTACGGAATTGGCAGAGACAAAATATTGCTATATTGTGTAGATATGTCCTGCTATTACATTGCCCATAAAATATTTCATTTCAATATTTCATTACAAAATTTTGTAAAAATTTTACAAAAACAACGCAATTCATAATCTATCAGATAAAACATCTGAACAATTAAAATTTAAAATAAAAAATTATTGAGATTTTTTCTAAATAACAGCCAGATAAAAGGTAGTACAGAGCCAGTGAGCGTCAACAAAGAACAAATTTAAAAATGTTATTCAACCTGTAATTCTTCCCCCAACTTAAGTGGGGGAGGAATAATATGCTCAACTGGCATTTTAGCTCATATGGATCTTTTATTTAGTGTCGTTTTTGGCCGATCGATATATTCATTTTGGAGAATGGTGAGTGTTATCAATAGAAAGCACATAGAAAGCGTAAACATAATGAAGAAGTTCTTTAAGATCGTTTTTTTTTTCACCGAGGCCTAAGGTTTTTTTGAACAATTGACTGATTACCGTTGTTATTGTTGTTGTTCACACGTGCATTAATTTTGCCAAGTTTTTGTCACTTTTGCTAAAAATGTTACAAAATAAATGAACAAATATTAGAGTTTCAGAGCAAAGCTTTAACACTGTGGCGCGTAGTTTTTTCTGGGGAAATTTCTAGTTCTTCCTGTATTCGTTGTTTTTGTAGTCTTTGACTTAGTCTCACCAATCACAGGATCATATTTAACGCAATTGGTCATATTTAACGTTTTTAGTGAACGAATTACATTTTTAGTGAATTGGTTATTTTTTAGTGAATAGATGAAATTAACGGCAACATTTTCTAAGAAAAACGAATTGAAAATTTTTATTCTTTCCTATTTTTGTTGTGGATGTTGTTCGTTCGCTGTTGTATGATAAATTCTAAATAATGTATCGAAGGTCTCAACTTCTGATTAGAATTATCAAAGGTTTCCTATGGGGGTATAAGTGAGCCCAATTAATGATTTCAATTGACGGCTACTGGCTTTCATTACTTTGAAACTAACTGTTTTCAAAAGAAAAACATTTTTTAAAATAAAATAGCCAGTTTTTGTTTCTGTGTCTAACTGATACCTAGTCTAATCAGGGATAGGTTGCATACAAATTTAGAGAATTAAAAGTTTATTGTTAAATTTTTTTTTACTTTGTGATTAATGGTCCGTAATTAATGATTGTTGTTTTTAATTGGTTTTGTTGTTTGTCTTGTCATGTAACCTCGTTAAATTGCAGTTCCCATGGTTCCTCTAATGTGGCATTATTGAATGCCTTGAAGGAATTGAGTTTAAAACGATTTTTTCAACTCAAATAATGAGTATTTTCACAATAAACACAATATGTGAACTTTTTAATGTTTTCTATCTCTTCCTCATTTGGTAGACAATTAAGGCAAAATTCCGGATGAGCGCGGCACTGTTTATGACAAAACATTACTGTGAAACTTTCTTTTCCGCAGTATATCTTTAAATAAAGCCACATGTTCTGTGTTGGAGCGTAGATTACCCAAAATCAAAACAATATGCAATTAAAACCAGAATTGACAACTCAGCTAATTTAGAGATCTTGCAGTCACGTAATCAAAAATTTAGTTTTCCTCAAAAATAAAGGGAATGCAGGGATAGTTGAATTTCTTCCACTCAGAAACACCCCAGAAGACATTTTTACCGTGTGTTCTACAAAAAAAGTATTTGAATGCAATTTGGATAGATTCAAATTTTTGGGCTTTCTTCAGTTATACATAAAAACCAGTTGTTGAACAGATAATTTCCCTCAATTATTAAGAATTGTCCAAAGAAAAAACATCTTTCGAAATAATGGCTATTTTCCGAATTCTGCTTGGTTTTGATTTTTTAAAAGTAATCTAAATGCAATAGCATTTTCATCAAAAACATAGGGTTTGTGCACAAACTTGCAGAAACACGTGAATTTTAGTTGACCAAAATTGTTGTTATAGACTCTTTGACGGACTTATTATGAAAACGAGTTCTGGCTTTTAAAAAAGGATTGAAACCATTTTAAAATGGTTTCAAAAAAGCTATGAGCCAAGCTTTCAATTTTATTATGTTAATCGGCAGCTGTTACAATTCTGCTCACAAAATTGCTGCTATAAAACGTGAATATACTATTTGCCACATTTTAAATTTCTTTTGGCTCACTTCAGCCTCGTGTATTCAAGTCACGTGCATCAAATCCAGGCTCAAGTAATTCAGTTGTGCTATGATTGCAGAGAAAAATACAAAATACCAACAAAACAACGAGATCTGATTTGTGGAAATTTTTATGACCGCGGGCTACCAAAAATCATCGAGCGGTACCTTATTTTTCTACTGAGGGTCTTGAAAGGCTTAAAGAGGAACACAGATAAAATGTTCAGAAGAAATCGTCCCTATTGTCCATTATGTCACAAAAAGTTTTTAAATTGTTTTTTTAGAAAAAGAATTTTTGGCTAAGGTGTTATGGAGGCACAGAACTTATCCTGAAACTAAAAAGTTGTCTTTCTTTTTTTCAGATTGCGTACATTTTCGAAAACATCAACATGCTCCTCTACAGAACCTTCCATGCTTTCGGAGCAACCACATGCTTCTCCATTCCAATGGTTTTGAAGTTCTATTTTAACGAATAAAATCAGATGTTTAAACATTTCAGAAATAATAGAACATGCAGGTCCAGGGAACAACATGCTTTCTGCCAAGTTTATTATTACACAACCGCTAAGTCGGAGATTTAGTGAGTTTTTTCAAGAAGTCAGGATGATAAAATTTGCAATCAAATTAAAAGCAATACTTCGTTTCACCAGCTTTTAAAATTTGTCTTGAGAACTTTTTTAAATAATTAAGTTAATTTTTTAAGTCATACGGAATCCTATCTCAGTGAGAAAAATAATCAGGACAACTTTTAATTTTCAACCGCTGAATAAAATATTTCCGGTATCAAAGGTTTATGATTGAGAGAGGTCGTAGCATTATGTCCAAACCCACGTTACCGAGCCTCCTTGTTTACTACGTTCATGGTAGAATTAGAATTTTGAATTTCTTATAGGTCATTTTTAAACTGAATTGCCGGACGGCCATTAGTTTATTCCCGTGGGCAAAGAAGCATTTGAAGACAAAAAGAGTGTAATATGATACAATTGATCAAAGCTACTTTTGGTAGCGTATCGAAGGATGCTCAGAAATTCATCGAACGAACAATGTCTAATTGTTCTACTAGCCACGAGGTAAGTTTAATCTTTGATCATTTTGCTGCTTAAACTACTTCTTGCGAATCTATTCTAATGTGGTACAAATTCAACATTAAATAATTAGCTGTAAGAACAATGACCAGAAAATAAAATCCATAACTTAAAAGCAGAAAAAAAACAGTTCTCTGACCCAATACGATACTAATGAATCTTAATTTGACAGAAAGTTATCAAGATGGAAACGAAAGCGATCTGTGGTACGAAAAATATCCGGATATTTCTTTCAGTATTTTTGTAATGCAAATTGCATCCCTAATAATCTCGATACTCGGATGTTTTGGAAACTTATTCACAATAATTATTATCTCAAAATGGGACACCTTAACTTCGGGGGCGATGTTTATGTTAATTTTGGCTATTGTGGATTTCACATCCGCCAGTTTTGTGGCAATTTTTATTTTCGCATTACCGTTGTCGGGTTTCAATCTTCGAGATTTGAACAACATTAGTTGCGCCTCTTTAACTTTTGCGCCCACCGTCATAATCTACTCATCGTACTATTTGACACTTCTGTTCAGTTTCGACAAATTCTTGGCGGTTATGATTCCATACAAATATCGCAATTTTGGCACACCAAAAACTAGCATTTATGCGACAGCTTTCGTATTGACTGTTGAATGTTTACTGGCGATTCCCAATGTTTTGGTTTTTCGAATTGATTCAAATTTCGAAACATGCGGTGCGGTAAACTTTCAAGTTATATCAGCTGAATTTTGGGGTAAAATATACCCAATTATCACTTCGTGTATAAATGGATTTTGCCCAGTTCTATTTGTGTTTCTGTTCACGATTGGAACTATCCTTAAACTCAGAAATCAAGGAAGGAAACGAGAGAAAACTCGCAGGAACTCGAGAACAATATCAAGTCGTCGGGATTCAGAAATGACAAGACAAATGATAGTCGTGTGCATCATGTTCGGCACTTTGTGCTTAATTGTGACAATTTGCATGCAAAATATATACGTTATACAACCTACAAAAGCGTACGATCAAGCCGTCGTGTATTTCATCTTTGCAATTGTGATGTTTGCCAACTGCTTGATCAACTCGGCCAATTTCTATATATACTTGATATATGGCAAAAAGTTCAGGGCTGATTTTATTGGACTGTTCTACAAACGAAGCGCAGAGAATTGAAGATAAAAATTTTTATTACGGTCAAATGTTCAACATTGTCCGCTGTTCAACATACAAGGCAACTATTATGCCAACAGAAGCTTTTGGAAACAATTTCTTCAAAAAATTACAGTAACGGAAATCAACTAATTCGATGATAAATTCAAGAGTTCAGTAGTCTTTTAGTCACAGTTTCTTCACAGATTACAGTGAATTGGATAGTTAACATTAGTCAATTAATTGAACAAATGATGATAATTGTTTCTCTGATGATTAAATTGTAACCAGAATAATTACAACAAACATGGTCGGCAAAAAAGATTTATGATACGTCATGAACTGCACTTAATCCTGCAAAAACGATCACAAAACCAAGAAAAAAAAACACGACAAAAGAAAGCAGAATAATTTCATGATGGTCATTTCATTAAACTTCTCAAGTCATAGAGCCCTGTAACTTGCATATCAAGATTCCTACTATTCAAATAATAGATCTTTGTTTAAAAATTTGTCCTAGAATTGAACTAATTTATCAAGAGCAAGACATTTTTCTAAGTGAATGGGCTAGGAATGATTAAAAATTATGCGAGCAATTAGAAAGCATCATGTACAATAGATTTAGCAAAAATTTAAATAAAAAGAACCCGTAAAAACAAACAAACGTTCTCAAAAGAAGATGATGCATAACGTTCCTAAGAAGACAAAAGAAGATATTGTGATCTCATTTTTCAAAATATTTTTGATACTTTTCATTTCAAAATAAAAACAACAAACAACTACCCCAAATTAGCTCGACATTTTCGCAAAATGTGCCGATTTTCAATTTAGCGAAAATTGATCAAAAATGAATTTTCATTTGATATCTTTTCTTCTGAAATTCGCATTTCATGTAAATTACGTAGTGCTAAGTCGGCATAATAATATGCCGACATACAAAAATTCAAAAATTGAAACTGATTTAACAGCGCCGAAAAATTAAAGGTCAATTAATTATCGATTGAAAGCTAGCCAAAAGGAATTTCAAAGCAAGAGTGCGCAAAAGTTTGGCTGTGATAAATCCATATCAAATCTCACAGACCGCTGCTGTCCTGCAATTATTACTGTTTACCAAAAATATATCACACCATTTTTTGTGCCCTGATAATTAATAAAACTAAAATCTCACTAATCTATCTCATTTTCACCGTTTACAACTTTTGCGTTCATTTTAATAAAAAAGGCGAGGAAAAAAATTTGGTACTCCTTTAATCGGCACAGTTATAAATCAGCACACCTGTACGTCACCTATTAACAACGTTTCTGGGCATGAAATGTCAAAATTCTATACTCTACTTTTATGGTGCCTCATTTACCATTAAACGCTACAATATTTTTGTGGACCGTTTTATGGTTATAAATTCTGCATAATAGATGCTGTTCGGTTATCATTGAAATTATTCTAAAGGCCAGTTTTGGATTCTTAAAATGACAAAATATAATAAATTCACTTTTATGTTAACTTATGTTTTATGTCAACATAAAACGTTACAAAAATGTTTATGCACCGTTTTATGGCTACAAAGTTTTCATGAAACATGCTGTTCCTGAAAACATCCAATTTTTTCCATTTTTGAATGAGATCAAAAGTTCGGTTTTATATTTATAAAAAACCAAGAAAATCAAAGTTTATTTTTGTGTTATCTTAATTTACATAAGACCCCACAAAAAAATTTTGTTGACCGTTTTATGATTACTAATTTTCTATAAAAAATTGATAATAAAATTATCCATTTTTGCGGTGATATCGCAATTAAATTAAAATAGACAGTTCTTTTTCGCAATAAACTACCAACAAAAAAATTTCGAGGTGAATAGAATAAAATGGAATCTTACTAGCCATATAACGAACATATACGTGAAACTGCTAACCATAAAACGAGTAATTTATGGTAGGGCCCACTGTTTCATTCATATATTACCATGGGATGAAAAACTAATGCTCCCCTTGGAACACTTATTATCCATAAAACGCACAATATGAAAACTTAGAAAAGATAGCAGGATCACAAAACGGAATTTCGTAGGGATTTTTATGAACCATAATTGGTCCGTTTTATGGTTAGTAAGTGTGGTCAAACCGGGATTTTAATTCTACTAGTTAAATAAACTTAATCCTATTTTACCAGCAATTAATGGTTATTATCGATTAGACTACAACACAATTCAATCCCACTTTACCAAAAACATTGCATCAATATTGAAATGTTATCTGTTGCATAATAGATTTGATATCAACATCATACTATCTATAATTCATTTTGTTAAACAGAAAACGAGAAAATAGCCAACTAATGCCGAACAATTGTTCTTAACTCCCTTACTTGGGGCCGCTTTGGTTGTAGCTAGCTTGTAGGAGAAAGGTAAGCTTCAGCACAATTAGCTTCCTTTTTCAGCAAGGGGTTAGTAGTTGCGTGTTAAAAAAGTTTATAGAAAACTACTAATATGAAAAGTGAAAATGACCCCTTAGTCTCTTTTTCTTTTTTTTTCTAGAATTAATTGCCGCCAATTTTGTTTAGTTGATTAAAATTTGTAATGGGAACAATATATATCACGCAAAAATCATTAAATCAAGTCTAAAAATTCAGATTGGTAAGACAAATGCGATCTAGCAAAAAATCGCAATTAAATTGTTTATGCTCGGGTTTTTCTCTGTGTTATACCTAGTTCGGATGGAGCACGGAATCACCTTCAACCCAAGGATTCAAGAAAATTGAAAAAAAGGAAGATCGACGATGGAAAGTCTTCTTTCAAGAAGCCTTAAATTAACAATTCTCTGATCCTCTTCTTTCTTGTGATTTCTCTTTTAAATGCCCAAAATATGCATACATTCGATTATTGCCACTTTTTATCGTTTTCTCTAGGTCCTAAGTGTAGATACCGTGCGCATTTCGGGCGAAAAAATTGTTTTTCTATAAGTTCAGGCAAACGGATATTTCTTAAGTTTTTCTAAGAAGAAACTTAGAAAGAACCGTTTCAGCCGAATGATTATCTCGTAGGAGCCTTATAATTGGAATGGTTAAATTGCAAGAGAAGTGTAATGTCAAATTGTTATCTTGTAAGAACACTAAAGTCGAATGGCTAACTTGTCAAAACTCGTTAGTTGAAAATTAGTCAGAAAAAATTTGTAAGGCAATGAATCGCCTTGTAAAAACTTGTAAGAAACAAGCAAATATTTTCAAGTTAATCATCCCTACTCGACCCCGTTCATACACAAAAACAGGCGTCTTCTCACTTTCAAAGGTGGTACGAGCATTGCATCTGATTAAGATTAAGTTCGCGAAATGATATCAATATGGCTTCGGAGTCATAAATTTCTAGCTGAAACATCCAGCTCCAGCTAAACTGATTGCCAGACGAACTTTCTGCCTTCTTACGTTTTTTTTTTGAAATTTATAACAAAAGGGCACAATGCAAGCCCTGATCAAAGCGAAATTTTAATTCCTTCAAGACCAAAATGTCATAGTGGCAAAATCAGTCCGGCATTTTCTTTGAAACGAAAACAAAAGCTATTGTTGCATCCCTTGAAGCTTTCATTTTGATCCAATTCAGAGCCCAAAAGATGATCAGAAGGAAAAAAATATCCTTAGAAGGACCCTGAGGTGCGCAGCCCGGGCTCTAACTTGCGATCATTTTTCGGGGTCACTAACACGTTGAAAAAGAGTGAAAAAACTATGAGTGAGAATTCGACAGAAATGTATGATTACATCCACTCTAATCTAGAGTGGTTTGAATTATATCCTGACATATTTTTCATCATTTTCCTAATCGAAATAATCGCAATATTTATCTCAATTTTTGGATGCATCGGAAATATTTTCATTATATTAATAATCTCACAGTGGGAAAACATAAATTCTGGAGCCACTTTTATGTTGATTTTAGCCGTTTTTGATTTTTTATCAGCAAGTTATGTATCAATTTTCAATCTAGCATTGCCTTTGCTAAATTTCCATATTAGAAATTTTAACAATTTTTTGTGCGCTTTCTCAGCTTTCGTTTCGTCATTCGCAATTTACACATCCTACTATTTGACCGTCTTGTTTAGTTTGGACAAATTTGTAGCTGTCATGTTCCCGTTCAAATATCGCGAATTCGGAAAGGCCAAAACAGGAATCTATGCTACTCTTTCTGTTCTCATGATTCAAATCGCTTGGGCGATTCCAAACGTATTAGTGTTTCGAATTGAGCCATATTCTCAAACTTGTGCAGCTATTCATTTCGACATTCTGACTAATCAATTCTTTACCGTTATTTACCCAAACGTGAACTTTTTCATCAACGGAGTTATTCCCGTTCTGTTTGTTTTCATATTCACTTTTGCAACAATTGTCAAACTTCGAATTCAAAGCAAGAAGCGAAAAAATGTCCGTGGAAACTCGATGGCTGGTCGAAGGGATTCGGAAATGACTCGGCAAATGATAGTTGTGTGTTTTCTGTTCGGCGCATTATGTCTCGTAGTGACAGTTTGTGTGCAAATCGTTTACGAGATTTTTCCACGAAACGCTTATGACCAAGCTGTTTTGTATTTCTTCTTCGCTGTTATAATGTTTTGCAACTGTTTGATCAACTCGGTGAATTTTTTCATCTACATGATATACGGCAAGAAATTCAGAGCTAATTTTATAGAGCTATTTCGAAGCAGAGCTTAAAAAACAATTTGGTTTTTATCTCTTCATCTAAAAACAAGAAATGCTGTAACCTGTCGAGCCCTTATTTTAGACATGTTCATCCATCAATTAATTGAAATAATTCATCCCATCAAAATGCTTTCCCTAAAAAATTTTAAGATTTCTTGAGATCCTGAAAGAGAACGATTAATCTTACAAGTTTTTGTATTCTTGTAATGTTTTGTCTCTTAAATTCTTTAGTCTCGCACGCGATAAAATGCTTTTACAACAATCTTACAAGTTATCCTAAAGACATCGACCAGGGTTATAAGATAAATATTTAATTTAAAAAGGATTTAATCGGTTATGTGCGTTTAGACATAATGTTCCGATGTTAGATAAAAATGAATTGTTAAAGGCAAAAATATGATTTGTAATTCTTGACTTGATGTATTCTCAAATTAGGTAAGAACTAAATAACAGTCTTTTTTCAAACGAATAAATAAAAATTGAACTTCGTAAAAACATTTCACAATTACTTGAAAAAGAAACGAACAATAAAACTGCGTCGCGAGCAGAAAAGACAACGATTTGGTCAAGTAATAATATAATTTTGTCTAACAAAAAACAAACGATTTTGAGTTCAATTTCAATCCATGTTTCATAAAAAACATCAAACACTAAGTTCCTTTAAGAAACAAAACCTATGATTATCCAGCTTGGTTAACACCTACTTAAATCGTTTAAAATAAGACACCACTAAGTGCGATCATAAAAAAATCTCACCCAATTGCCCTAAGACCCCTAAACCATGTGGAACAAATGACGCCGTGAAGACAATTTCATCGGCAGGGTCTTTGCTCTTCGACTTCTCGCGTCGTTAGAGAACTAAATGAGTAATAAAACCAATACGAAATTCACAAGAAAGCTAATATTACCGACTTAAATTATTTTGACGGTAACTGAACAAAGTAAAACTCCATCTTCCTCCAAAAAATAAACGTTAAATTTATCCGACTACTCATTCTATTGAGCCCTTTAGTATTATAGCGTTACAAAATCAATGCTTTAATTCGACTCCTTATGGCCATCAATAATTTTTTTTAAAAAAAAACAGTATAGATTAGACACATACATTTCAGGACAATTAGAAGTCCTGAAATACAATCCAAAGAATTCATCAAAGAAAAACTTGAATATTGTTGACCTGAAAAAAATCCAATCGAAAATTATGAAGCTTGTACGGAAAAAACTTTACTTTAATCAAAGAAAGACATCTAAATTAAAAAATGCATTTCGAATAATGATCGATTTAAATTTCTGTAATGCTGAAATTTCTGAAATTCAGTCAAAAATTAGTCAAAGAAATCAAATCGAACAACTCAGCTACCTTGGCAAAGTTTATCAAAATTTGAAGAAACATTGAGTCAATGGCGACAAAAATATTGGATATTTTTTGAATTTTCGCGAAAAATATAACTGAATAACTCTTCGCCTCAAACCTTCTCATTCTCGAAGAAAAAGCAAAGCTTGAAGTTTTAATTTGTAACTTTTTATTTTAACAAAACTTTCTTTCAAAAAAAAAAATTCTTCCATTCTGTCATCCAAACAATATATTTAAAACGAAATTCATATGCTAAAAAAGAATTGAACGTTGCAAAGGCTTCATCCCATTTTAGAGCTGAAGCGACATTCAAACTTTATGGCTAAATTCCAATCCAGTTATTAATGAAACTCTCTTTTTTCTAACTTTTATTAGCCGTCCGAAAACATACAAATTTGATTAAAATTACTATATAAAATTAATGGTTATTGTTGAAGCTACGTTAAATAAAGCAAACAACAATTTTTTAAGAAGACGTTTGTCAAACTTTTTAATTGTCTTACTTTATCTACTTGATTCTCCAAAAAAACGAGACAAGAAAAATATCAGAAGCTCCTTTCATGAGATTTCCAAACATGACTTTTAAAGGAATTATTTATGAATCTCAGAACCATTTACACAGAATCAGATATTCGAGAGCTAAAGGACGATTCAGCACAAACAGATTATGAAGAAAACTTATTCGACAAGAAAAGATCAATAATCAATCCAACATTAAAGGCAATAATTTTAAAAGTTAAAAGTCAAGTGTCAAGTATCAACACTATTTGATTTGTAGTTTCAAAAAGAGATTTAATCTTATCAAAAAAGAGGTCGGTGACTGCTTCGAATAATACACAACGCACTATAAATTCCTACTGAATTTCGAGATAGGCTCAAAATCAATTATCTTTAACTTTGCGGATCTCAATTTCCCAAATAATTCTCAAGATTTGAGAGGACACTCGGTTATGTGTGTTCGCGTTTTAATTGTCAACAAAACCTTTGTAACGATCATAACGTGTAACTTTAACAAAACAGTAACTTCAACAAAACTTTCAAGAAACAGACAACTGTTGTTGAAAATTCATCAAGTAACATTTTGGATGGTTATGCGCTCTATGAGGTCACCCGATATCGCAATACAACGAAAAAAAAAATCATTTCACTAGAAACAACAAGAACAATTCTAAAAGTGGAAGGCCCACTACCTTCTGGACCCATAACTTTCAGGACTGAATAGCTAGAGTTAACTATTATATTAATAATGTTACAAATGTGAAAATATACGCCAATTTAAACAATCTACGAAATTAATTAAATCAGACATAGATTTTTTAATGTACCTACCAGTATACCGAGCAAGTTACATCAAACGAAATAGGCCAATATAATACAAATCTTTAAGAAAACTGACGTTCTCATTGTGTAAAGGAAATCATTATTATTTGAAAAATTTGTAATAAAAATTAGTTGGAAACATTCAGAACATGACAATTTTCAACTATCAAAAGCTTTGCACTATTTTGTCAAGCCAACTCAAAATCCTTTCAATAAAAGTTCTTAACAAGTCAGCACAGAGTTCAATATCAAAAAGAAAAGTAGTGAAAATAGCCTGCATTTAAATGTTTAAAAACAGCTTGTGATAAAAAATTATCATCATGAATAAAATTTCAATAAAAATTGTCGATAACTTTGAGGAAGCGTACAATTTTTTTGAAAACCAACAGAACTAGTCATGAAACACAATTATCACTCATCTAAGTGTCTGTATAAATTTTTTCAACATATTGCAGATTAAATTTAAAGAAAATTGCTTACACCGCTGTGAACAGAACTTTTATTCTCATAAATTACAGTGAACAAACAAATGCCTGCTTCTACCTTCTACATTGACAAAGGTTTGCTTAGCCTAGTAGGAGGTAGAATTTTCAAATTATATACAAAATAATATCTTTCGGTAAAACTGATTGTACAGCAATGAACTTTTTGCGACAATAGCACATACTAACTTGAATTCGAACAAAATTAAAGTTTTTTTAGGATTTTCAAGAAGAGATCAATCTATGCACTGTCGTCTTTTTAAAAAGGTTACCTCGAAAAGGAGAGGGAACAAAATTCAAGGCCAAAATTTCGGCAAGAAGGCACAATAAAATTCCGGCGACAACGCTCACTTTATGCCTTGACCGTAACAAAATTTTTCGAAATCATTTAATCAACAGGAAAAATGCTATGAAGCAAATCTACGGGCATACGAGAGGTTTTAAAGCTATACAGTTGATAAATTATTTTTCTAACCCCGAAATTATTTTTCTCAAGGAAATTGGTTAGCAAAAGTAAATGACAGCTCAGTCTATTTAGTTTTCAAAGCAATTCGTTCCCATAAAAAAAGAAAGCGAATTCTAGATCTTTAAAAAAAAACGTTCAAAAAGCACTTTAACGTGCTTGAAAAACTTAAAAAATTATACCTTTAAAAAAACGCAGGGCAAATGCTGATTTGCAATACAAAAAACTGAATTAAATAATGACATGAAAGTTAGCACTAATACAGCGACAAAACAGTCAGCAGAACCCACGATCCTGAATGCGGAAAAATGAACGAACAAATATAAAAACAATAAGCAAGTTTCTCTTTCCAAGTTCTAGTGTTTTAGGAAAAACTAATAATAACATCAGTTTAGAAAAATGTCCACTCTATGCATCCTTAAAGTAAAGAATACAATAACCTCGAGGGAACCAAACACAGAAAAAACTTGAAGAAACTGACTAGCATAAAGTTGAAAGCCAGTGACTTTAAACTGAGAAAACCTCATAAATACGTACCGAAATCCTTATACACAGCATATAAAAAAACTTTTAAAGTCATAAACTACTCATTAGCAGTTCTAATGGCTGAAAAGGGAAAACAGAACTACAAGTGAACGCAAGATGTACACAAATATTTAGAAAACATAAGGTATCTCAATAAAAAATCGTTAGCCAAAAGTTGGAGTCAATAAAATGACAAACTATAAGCCGCAATAGAAGGTGAACTAGAGCTTTTATACCTGAAACTAAGCAAAGCAGCGCAACCAAAAAACAAAGCAACAAAAGACTATAAAAATAACAACTTCAATTTTTGAAAGAATGCTTCGAAAACATAATACGACTGCTATGAACTCAAGCGACTAATTATATTCATTTATTCCTAATTAGGAACTTCTGAAACCTGTCACAATTTTGAAAAGGACAAGAAAAATGTGACATTATATAGCAAGAACTGAAAAACTCGCAGGCACAAAGAGTTTAAAAAGTGAAAACAGTGTAAAAGTCACAGAAAGGAATAGCTACGGACTGAAACCTTAGCTAAGAACAGAATGTATTAATTTTGAATTGAAACAATTAAATCGATAACATAGTTAATAGCAACCTATCAGACCTGCCCCCCTTGAGATTTAACCATAAGACAATAAAAGTACAACAAACTATCGCAAAATCAAAAATTCACAAATAATTTTTGAGGAATAATAGTGTCAAGGGCATGAAAATCGGTAGCCAGGAATTATGAACATTAGTCAGGTTCAATTTCACAAGCAACCAATGAGACCTGTCATTAATTATATATAGTGATAAGACAACAGAAAAAATGGCAAACTCGACATATTCCTAATATTTTATGATAACACTAGCTGCCCGCTGATGATTTCAAGCCATTTCATCTAAACAAAATACCAATATTCATCACACTAATAGCACTGAAGATACGAAACAGCGAAAACAGAAGTCAAACTGAAGCACCTAAAAAAAGCTTTCGAAAACAAAGTTTTGTGCAAATGCCTCAATTCCTTAAATTTCTCACTCTACATTAAAAGGAAATTTCAGAAAAATAACGCCTCAAACTACTCTTTTTCGCTCCTTTCCCTTTTGAGTTAAACGTAATTTAAACCGCCACTATAATTGGACTTCTCATTGACGTGGAAAAAACCGAAAAGAATGTGAGCAGATCTTAAAAAAGACAGCGCGACCATACAATCCAATTACTTTGGATTTCATTAACAATTTCTGATCAATCCAGCAACCTCACAACTGCATTTCAAAAAATAAAATTTTAACCACTATTGTCTTCACCGCAGCACTCAAGCCAATGCGTTGACGAATCTGCATATCCAAAGTCTTCACAAGACTCACAAATCTATAAGGAGTGGTTAACAAAAATTAACAAGAGTTGTCTGAAGGAATCAGTTGAAACAGGAAAAAAAAACATTTGTGGTTAACATGAATTTGCCCAAATTTTAAATAAGATGGCCTATGTACGAACGTCAATCCAACAGATAATGTAGCTATAGGAGTTATGGTTGAAGGTTTCCACCACGTTGATGGCAAGTTGGAAAATTTTACAGAGAACTTCTTTGTTTTTAAGTTTTTGGCAGTTTCTTGGTGGTTTTTAAGTTTTTGGCAGTTTTTTGGTGTTTCTCATTTTGCATGAATATGCTATAATGAAGTACAAAATAGATTTGTTTTGTTCAGCGACTTACATCTTTGATAAACTTTCTGACATTCTTTTTCAGTTGTTTTAAGATAATAGGCCACGTCCATAGGACTTATGTTCTAAATTCTTTAGTGTTCATGTTGTTTTTAGGAATTCAGTTTGAATCGTCTTTGAATCTGTTCACAACTGAAACTCTGGAGGTAGTGAGAAGCAAGTTCAGGGTGAACGATGAAGCAATCAATGCAAAACAAAATATTTTAAACGCTAAACAGGAGGTTAATATTATTCAGAAACACCAATTTTTATCGCCGGTTGTGATAAAAAATAAAACTGCGTAAATTTTAAATTTAATCAAATTTTTTCTATTACGGTTTTGGTTTAAAAAATGATGCTTCCTTTACTTGAAATAAATTTTTTGTGTACAAAAAATCATTCCAATGACTAGCTGCAATAACCTTCCTGTTTGAATTTTATCCCAAATAGTAAAGCATGTAAGGTGATATGCAGGTCAAAAGAAACTCACTTTAAGAAGCTCTTTAAATTTCAATATTTATTTTGCCATATCCGGAAAATTTCGTGCCCCAAGTTCTTTTGCTTTTAACATGCCTAATACATAAAAGCAACAACGTAGTATGATGCCGCCTAATTATTAGCAGCAAAAAATGACTTCTAAGAGATACCCAATAGTTAGCAAAAAAGTTTGCAAATGCTTAATTCTAAATAATTAAGTCAGTTATACTCAGCAGTATGTGAGAAAACAAACGAAATACTTAAGCCTCCGTGAAGCAAAATTAAGGATTTTTGAAACTTTTGAATCTCAAACAGATGATAAATTTTTCGAGAGGTTAGGTAGAAAATATTACTCTTTTATAGTAGTCACAAAAAGTAATGGCTAGTAACGTATATCTTCGCCTAGTTCATTCAATTCTCATAGCATTTGGTTCCGATCAACGGATTAGCAAAAAAGTGGTTTTAATTATTTTTCAAATCATGGAGCAAAAAAACCCAATTTTGTAATCCATCCGGCAACACCCCAGGATGTGCTTTATATCAGTTCAATTTTTGTACCTTTAAATAATCACGGCAACCCTCAAGCCAATGTTTTGATCAATTTCAATATCCAAAGGCTCCACAATACCACAAGATCTATAAGGAATCCGGCCAAACAAAAGACATCAACAAAAATTAGCCAAAGGAATCAGTAAAAAATGGCTTTCGTTCGACAGAAATTTCAGTCACGAATGGTGCGAAACTTTGGTTTGAATCTACTGAAGATATACTTTCTGCCAGAAAAATAATTGAGATAATATCAGCAGTAATTGCAATTTTCGGTTGCATCGGAAACATTTTTATCATACTGATCATTTCAAAATGGGACAGCTTGACTTCCGGTGCAACATTTATGTTACTTCTAGCAATTTTTGATTTCTTTTCCGCAAGTTTTATGTCAACTTTCAGCCTCATTTTACCTTTCATCGGTTTTAATTTGAGAGATGTCAATAACTTCTGGTGCGCTTTTACAACATTTTCCACATTTGCAATTTACAGCTCTTATTACATAACAGTTCTGTTTAGTGTCGACAAATTTATAGCTGTTATGTTTCCATACAAGTATCGGGAATTTGGAAAACCAAAAATTAGTCTTCTGGCTACAGCTTTAGTCGTTCTTACTCAAATGGCCTGGGCAATTCCGAGCACTATGGTTTTCCGAATTGACTCTAAATTCAGAACTTGTGGAGCGGTGTATTTCGACATTGTAGCTGCTGACTATATCATCATAGCATATCCATTAATCAACTTTGTGATAAATGGAGTTTTCCCAGTATTCTTTGTTTTCATGTTTACGTTCGGGACCATAATCAAACTTCGAATTCAGAGTAAAAAACGAGACAGCACTCGAGTTCACTCGTTGGCAGGTCGCCGAGATTCGGAAATGACTCGGCAAATGATAGTCGTGTGCTTCGCATTCGGAATTTTATGTCTAGTGGTGACAACTTGTGTGCAAATCATGTACACAATTTATCCAGAAGACGCTTATGACCATGCCTCAATGTATTTTTTGTTCGCTATCACAATGTGCTCCAACTCATTAATCAACTCAGCAAATTTCTACGTGTACATAATTTTCGGAAGAAAATTTAGAGCAAACTTTTTGGCTTTGTTCTGTATTCGGACTCCGAACAACTAGAGTTTGTCATCAAACTGTACAAGCTTTCTATGAAGCATCCCTTTGTTCTGCGAACAACATGCAAAACAGTATCACAGAATTCTATATTTTGCTCAAATTCACAGATTTTATTTTAATTAATATTCACAATTTTTCCAATCAAACGAAAAGTAAACGCTGCTGTACATCAAATTTTTACACAATTCCGACAAATAACGATTTTATTTGTCCAAAATATCAGTATTTTTTGTACTTAATTTCACTTATACCAGGATTCGAAAAATTTCAGGTGGACAGAGTACCACTTGTGCCTGATAACCGCCAGAAAACTTGGTCTACAACTAGAAGCGGGCTCGATTCTTTTGTATCCCGCTTTAACTGGGGCATCGACTGCTGAGTACGTTAGAAAGAGTCTTCCACTTCACCAAGGGGCTCTCCAAATTTCGGCACAGATTTGATTTAACATTAACGAGTAAAATGAATTCATCGCTGCTCAAAATAATGAATTAGAAAGCAGTTTATATCACTCTAAACTCAAGGCCGACAAGGTCAATCGAAATGTCAATTTAAACCAGCAAAAATTTCGCAATAATTTTTAAAAAAATGCTTTAAAATACGCTCAAGTGAAATAAAAAATAAGTCAGTAGAGGCCCAGAAACAAATTTTTCTAAACAGGAAAAAATTGGATTTTTTTTCAACTAATCAATCAATAGAGTAGCCCATAAGCTGTGTTGAAACTGGCTACATTTTTTTCACAGATGGGTTATTTTAATAGTTCAAAAGAATAGCTTTCGTTTCATAGGTTCAAATTGACCGCCTTTGACGCACAAATGAAATCAATTTGCTTAAAGGAAAGAGAACGAACCACCAACAACGAATCAATCGAATGCAATAAAAGAGTAAAATCTAAGTCAAATTTTTATTTCAGCCAGTGCTTCTGAAGAAAGCATCTAAATTTTATTTTTACATGACAAAAGTTACGAAAGATTTCTAAAAATTTGAACAAATTTTAAACCGCAAACGAGGCTGCTCGGTAATGAGCTTCCGCACAATATGTTCCGACCCCGATCATCCAAAATAAGATCAGAATGAACTACATTAATAAGACTAGACCTTCTACATTAATAAGATTATACCTTCTACATTAATAAGATTGAGACCTTCTATTGATGAGACTGGGCCACAAGATGAATATTAAAATTAAAGAACAAAACAGCCGTTATTAAAGGCCAAAAATCAATATCTATTTAACACAAACACTTAAGAACAAAGTCAAATTCGCATCAGATAAATTCAGACAAAAGTTTATATAGGATCAGCTAAAGCATCGGATAAAAAATAGCATCAGAAGAAAACAACTTTTACGTCTCCAGAAAGCAAATGTTACCAGTCCTTAAGGTTCTGGGACTCGGTTACAAGTCGACAAAATAGAAAAGGGCAAAATACGTTTCGAAAAAGCACGCTTAAACTTAATTAATTACAAAATCTATAAAATCCTTGACAATTAACTGAAATTTTAAACGGGTTCCTTTCACTTCCATAGAAGACCAGTGAGACTGGTCAGTATCCAGAATACGTCCAGCAACTACAAAAATGGCGACAAACAAATACAAAAACAAAAACTGCAACATTAATAAAAAACGGCGTTGAAGCCGTTAACACCTTGAGGAATTCCTTAGTGCCCTTAAATATATTCAATAGTTCCCATCCTCAAATCGAATAGGAACGGATATTTATGTTGTTATTGAAAGCAGCAAAAAACAAAAAAAAATCAATGCCCAATACCCAAACACAACCAAAAATTCCACAAAGAATTTTACAAAAACACATTGTTGAAGCCGCTAACAGCATATGCTACCATCTTATGATAATGAGTGTTAGATTGAGTCACAATTGAACCTCAAAGGGCCCTCATTTTAGAGGGATTGTGCGAATATGACAACAAAAAAAGAACCACAATTGTGATTAGTTTCAACAGTTCAAAAATTTTCAAGACACCACACAGTGGCAAAGCCATAAAACAATCAGCTTCAATCTCGAAAAAGAGAAAAATTTGTTTCTTAAAATAATGAGACATGTCATTAATAAAGAAAACACCAGTTGTCAAAAGGGAAACAGGACCGTTCAGAAAGTCGACCAAACTTTTCAAATCAATTATCTCAAAGTCAACTTAACTATAAACTAAAAACAATGAATACTTTTTTTTATACTCAGAGGAAGCTATTGATACCTGTAACCATCTGCACTAAGTGTTACGATTGACAAAGATCGACAAAATGAGATAAAATATATTTATATATATATATATATATATATATATATATATATACTGCATTTTGCAAGAAAACGGTTTAGCGGCCGTTAAACAATTCCCCTTGCAGTGAAACATTCTATCGCCAATTCTGTTTCTTTTCAAAGCCAAAGATTTTCATTAGTGACACTCTTTCATGAGACTGCAAAAAACAGCAAATTCGAGCAAGAAACTTGAAATCAATTAAAGTTTACGATAACATTCTGTCAAAGACTCCAAAAAGAACAGCAAATTCGAGCTTAAAACCTGAATTCAATAACAAATTGTATTCAATAACATTTTGTCGCAGCCATCAAAACCATGAAATTTTCTCTGAAAATATAATTTAAGATCCCGAGCCTAAATTTCATGCTCTCAATAACTAAAAATGACTTGTCTACAATTAATCTTTGAGAGGAAACTAATTTGGTGTGTAATTAACTTACTTCCCGAATAGAGTGAGTCGGAACAGTTAACTACAAATACCAACAGCTCATCAAATTGCCTGAAAACAGTTTCGAAGCCATGAGCGAGTAATCCATGAACACAAAATCAATGTCAATTGGGCCTCAGTTGATCGAAAATGGGGTTGGCCATTGATGAAACCTTGATATGAAAAGTGACTTGTCTCTAAATCACACGAAAAACCCAGAAAACTTGAAAACAAAAAAAATTGAAAATCAAAAAACAGCTCTCCAATAGAATTCGAATTCTTTAGATTATGAACTTCCCGATGAGACCAAAACTACCCTTTTAAACGTGCTATTCTATTAGGACACAAAATTGTTCCATAGTTTATAGTAAAAAGCAATTTTGAAATAACATTGATGCAAATAAAACAAAAATTGAGCAAAAATGACGCTAAAGGTGAACAAAATCACAACCAAATATGAATTGTTCACAAAAATTTTCAACCTCGATAACTCCTCGATTAAAACGAAATTGAACAGAACTCTTTTTTATTTTAAATTCTACGCTTGAAAAACCTTTTAATGATACCACTAAAGATGAATATATCGATCGACCAAAATTGACTGATTAAAAAAACAGTTGAGCATATAATTCCTTCCAAAATAAAGTGAGTCGGAACAGTTAGCCAAAAATACCTGCAGCTTATCAAATTGTCTTCCAAGAGGAGTGCAAGGATAAACCAAATGTTTAATTTGCCATTACCAGTTTAACAGATAGCACAACGAATCGAGTTACAGCTATAGCATTAAAACTTCAGAATATGCGAACTAGAAGCTCATTAGTTTACTATATACCACTTCATTGACTTAAACTGAACATTGAAATTAATTGATCAGAAGTCCTGAATGTAGGTACGAGATGCAAATCAATAAGGAACAAACTTACTTTCCTGAATACGTTCAATGATTCTACAAGAATGCCTACGGACAAATAGGTTGACCAATTAGGCCCATATTACAAACTGTCTAAGTTCAATATTAATCACATTATGATATGTTGAAGGCTGCTTAGATGAATTTTATAGGAATTATTAGTATTATTTAATTTGAAAAACTATTGCGGATTATGGAAAAATGATGGTGAGAAAATGGTCTCTCTATTCAAATATTTACCAAATTGTTCCCCACTAATTTCGACGAGTTGACATTGCCCAATTCATTTTTGAGAAAGATGTCATCGTTGGAAAATTTTAGCTTCTTCTTCCCTACCAAGGTCATATAGAGGTTAATTTGCCTCAAATAGAAGAATCATAGAAGAATCAACATTTGAGGTAGTTCCATACATTCAATCTTCGTAACAATTACGAAAGACGTGCATTAAACACTTTCAAAGAGTTTCTGATTTCCCAAACATGCATTGGGTTCTATTTTTTGAAGCTATGCGATGTTTTGCTCTCAAATTTTGAAAAAGATTTCAAACCATAATGGGATTACATATTTCTTCAGAGCGCTCTCCGTTGAGCCAAACAATAATCTTTTTTGACCTCTGGGTGGATCGGATAAAAAATTGCGCACCAAAAATAACTATAAAACTTATATAATTGCTATACACTTGCGAAACGTAACTGAACAGATGTATAATTTCCAATAGTCCGTTACTGTTCGATCGATTTTTCATTAGGTAAAAAAAATCTATACATTAAGCACATTCTAACGCTTTTGGCTGCTACAATAAACTTACATAGGTCATTCCAAGCGCGGTCAGGGCAAATAGCTTCTTCATTTTGACGGATCAACTGACGGATATATTAAAGGAAATTAATGCCCTATTAATCAGAGTAGCACCTACAGTCACTGTACTTAAATAATATCAAAATATACAAGAAAAAGAAACAGAAGTTGCTCTTTTACTCTCTTATCCTGCCCGTAATTTGAGAAGAAATTTACGATCTTAGTGTCAACCTAAATCGAAAGACATTTAGCTTACCTTAGTTCACCTCTTTGCTTTTTGTCTGTTTCGAACCACCGCGTGTCACGTCTGCAAATCCGTCTTAATGTCCCGATAAATCAGCCCAAATTAAAATGAAAAAAGAAAATAGAGGTTAATACGCCCTCCCGTCACAATCAGGAGGGAGCGATGAACCCCTAATGCCCTATTGATCGAAATAATAGGGTTACGTAATACGCGTAATATTGCGTTTGTTTTATGTAATCAGGTTGCGTAACAAAGGGAAAAGGCAATGTCTTGTGAATCACTTTCACACCACCCTTTTGACAATATATAATCAATCTCCCTCGAGGAAATTAATCCCACTTCACTTTTCAGATAAAATCAGTCCTGATTGTTTATTTTTAAACAGTAACACGGAATAGGATTATTGACAGAGCAACGCCTATGGCAAGCAAGCTCATATTGATTTTAAAATTACACGTATAATCCTTTAGGTTTTGTTAAAGGTGTAACCAAAATTAGAATAAAGAATTATATTATAACTTGAATACAGTTAGGATAACGGGCCAAATTCAATCCAGAAACAAATTGAAGCTTGAGCGCTTTTAACAATGTGACGGAATTGTTGTAATGTAACAAAAGGTGGGAGTAAAATTAGTGTAAAAAATGTGTCAATTTTTCAGGAGCTGACAGTTGGGTGATCTAATTTGGAACGAACGGATAAGGATTTATAATTCAATATTCAAATTTACGGTCATTGCTAGCGTGCTGTAGTAAAACAGATTCGACCTTTAAGAACCTAAACCTAAATCCTGAAATTGATAGAAATGTTTTCGTAGATCAAAACAACTGCAGGTCTTTAATTGCGGAAATATCGATTTAAACAATTACCTTACAAAATGCGTCTTTACAATAGGTCGCTTTTGTTGTAGATTATGTAACCGGATTTTGGTTACAAAGGGGTAAAAATACCACATATGATTAATATTGTTTTCATAATTTCAAAAACGTAACGGATGTTGAATGAAAGGTTAGATATTTACGAAGCTTTTCGGTGAAATATTTCACATATTTTGAAAATATTCACATTTCGTTCGTTAACTAGTTTGAAAGCTCAGTAAAGAGTTTCAAAACTCATTTGCAAATTATTTTAAACTAGTTTACAACGCTATGGTTATGTACAAAACATTTGCAGGGGTCATTTACTTTCTAAGTGAAAGTTCAAAACTTTAAGGCAAACATTGTTCTCACTTGCTTCTCAAAGTATTCGTTTAAACAACATCATTTGAGAACAAAGTGGCCACCACTTTTCATAGCATCTAATTGCCGATCCAACAATAGGGCAATTTGTTCAACTTATAACCATTATCTCTAATCGTAACCAGTAATAACTAGGCTGCCGCCCACATCAATAGCCGCTAAATTGCCCCCCTGACAAAGGTCACAGAGATCCACGTTGGATCAAAGCTTAATCAGAATCAGAGACGCCATGAATGTTAAATTTAGATGACCTCAGGAAGCTAAACAAAAGAGATTTTAGGTTAATGTAGGCTTTATCTAGTAGTGCGCAAACATTTACAGAACTGTTATGGACCGGATACTAAGACAAAATCAGAGGGCGCATAGAGACTGTTATTGGAGCCTAAAATACTCGTCAAAATGAAAACAAACAAGTGTCAATTTTGTTTTGGATAAAACAGCTCTCATATCAAAAGTCTACGACGACAACTTAAAGAAAAATTAGAATGCCAGTCATGGCTAACGAAACAGTTTCAGAAGTTGATCTAAGAGGGGCCGAACTCGAGAAGTAACGGAAGAAAAAGATGTACTTAACCGAAGTACACTGAATTCATTAAGTGAGTGCAGCAATCAAATAATCGAGTGAGGTAAATCACTTGCGCGTGATCCGATGGTCGTAACAAAAATCGAGTAAGACAGTAATTTAGAAAAAGATAGGTGCACATGTTCCGAATAAAAATCCAATCAAACGAAGAAGCTATTGATCTGACTTTAAACAAACATGCTCACAATAAGGTGAGCATTTGATAATCGACAAAACATATGACGTGAAGAAAATGGGCGAAAATTCTGGACCAAGAACTCGAAAAGCAGTACCTATTAAAATTAACAGAACAAAATTTTATACTTAAAAAACAACACCACTCATCCCTAGACGACAACTTGAGGAAAACCAACGAGGAAAAAAACGAAAAGGGACATCAAATTCATTCACTGTATTGCTCAATTGAAACAATAAAATCTATGCATCACCAGAGAACATGTAAGTACTTTGTTATCGTTTGCAATAATTTAAATAAAAAATACCAACATAGTTCAGTTGGTATAGCATCACATCAACCACATTTTTTCAGTATCATGCAATCATTCATGTTTTAAATGTTGCAATCGTTTTGACAAATTAGCTTTTTTTGGCAACAATGTATTTTTATAAAAAAAACAACTTTACAAAAATTTAACTCTTCAATACAACTTTTCAATAATTTTTGTATTCTCGAGAAATTAATGAACGTTTTAAATTAGACGTCTAATAATTTATTTTATTAACCGAATAACTTTTTATTTAGACATTTATTTCAACAGAGAATAATTGGCTTACAATATCATTTCAACAACTATTATGGAAACCAAAAAAAGACGGAAAACAGATTATATGATCGTTCTGAAAATGTTTTCAACTCTTCACAACCTTACAAGAAAAAGAACTGCAAAAATCGGTGAAAATTTCTCATTTTTCGTTTGACAATTTTTCCTGGTGGGTTTATTAGTCATTATTTCTGCTCAATCAACAACTAATAGCAGAATTTTGAAAAATGGACATTTCAGTTGCAACAAAAGTTACATCGAAATAAAATCCACTTCGAATAAATGAAAATCTCGTAAAATCAAATAGAAAACGAACAAAATTTTCAATTATTTTATTTAAACCATTAAAACGGCACTTAAGTTGTAAACATTTTTGATAAAATGTCGGAAGCACCAAGAACTGCTTGTTGAAAAAATATGTAAATAACAAACATTTTTGAAACCAATTTTGTGAAAAACCTAGATTTTCCCAAGTCAAAAACTACTAGCTACAACGTACACAGAAACAGAACAGAAAACCAACAGCAAATATTTTCTGACTGCTTTGAGCGAAACGAAGAAAATTTATTCAACGTTCCTACGTTCACGTGTTCTCTATAGTATTATTTTCTGACGTAATAATTTAGGAGACAATTTAAGAGACCTACAGAAAATTCCAGAGCTGTTTTTTGCTCTTGAAAGGCAAAAAGCAGAACTAGAGCCACTTCTCTATTCTTTCAAGAAATTTCTATATCAAGAAATCAGCTTCTAGGTAATTCCGCGCAACAGTGGTAGTTAAAATTAGGGTTTAGAAGCCGACCAATTGTTCAGGTTTTTCAAGTGCAAGCTCGCCCGATGGATACGATAAATATCTTCAAAGGCTTACTGCTTCGCCGAGAAGCGATAGTGTCAGAAATCTTTGAAATTGTTATAAAATTGTTCCGATGCAATTCTTTATTCGACGGGGCTATTTAGGTTTTCGCTAGCTCAGTTGTACAATTTTGCTTCGTTCAACTCTCGCAAAGGCAATTGAAGACCAACAAACAAAGGAGGGCATTAATTTGTTGGTCGACAAGTTAGAATTAGTGACCAAGAAATCGGAACAGTCGAACGCAGTACATAACATAGCAATCACGAAATCTTTCGGCATAATCGTTCAATTAGACTAATATTAACATTTTTGCATAAAAACCACAAAGAATTGTTTCCTTTTCCCAGCAAAAAAGCAAACATAATTGGTATTTTAACAGACTGCTGAGGGTTTATTTTAACTAAGTGACTGTCATATCTCTGATCAAGCTACATGATCAAGCTAAGAAGACATTATCATAACGAAAGTTCATAAATTTGTTGGAAGAGGTTCATGAAAACAATTATGGACGAAAATACCTCAACATTGATGAAATTTAGAATGGCCAGCGCCCAATTTTCCACCAAAAACAATTTTTCTATGACTTTACCTAAATTTGTATCTTTCATCAGTGCACCAAAACCACTTGCACTTTAGGCTTAATAGTTCTGGACTATTTTGGGTTCCCAAAGTTGTCCCTGTTGTTTCCTTAGAAAATCGGACAAAACATTTTACCTCTTAAGACAGAGTCGAAATACGGCTCTTTAGCTGGAGCTACCCAAAATCCTACTTTTCTTTCTAATATAGGAATGGTCTTTTGGTGGCGCTAGTTAGCGTCAAAACTCAAGATAAAATAAATTTAAAAAACCGTGTCCGAAAACTTTGTTCACTTCAACTGGGCTTAGATTTGAATTTGTCCTCTAGGGTGCGTTTATTGAAGCAAAAAATTGAAAATGTTGCTTCGTGGGAAATACCAGAGGCGAAAAGCGGCATTTGCAGGCGGACAGGGTTTCAAAAGATTTCAAAACTTTTGTTATTTCATTCATTTCAGAGAGCTGAACCGAATATCGCCTCAATTTTGTCCAAATGCAGGAATTCAAAATCAATAAAGCCTTAGAAATCGAGTTCAAATTTGAAACGTTTGAGAACGCATCCGTAAGACTAAAAGCGAAATTCCAATGAAAATATTTTCCATCCTCTCGTGAAATTATAAAGTGTGATATATAAGCTACATAGTAATTATTCAACATGATTGCGATCTTCAGCAACCAACAATTCAGAGTACGAATTAGACTTCAACAGGCTATTGCAAATTGATCCTTAATCAGCAATTTTTTTTAATAGAAGTGTACACACGCCTATCAGATCCCTTTTCGGAAATCAAAAATATACCTTTCAAGCATATCGCAAATCCAACTCAGTGACAGGGTACTGGAGGTCAGAACAAAATATGCAGAAAAGATATTTCAGGAACAATACAAAATACGCTTAGTAGTACTTAACTCAACATTGAATTGTAATCAACTATTATAGATTAACAGGCCAATATTAAGAAAAATTAGCACATTATCAGAATTAATGTTTTAAAAAATCAGAAACAAATAGTAGATAAATTAAAAAATAGCTGAAAGATTACAAGAAAATAGCCGCAATAGCTTCGTAGATCTTTAGTATCAAAAAGATATTAAGAAAAACAGACAAAAAGAAATTTTTCGTTTCATTGAACGCTGAGATGTTATATTTTGATAAGGAACCTGTATAACTTACTGCTGCTTCTAGAAGCTGCACTTAATCAACTTTCAATTGGAGTGACGCACACTTACTTGACCTTAATTTCTTGAACTAATGTAGAGAAAAGTCAATTTGAGAGTGACGAAGTCATTCTTGAGGTTCAGGTAAGTCACATGTAACCAAAAACTTAATCACACGAAAGAACAAAAACCTCGCTCCACTAAGAGTGAAAATGACGCCAAGCACTTAAACCAGTTAATTTGCATGAACGAATGAACATAAAGCAAAATTAAGTGATTGTGACGACATACGGTCGTAACAAAGTCTTGACGATGAAAAAAAACATGGACAAGTCCAGACAAACAGGACAAGTCCAGACAAAATCAAAGAATTTTCAATGACTAAACAAAAACGAAGACCTCGAATGGCATGTGAATGGGAAAACCATTTAAAAACATCAGACAAAAAACTGAAAAAGCAGTAAAAAATGTAAAAGAGCGGGATGTAAAAAAATCACTGGCAAGAAAGCAAATTTTACTTCGAACACTAGTATCTCAATCTACTTTAAAAATGAACACAAAATGTCAAGTTGCAAAACCAGTTAATTTTGCTCCACATCCCGTTACGGCGTGACCAAAATCATCACTTCAGTTCGACTTCAATAATCATGAAAATGTGTGAAATCTTAAAAAAAAACATAGCTGGAAGACTCCGTAGTACATTCTTTGAGTAGCTGGTTCTGTTAAGCTACTCAAATAAAATAAGCCTGCTAAATAAATCTACTAATCATTTCAAAACGACATCAGAGGAAAGATGACAACAGAACGGCCAAAAACGATATCTGTAAGAAAATCTAACAAAATACTATCCCAAGTTGCGCCGCCGAAATCACTAGTGCCAAGACAAATCGAACACAAATAATCTTGACTCAAAATTTGATTCAGCTTTGATACTTTAAAAACCAAAGAAACGCTACATACATGGAAAATAAGGAAAGGGAAAGAAAAAGAACACATTAAAAAAGTTGCATATGATTGTTAAAAATAGAACTCCAAAAAGGTTAAAATGCTACCTCCCGATTGTTATTCTCGAAACTTTTTAATGAATTCGTCTGCTAGATCAGTGCAATACGCAACTTCAGTAAGAGAAACGCAAATCAGTAAAAAAACGCAAACAACGAAAAATTGCAATGTATAAAACCGTGAAATGTCAAATCTTAGCAGCAAAACCTATTCAATAGTTCTAGGTTAAATACAAAACAGGAAAAAAAAATATTGCCAAATGCTTAATTCAGAAGAAATAAGCAGAAGACACAAAAAATGCACAGGTTTGTTAAAAAATTATCCCTTTTTAGCACGCAACTCCAGGCGCACTAAAATACACAAAAGATCAACCAAGAAAAAGAACAACCAAGAAAACTCCCCAGATGCTAAAAAACGGAAAAAGATTACAAAAAACTGAAAAAGCATCTGAAAAGACAGTATGGAAAAAATAGCTCAAAATTGCAACAAAGTTAAGTTGAAACCACCAATTTTTTTCCAAAAAACCCTACGTGATTAAACTAGGAGGCTCGATAATGTGCGTACGCACAAAATGTTCCGACCCAGCTCAAACACACTCTTGGCTTAATTGGTTACCAAATGAAAGCGAAAACTTTCAAAAACATACATATCGTTCAATAAACTACAAATGGGACACTATAAAGCCACGCTAGAGGGCCTATGGAACCTGTTGTTAATAGGACTAATAGAAAATACAATAACAAAAATTTGATAACAAACATTACGACCAAAATTTGATGTCTATATTAAAAAGTAACAACAAAATCAAACTCGCAGCAGATAAAACCTAAGCAAAAAGAAATATAGTAAACCTCATTACAAAAAGTTTTGGACCTGTCCTCAATGCGACTGGGTAACAGGTCGACAAAAAAGAGTAAAAAGTCAAAAATACGTTTCCTTTTTTAGAAAAATATTATTTCAAACGGAATAAGGTCATTAAATAATAACTGAAAACGCTAAAATGTTCATTTAAATTTTCATAGAAATCAATTGAGACCTGTCATTTTCCAATATAGGTCATATCATTACAAAAAGAAAGACAAATACCAGCAAAAAAAACCCATGTAAACTTTAAGCGGAAATTGCAGTGAAGCAGTTAAAACCATAAACCTGTCACTAAGAGGACCAGACTCGTCAAATCGCACAAAATTTCAAAGCCAATTGAACCTACGATTAAAGTTTTAATTCACAAAGAAAAGATAAAACCTTTAAAATCAAAAAATATATAATCTGAAACATTTCATGAAATCTCTTACTAAGAGCAGTAACAAAACCAAGAAACAAACGATTGAAACTAAAACCGTTATAAAGATTAAACTATAGCGCACTGTACACGCATTCTTACTTGTCTTTACAGAGCCTAAGCTAAAAATCGTCCAAAAAAAACGATGTAAAAAATGGCGATTTTCAAAAATCCAAATATGATTTTGAAAACTAATATTTTCAAAAGCCGTAACAGGCACAGGATTTCAAAAAGTTGATCACTTAGGTTGCAACATCCCAGGAAGCCATTTGCGGTGGTTTTTAATGATACTAAATCACAAGACTGCAAAGTAATTAAAAACACGCAGAAGCCCAAACTTAACAAACAATTTTACGACATCAGTGTTCAAGGCACAATAATTTTAGGTTGTTTGCAAAAACTGAAAATCTTCACTTGCTTCTCTTCTCAAAATCAACGTGTCTTCCTCGTCAAAGTACTACGTAGAAATCACATCAGTCTTAATATTTGTTACAGTCTTAGAATTCATCACAGTCTTAACATCACAGTCTTAATATTTGAACAGTATAGAAATATCAATTTTTTTAATGAAACTAAATGGTCGAAGCCATCAGTCAAAACATAACCAACCAGGAAAATAACTTTTGAGTTAACAAAAAGTAGTTGAGACTTCTTACTCATGAGGTTGATTACTTGATGAGAAAAATAAAAGCAAAAAAAGAACAGTGGAAAAATCTATTTTTTTTTTAAAAAAAAACTTAATTTGAAAGTCATTATAACAAATAGCTATGAACCGAAGTCTTTGAAAAGTTCATTTAGACATACTGGAAATGCAATTGAGACATATCCTTATCAGGTAGATGTCGTACAACAACAACAAGAAAGCCAAATATAGGCAAAGATGAAAAAAATCCACCAAGTTTTGCCAGAGAACTGTGTCTCAGCCAAAAATCATTAAAATATTCAACAAAACCAATTAACATTTTCAGATACCCCTTTTCTCAACGCTTGTGCACTGTTGGTACCGAAAATCCTCTCTTTCATTTGGACCTGTGTTATTTTCATTGTCAATGTGATAATTCGATAAGGAAAGAAACTAAATTTATAAAATATTCAATTATGCTCAAAATTAAAAAAAAATTGAAAACCCGTAGTATCAAAACCAAGAAACCTTTAGTTAATAATCAAACCGTAAAAAAACAAGAATTCATAGATCAGAGGAAATGGGTTTCTCCTGTTTTTACTGAGACTATGCCTGAAGTTGAGAAAAGGAAGACAAATTAGTTGAAAAGTTCAAAAATTCAACTGACAGTTTCTCAAAACAACTGAATTCACAGTCATAAGAGACAATAGATAACAACTGAAAAAAATGTCTAGGTTCACTTTTACTTCTTAAAAATTGGATCTGTGATTGGGATGTCGCCTACAGAAATTTATTGGCCTACAAAAAGCATAACAAATGAAAGCAAAACATAGGTCCATAAAATTTTTTGAAAACAATTGGTCAGCCATAAATACCATGAGCTTCATAGGGCTTCTATCATTGGGTTTCTTTTTTCGTAAATAGAATCTGTCAAAAATTGAGTCCTGGTATGATATTCTTGTAACTAATCTACATAAAAAACTATAAATGTGGAATTTTTTTGAAATGCAGCGCCGCATTAAAATCTAAATTTTTTTTAACCCTAAAGATCCAGCGTGAGATCAAGATCAGCCCTGATATTGCAGTGCTGCTAAAAATACACTCATTTGTTCAATTAGTTGCGAAAGAGATCCCGTTTTAAACACAATTTTTCAGTATATCATAAAATCATGAGATTTGTATATTTATCGAGTTTAAAGTTTACAGGAACTCGCAATATTATAATTCCAGAAGACCCTTAAGGCCGGCAGGTGTACCACTAGTTCATTTTGAGCTTACAACGAATATGAGTGCAGTTTCAAGGTGTCCATTTTCAGCAAATTTGAAGAAAGTGGGCTAAAAAGCGTATTTGCTCCCATTTTGGACGAAAAAAAGTCAGAATTATTAAAAAAATTTAGCATTTTTTCTTGTCAAAAATACAAATCGAACAATTCAGCAACACTACCCTATCTTTAGACAAAATAAATTACACTACCCTTAACAAATTTAACATTTTGACACAAATTAACGAAAAATACACGGAAAATATGATTAAAGCAAGGTAATATCGTCTGCTATTCACACAACTTTAAACCTCAATAACTCCCTTTGAAAATAAAAAAAAATCTTTTTAATTCCATATTCTAAGTTGGACGGGCTTTCTAATGATACCACTCACAACTCTCTACGACGATTATATCGATCGGCCAAAATTGTCTGAACAAAAAAAACCATTTGAAAATATAGTTCCTCCCCAACTATAGTGGAACAAAAACATCCGCTTGCTTAGTAAAAATTTTGTCACACCTAATTTTCACGCTCTCTATTTCAGAATAATGCATGGAGAAAAACTACTCTAAATTCTCTCTGCTTTTGACTTTTGTTCAACAGACCTCCTCTAAAACGCAATCTCTATATAAAGTCGCCGATTAAAAAAGACAGCACCTCTTCGATTCGCAAGACAGCACCACAATTCAATTCAAATTCTTTGGATTATAAAGACCAACAATACGATTATTTTTTATACATCTTGTGAAAGCTCTGAATGGATTCCACAGAAGATGCCAATGAAACTACCCGACTTTTGGGGAAACCTTTATGAATTAAAAATCAATTTAATTGTCTGAAATTGAAATGTCCCGATTGTTTTTTCTAATCAGTCAATTTTTGCGAACATTTTGATGACTTTGTTTCCTCGTCTACTTTTAAAAAAACAAAAAGGAGCTTCTATAGTTTATCTTGAGCGCAGTTCGCCTCAAATTGAGATAAGAACTAATCGTTACTAAGCTCCAGTCATGTAGTTGTTTTTGCCAAAACCACCTATAACTATTCTTATTCAATTTCTTAACATTAGCCTGGTTGAAGAGCGTTTATTTATAGGGCTGTAATAGAAAATGTTACTTGATTAATGGAAAAAACAATTCAAACATTCCTTTATAAATTAAATTCATTGTCAAAAATTAGAAAAAAAATAACTCAATTTCTTCATTTTGAAAAATTTTGATCGAGTAACAATTTCTACGTATCACCCTGTTTGTTATTTTCCAGAAAAAATTACTTTTCAAGATTTTCTATTTAGTATGCAACAAGCCAGCCAATAAACCTTTTGCGAGCTCTCAGAAAACTTTCCTAGATCATTACATTAAAAACAAAATTAAACAAAAAAAACTTTTGAAACAATTGCACCCTTCAGCACTACTTATTGGTGAAGCCCATTTCCAAAGCAGATCTATCAGAAAAAAATTTAAAAGGCCGTTGTCAACTGCACTAAACCTTGATGAATGGTGGTCGAAATTTTGAACAGAGCAACTGTCAAAGTTTGTTCTTAGGCACGAAAAATTTCAAAAAGTCACCTCTTTATCTTAACTTTGCGAAGTCCAAAGAAGCACATTTAAACTTCTGAGAACACTAAAGCTACCTTTTCGACAAAATCTCAACTTGCGGTCTTCGGCCTTAATTCGATTCAACTGTTTCATGGGCTTAAAATAGAGAAAGTGAGTGCACATAAATTCCAAAAAACAAAACACTAGAACAAGTCGTGAAATGCAATCCCAAGAACTGAATCTAAGATAACTTCTTCACTGTGCAGCCCGTTATTAAACCAGGTATTCCTATTATCAGAATAAAAAACTGCTTGATTCAATTATGGCAAAATAAAAACAATCTGAACTAGAAAAAAAACGACGATATCAATTTTTCTGACTAAAGACTAGAAACTGAGTTAACTGGAACCTATCAGAACCCCTTTTACGAAAATGAGGAAAAAATGTATAAACAAATTTTTACAAATGGTTAGAAATTTACAAAAAAATATGCATTTCGCGTAACATATAAGACAAACAGGAGCAAAACTGACAAAATTGTTAAAAATTTAAAATTACCAAAAAATTTGAACTTAAGGTTCTTTGTATCAGTGTCAGTAAAAAATGCACTATGACGGAATCCGAGTAAACTCAAGTATGCCAAAGACACAGAAAAAACAGAAGATGGCGGCGACGGTGTCAATGTGTGCGTGTGTTCGGGGGGGGGGGGGTTAAATTTTCAGTTTTCTTGTTGAAATTCTACAATTAATGATGTTTAAAACGCTAACCACGCTTATCTTTTCCAAATACGTAAATTAGCTGCAGATAAAGAAGACGGCCGGTGATATAGTTCACCAATCTCTTCACTAAACTTTGAAACAATTATGTTACAGTGCATAAGTTAACTAACGTGATCATCTGTTCCCGTCCGTACTGAACGCCCTTAAATGAAAGTTTCAAAAACTGTCACGATTTTAAGTTGGTACTAGTCGGTTGGAGACCTAGTCAAAATTTTTCAGCACATAGAAAAAAATAAGTTGAGCTGCGCCGTCAAAGTAATTACCTCTCCAACCGCGATTCAGTTTCACAACATGCAAACCTTCTGCTCAATATGAAAAACTAAAACTAATAATAATTGAATCGAACTGCCAGTTAGAATAATTAAATTGAGAAGTGACTGCAGGATAATAAAAGCAACGTAGACAGTTTTTGCACGCTCAATTGACCTGCTCAGTAGGATTTGAAGTAACAGATTTCCACACTAATTTGACACATTTGGTAAATGGTTCTCTTCAGTCATACTGTCTCTCCTCAATGGTAAAAGATCAAAGTTTACTTTGGTACAAAACGCGGAACATCATTACAAGAGGAAAAAGATTGGGAATATTTAAACTTACCTTTAGAAAAGTGCCAGAAAATTAAGGAAAATGTTCATAATAAGTGCCAAATATCCAGTGCCGTGAATAGCTAAAGGGTTTAAAACCAATTCGACCATGAGAAACTGTTCTTTGTTTAGTTATTGTCTGATTTCTGGAACGAATTACGAGAACCCCGAGAGAGAAAGAATTGATATTTTCTTTAAAGTTTAGTCCCCCAAAGTTTACATAAAAACCTAAGGCAAATTAAGCGGTTTGCAAAAGGACGACCAACATAATTGGAAAAACCTCAATTTCGGCTCAAAGCAAGAATTATAGAGCAGTTTCTTTTAAACAGTTAGCTGCATTTCTTGCTTGCAACAACGGTCAGATAATGTAATCTAGCGAACAGATATTACCTCGATCTAAATCACATTTGCTTCATATCGAACAAAAATGAACTTGCCATTAAGGAGACATTATGATAACTCACCATGCATAAAGCAGCCAAAATGATTTTCCACTTTGATGCAAATCTTAGGATATAATACAATGTAAGTATCAAAAATAACTTCAAACTTTTGAGAGAGAAATATTAATAGATTTACACCAGATCACATCTCTTTCGATCAGTTTCTTGTCTGCAAGTTTCACTCCCATTTTCGTTAAAAAACATTTTGAACAACTGCAAATAATTTTGATTAAAAAGCCAAGTGGTATGAATACTGGGAGGTCATTGCGCGTTTTGTTGTAGTTGGTGGTAGCCTGAGGTAAGCGTATTGGCGTGGAGGTACGAGATGGGGCATTGATAGATAGGCGATAGGTGGGGTACGAGTAGATGGGGGCAGGGAGAGGGATTGTTTACGGCGTGAAAACTTGGGTGAAAACAATTGGACGTTCTCCAAAAGTTAATGTCCAATATGGGGAATTTAAGTGAAAATTTGCAATGAAGAAAGTCGAAACTCAAGTCATCGGGAAATTCTTCAGCTAAATAAAAATTTAGAAAACCAATGCTTCTATTCACCAAAATACAGGACATCTTTTCCCCAGAAAAACTATAATCTTTACTTGGCGTCATTGAAATTCTCTCTATCAAACTTGATCCAATTGTCGAGTTTGGTTTTGCGGTAAACAGCTATTGCGCTTTTTGTTTACCTAACGGTTGATTATTTGATGAAGTACTGATATATCAAAAACTATCAGTAGGTTGGACTGTAGTTGATCACATTGTTCTTCAATGAGAACCGCCTTCAATTTCCACATGATAATTAGTAGAGATCAACAAACTCGACTGTCATATCGTGAACAGACAAGCGTAAAATTGACAAAAGAAAAACTTCAAATAAGATCTGAGACCAATTCATTGATTAAATTCAATGAAATATTTATAGCAACTTTGATTTGACGTTTGATAAAAGTGTCTTAACTAGAGGGCACAAATAAAGGTAAAAGGTTAAGATGATGCGCACCTCCGCAAAAGCTTCCAAAATGTTATTAAGAACACTAATCCAAATCAATTTCGACTAAGTTGGCTAACAATGAATCTCTTCCGAGATAAAAGCCAACAGAAATAAATTTTTACTGAAAAACATTTCCGGCAAAAACTTAGCAGCAAATAAAGCAAAAGTTGTTTTACAGGAAAGTTATTACATTCTTAAACGTCAAACATATGCTTTCAATGATGACAAATACTCGAGGACATTGCCTAGTTGTAAAAAGCTTTGTTAAGAACTGGTACAATCAATTTAAAAATTGAGGACAGCCAATTTTCGCACAACAGAACAATTAACAGAGAATCTCACAAATGTATTCTTAAATAATTTATCCTGATTTATTTTTGGAGGCATCCAAATCACTCACAACGCAACAGTTGATTGGAAAGTTACTGCCATTTTAGAAAAGTAATTTTCACATCATATCTTTATCACTGCCCCAGTCAGGAGCTTGACTATCCGTTGTACATATTCCTCTGGTTTGCATCTCTTCCCGTATGCGTTTAGAGCTGCACTGAAATACACCCCATTGGTTCAGCTGTACCGTACTGGCTCCTATCATGACGAGGGCGACCTAATTGGCCCTTCATGATCAATTGAGAGAAGATAAAAAAGTCATTGACGTTTGCTAACCTTTCCCCTGTATGCAAAAAGAAGAATCTGCTGCCCGAGAAACATTTACTTGCCAAGTTTCTCTAGGTCAACCAGCAGCATTAGATGATACCATTACATCCCCATTGCAAACCCGTCATATTACAAAAACGAAGACGTTTGGTCTTGCTCTATCGGCAGCTGAAACAGAAAATACCAGCAATACTCCCAACAGTGAAACTAAACGAGTTTTCAGCTCATGCCCTTGGCACTGGAAACTTTCGGTAGACCACCCGGAACAAGTTTGGAAAATTTTGAAGAGAAATGGCCCTACTCGCAGACAATTGATGCTTTCAGCCTGCTAGCCTATCAGTAGCCTTAACAGATCAGTTCAAGCTGTGTCAATTTGTGTAATGCGTGGCTCAGTCACAACGTTAATTGCAAGAGATGATGTGATATGTGCATACAGCTTCAAGTTGCGTGATCATCATTGCTCGAGATAACGAAAGGAAGCGTCTCAATAACTTTTATCACCCAACGAGAGGGGACAAATAACACCCATATGCTCGCAAATTGAGTGGGGAGTTAGACAATGCGTGATTTCATCAATGGACTGATGAAAAAGGTCAGAAACTCTTAGCTTTTAATCTCAACCAAAGAGATGGGAGATAATCAAATTTCACTTCCTACTAGGGTTCCTACCAAGAAACATCATCCAAAGCGCTCTTTTCTCGGGATCCAAATCGCTGTTACCTCATCATCAGACCGAGTTTTATTTTGAACAATTTAATCAACAACGATTGCAGTAAGATTCTCTGATTTTACGTACACGTGAAGTTCGTATTTAAGAACTTTTGCAAAACCAAACAAGGAGGCTCGGTAATTTGCGTTTGCAAAGAATGTTCAGACCTCTTTCAGCGGCATCTCTGTTTATCTCTCTAGCCACTAAGGCATAATTAGAAAGAAAAAACATAAATTGGAATTTTAGGATTCAGAAACATTAATTACACAGTCAGTGTAGAAATGATCATTTTTAAATAGATTAGATAAAACAAAAAGCAGGTAGAGCAGTGATTAAAAAACAGTGAATATAATTTTCTCTTTAATATTAACATATCTGGCAGTTCCGGGAAGATGGCCAGCCTTCGTACCCATAACCACTATTGGGATTGAAACCAGAACAGACGGAACAACTGGCTGAGCAATAAGTTCGAGCAGTTAAAAGGTTGCTAAAAAAGAAATCATTTACAAAATGGCAAGAATATTAAATTGAAAAAAAAGAATTATTTAAGTTTATCCACTCTGACGTTTATATTACAGGGCACGCTGGAAAGTAGGTCTAAGGACCTCGTTGCGCGTCCTTTCCCAGCCTAAAATAATCTTGAATAAATTTTAAATTGATTGTTGGATATATTAAATGCATTTATTTTTCGATGTTTGATTGTGATTTATGTCGTGTTTTGATTATACTTCTTTGTACATTTGATTTATAGGCCGGGATAAATTAACTCACGCACTCAATCACTCACTCACTCACTCTCACTCACTCACTCACTCACTATCTCTCTCTCTCTCTCACTCTCGCGCTCTCTCTCTCTCTCTCTCTCTCTCTCTCTCTGCTTCATATGGTTCTTCTACTAAATAACTCAAGGTTAAATTACAAAAATGGGCCTGTCTTCGGCTTTCAGCGCCTGTTTCTTTTACTGAGTTCCCTTAGAAACGTTTAACATAATGGACTAACGTCGGGCGAATTGCTCCAAACGACCGGCGAGCGGTTGGCCTCAGGGCGCTACCTCTTTATCCCGTTTCTGAAAACAAAAGTCAACTGGGTCAGACGAAAAGTCGGCCAAGCGAAAAATTGCATAAGACAAACAGGATTAATATATTTGCTACAAATTGCTTTTGAGAGCAATTAACAATGGTTTCCTAAAAAGTGCCTGTTAGATCATTTATGATAAAAACATTTCAACTATAACTCATTGATAATGAGGATCAGAGATGATGACATTACGCCACATAACAGCAGCTGAAGTGCGGCATCAGCAAAGAGGGAGAGAGAGAGAGAGAGATAAAACGTGAACGAGAAATAGAAGGAAAGGAACCCTAACCGAAAGAGAGAGAGAGAGAGAGAGAGAGAGAGAGAGAGAGAGGAATACCTTCCATCATTGCATTCGCAACTTCTAGTTTTCTAACCTTGTTAATAAATAAATCACATAAAAAACTGAAGGCAAAATTAAAAAGTTTTCAACTTTGTAATTAGAAGTTCAAAATCACTTTCTGTCTCTAAAGTTCTGTCAAGTAACCCATCTGCGAGACTTGAAAAGTTTCGTTGGCCAGTAATGGGCGTTAAACTCAGAAAAGGACAAAAAATCGAAAGTTTGAAAATTGCAAACTTAAAAAACTTTTGCTCAAATTCAAGAAATTAATATCTTAAGAACAATTTCATTGTCTCAAGAGACTATCCGTTATCCCTGGTTCAAGCCTGAAATAGTTTCACAGGCTCATAAAGATCCATACACTTGGAAAAAAAAATTTTTCAAAAATTTAAAAAATATAAATTTTATCCAAATATCACTAAAACTCGAGTTAAAAAAAGTTGATCACCATCCCATTAACTCTAGAAGATATGCAGCAGCTTATTATCAAACCTTGGAGGAGGCCCAGGGCCTCTGTTGCCGGAAAAAAATTCAAAAATATGAAAAAATTGCAATTTAAAAAAATTGCTTAAATTTTAAAAAAAATTGCTTAAATTCGTCATATTAAAATATTGAAGAACATTCCATTAAATCTATAATTTATACAGCAACATATTATCAAACACTAAAGGCAGATCCGTGGCCCTTGAGGCTAGAGAAACCTAAAAAATGACAAAAAATTTCAAAAAACCTTAAAAATTGCAAATTTTATTTAAAAAAAATGCTAAAACTTGTGATATTAAAAAGTTGAAAATTAATCCATGATCAACAAAAAATTTCCAGTTGATTATTGTCAAACTCCAACGAAGGCTTTTTGACCCTTGAGGCTCAAAAAATCTGAATAATGACTATAAAAGTTAAAAAAATTGGGAAAAAAATTGGCAGAAAATATCAAAAATATGCCAAAATTCGTGATGTTAAAATCTTGCAAGACATTCGATTTAATCTAGAAATTATTCAGTAACCATTTTAAAACCCTAGAGGAGATTCCTTGTCTCTTATGCTAAAAAATCTAAAAAACGACAAAAAATTCAAAAAAAACTTGAAATTCAAGTTTTATCAAAAAATTTCTAAAATTTGTGATTAAAAAGTTCAAAAACAATTCCATGACCATTAAAAATTTGTCAGTAACTTAATTTTAAACCTCTCAGGATTTTTTCTGGCCCTTCGGTCTGGAAAGACCTGAATCGGGGAAAAAATCTCAAAAAATAAGGGAAAAATCTTTTGAGGACGAAAAGTCAAAAGCGTCAGACGAAAAATCGGTCAAGCAAAAAATCGCATAAAAAAAGACCAACAGGACTAATATAATTGCTACAAACTTCGTTTGAGAGCAATTGGGATTATAATTAACCCAACGCCAAATTATAATCCAAAAAACTGTCCTAAAGCATCTAAAACTGAACAAATGTTAGAATCCGTTTATATTCTGAAGTTCTTTCAAACAGGAACTACTTTTCGCCCGTTGATTCAACTCATGGCAGTTTTCAGCCCTGGTAATTGACTCTTTGGTTTAAAGCAGCACAAACTCAGAAATTAGGGGAAGGAAACAGAACAAGTTACCTCGAACAAAGCTGCAGTTCTTTGCTGCTCATATTCAGTATCAGTTTTGGAAGTCTTATGCAGTATAACTGATAAACTTCCACAAGATTGAACAAGCAACTACCGAAAAACGTTAGATCAACAAACAAAAGGACAGGACTGTTCAACGACACCTCATTGTTTATAAATCCCAGAGTTCGATTTCAAGCCGATTGAACCATAGAAATGGTCGCACGAAGAAGTATGATGAATCGAACGCATAAAGTCAGGAGACTCGTTCCGGTTTTAAGTATTGGTAACGTGACTCTGATAAAGTCACTGAGAAAAATTGGCATTAATCGAGAACCGCGAAGCGATTCGAGATATTCGCCAGAGTTTCGAAGTGACTTTAGCAGAGTCATGTACCCATCTTGAAACACGCGTTGTGCAAGTTCAGTCAAAAACTTGCAAACGTGATTCCAAATTTTGATTGCGAAGAGAATAAAACTTTCAGGATCTTTAGCCCCATCCAATTAGTGCTTATGGTTACACCCACATACTGTAATTGCAATCTCGTGCCAGCACGACTATCACCATTTTAGAGGTTAGGTCTGAGGTGATTTGGGGGAACCGAATAAATCCTATTACTGCATAAAAACAAGAAAATCGCTTTTGCAGGCAAACAGCCCTTTTCTTTTCCTGATGTTTCTTTTGATTGCTCGTTTTTGACTTTTGAACCATTTTGGGATCTCTTCTTGTATGCCTTTTCCGTCAAGCATAGTGGGTGCATACTATTTGCAACCCACGAAAGCGACTTGTGAAAAACTCCAATGGTTGGAAACCCTCTGGAGAAGATTGCTTGAAGTGAAAAAAGAATCGTATCCTGAGTTCATTGGAACTTCGGTTGACGGATCTTTTCCGTTTGTGCCCCCTCCAATACGTTATGCAACCCCCAGTTACAGAGCACGTGCTATTATACTGAAAATCATTGTTTAAAAATATGGCACATGAGCCGTGGGTTGCAAATAGTATGCACCCACTAAGCTTGGGGGCACAAACGGAAAAGATTCCAATCGGCATGTGCTCATTTAGCGGGGCTGTATGTAACAATTGTACATTAAATTTCAAATGAAAAGCACGTTTTTACGTGTTTGAGTACCTTAAGATTTGGCAATGTATTAAGGAAGATCTGGTGTTCTAAAAAAGGAAAAATGCTTGGTCGTGCCAAAGATTTGATGGTTAACATTTAACAAACTACGCGATATCAACAACAGTAGATCCAAAACAGAAATTTCCAAGAACTTTAAAAAGGAAACTTTACTTGTCAACATAGTCATAAGCACATCAGACGTGTGAAGGGTTTGACATGGTTCGGCAGAAAAAAGCGAGTAACCAGGAAAACCAGCAGTAATTTTAAATCCTTTTTAAACGTGGCACTGAAGGCATCCTAAGAAGTCCAAATCGCTAACCAGGCCCATTAAGATGTGATTACGAAATTGTATAACGTAGCTGGCAGCGCAGCAAATAGCCGCAATAGCTTCGTAGATCTGCGGTCTCAAACATATAGTAAAAGAAACAGACCAAAAAGAAACTTATTAATAAATGCTGAGATGGTATATTTGGTTAGGACTCTGTTTACTTATTGCTGTTCCATTAGCTGCTCTCAAATAACTGTCGATTGGCGTGCCACACACTCATTTGACCTTATCTCTGAATTACAGTAAAAAGTCTATTTCAGAGTGAGGAAGTTACTATTGCGAGTCAGGAACGTCAAGTGCGACCAAAAACTTAATCACAAGAATGAACCAAAGACTCGCTCCACGAAGAGTGAAAATGACGTCACGCGAGCAAATCAATTAACTGTAGTAGCACAAGACCTGACATACAATTCAAAAAAAGTTTATTGATTACACAAAAAACAAGACCAATGGACTATGAATGGATTGGGAAAAGCATTTAAAAAAAAACTTTGATTAAAAAAACGAAAAACAGTACAAAAAACTAAAATCAAATTGTCACTTGTTGGCAATAAACCACTAGCAAGAAAACGAAATTTTGTTCAACCATTTTTTTTCGCTCTTGGAGTGAAAATTCACGCCGCAAAACCACAATTTTTCGCTCCTTTTCCTGTTTTGGCGTGACCAAAATCTATTCAACTTCACTTCAAAAATCATGAAAATGTGTCAACTAAGCTCCATAAAACAAATCAAATTCTTTAAAATGTGAAAAACAATGAGAAGGCCAATAATGGCCCCAGCTATCGCTTTTTGGCTATTGAAAAAGTATCAACTATCTTAAATTTAGCTAATATGTGAATTCTATTTAACAGCTTGTTTCAAAGCAGCCTAAGTAGAACATGAACTAATACAATGCTCTAGAACGTAGGGGCAACCTAACAGCAAACAAGTTAAGCAAATAAAGTTAAACAACCCACTGATGTTGGGTGAATTGCTCTCAAACGAACGGTGAGCGGCCGGCTTCGATAGCCAGCTGGGGCTTTGGGATGCTAGTAATTTTGAGAAGAGTGGGGTCTCAGGTGGAGGGGGGTTAAGCTTGAGGGTTAGGGACGGCATTAGACGGGAGAGAGTTCCAAAATACCAGGTGGAGTACGGTGGACGGGCGGGTGGTGTGTGGGGATGGGATGAGGGCAGGAGTGACGGACTGGGGGAAAATTGGATAAAAAGAACGCAGGACTAATATAATTGCAACAAACATCGTTTGAGAGCAAATAATACCTTGACTGTCCTCATCAAAGAGGATTCCAGTCGTGTCAGTAAAAAATTGTCTGTTAAAGACTGCCATCAGTTAAAAAAGTTTCTACATTGATCAAACCATAACAATAGAAACATTCAACGATTTCGTCACTCGCATCCAACGATTAAGATAACCATTGTCTACGCATTTGAGCATTTTATTCGTTGTAGAACTCTTCAATTAGGCTTAAATTTAAATACAATTAGTAATCACCTGAGACCCAAATAAGAGACTTAAATTATCTCATGTGCGTTGATAGAAGTACTAGCAAAACTGCTCACTGTCCGCTTACTCCGCAATGTGTATCGCAAGGACTTTCCCACAATTGATCACGAAATTTTGCTGTTTCATTTTGGCCCAACTGACACGTTGTTATCTATCGTGGAAATTAGATATTATAACAGTGAAAAATAGTGACGCCAAGTGACGACAACAAGGATGAATTCTTGTCAATTGGCCTTTTGAATGTACAAAAAATAATTCGAACAATATTGCTTGTGGGTCAAATTTTCTTAATTTATCAAAAATGTTCAAAAATGGCGAGGTCTCCTGAGATGCTTCAAGTAGCCATGCTTCAATATCTTGTAATTAATTAACAGTATAACCCTTTTGGAAGTTATTTGCAATAGCTCAACTGAGGAACAACTTAGTAAACACGCTGCTTGTCAAATTAAAACAAGACCGGAAAGTTAAAATATCGAAGAGCAATATTAGACATCTTCATTATGAAGGTGAACGCCGATTAACATCACTGACCTCTAGTCTAGACACATACGTAGACGTTACTTTTCATTAATTGAAATCAAACCGCATGTTTGATTCAATACGCTAGTTATTGAGCTTACGAGATAGTTGAATTCAATATCTTTGACGTGCTTTTCGGTAGCCCAACTTGTAATTGCCAAAAAAATCAATAAATCAAACTAATTTTAAAATGTCGACACCTATGAACTCATAAATGAACACATATATGGCAAAGAGAGCAGTAACTTCTCCAGACTATGTCACCCAATACAAGGTACAAAGTATCAAATAGAACCAGAAAAGGTGCTGGAAAAAGGTGCTGAGTCCATACGGGCAGCCAATGACGAAAATCGCAAGGCGCGTTCTAATTGAACAGGAGGATTGACAAAAAACCTCGACAACTTATTTCCCCGGGAAAGTCCGGAAGAACAGATCACGGCCAAGGTAAACACGAGGAAAAAACAGCTGGACTTGGGGAGAATCGAAAAACTGAAGAATCTGATTTGAACCACACAACGTCAAAAAACAGATAAAAGGAAATGAGAATATCAAACATAGCCGGCAGATTGCCGGAAAATAGCCGCCGTTGACGCGCTTGATGCACATCGGGATTGAAACAGAAAAAAAAGAAGAGATAAATAGACCCAATTTTTTTCAGTGTCAGAAAGTGGTCTAATTCGGAGTGCAGTTTCAGTTGGATTCTAAAACCATACTTAATTCAGCTTCTAAACTGAAAGCTAATAAGTTTAATACCAATGTAAGCTAGCAAACACTAATGAACTTAGATAACTCTCAATGACAAAATGACCGGGCTTTATAAGTTTATCCCGTCGCTTTTGCTCTTTTGACCTTGACTGTATTAAATCCATTCACTCAATGTTTTTAAATCCATTCACTCAATTAGTTATCTTGCATAACTAATTGAGTGAATGGATTTAAAAACCATTCGGTTGAAATAGTGAGTGAGGTAAGTCAGAATTCAAACGTGAAAGTCGTCACTTATGTCGAACGAAAAACGTGATCAAAAGGTGAAGCGAATTAAAAGGACAGCGCCTAAATAATAGCCGTTTGAGAGGCTGACGGCGGCTATTAATAAGAGGATATGAGAAACCAGGGCAATGTGAGACAATGAGGCGGTAGATGGTCCAAAAAACCGCATGGAGATCAAAATTTGCGCAGCTACAAGCAGCATCTAGAAGCAAACAACAAAATAAAAGGACAAACAGCTCTGATATTTTGAAAATTTGCAAAACTGATATTTAAATAGGAAAAACTGAATTTTAAAAATAAGTTGCAAACATTGCAAAAATTAAAAGATAAGCTTCCAGATTTCGCAGTGAAAATGTTCAAAACTATTTTTGTCTCTGGAGTTTTGTCAAGTAACCGATCTGCCAGACTTGGAAAAGCTTCGTTGGCAGGTAATGATCGTTAAACTCAGAAAGGACAAAAATCCTCAAAATTTTGAAAACAATCGCAAATTTCCACAAAATCTTGATAAAATTCAAATAATTAAAATCTTCCCAACTATTTCATTGTCTCAAGAGACTATCCAGTATCCCTATTTCAAGCTTGAAAGGGTTTCACTGGCTCATAATGAACCATAAACTTGGAACAATAATTTATAATTAAATTCTTTAATTATAAATTATAAATTTATAGATAAATTCTCTTATAATTAATTATAATTAAATTCTATCAAGAAATTGATTAAGCTGGAGGCATTTAAACATTGATAACCATTTCATTAACTCTAGAAACTATGCGATATCTTATCATTGAGCCTTGGAGGAGGTCCCAATGACCCTGGTGCCGGAAAAAAATTATTAAGTACAAAAAGATTGAAAATACTTGAAAACTTAAAAAACTGAAAATACTTTTAAAAGCTGCTGATATTAAAATCTTGAAAAACATTCCATTACATCTATAAGCTATGCAGTTACCTATAATCTAATCCTAGAGGAGGCTATGTGGCTCTTGGGGCTGGAGAAACATAAAAAGACAAAAATTCAGCAAAAAAAAATTGCAAGTTGCATAAAAACAGATAAAATCTGTGATAATAAAAGTTGAAAACTAATCCAAAAATCATTTTCCAGCAACTTTTCATCAAACCCTAACGGAGATTTTCTGTTAGGCTGAAAAACGTGAACAATGACGATAAATATCAAAAAAATTGAAAAATTGTTTTGTAAAAAAATGAAGAAATTCGTGGTGTTGAAAACTTGAAAAACATTCGAATACACTTATAAACTATAAAGTAAATGTTGGCAAAACCTAGAGGAGGTTCGTCGGGTTTTGAGGCTGGAGAAAACTGAAAACTGACAAAAATTTTAAAAACTTGAAAATGCAAATTTCATCAAAAAAAATTGCTAAATTTTCTCATAAAATTGAAAGCAATTCCGTGGCATAAAATTTATCAGTAACTTATTATCAAACCCCTAATGACGTTTGATGGCCCCTGCGTCTGCAGAGACGTGAACAAGTAAAAATAAAAGTCAAATAATTGAAAAAAAATTGCACGTTTTGTCAAAAAGATATTAAATTTCGTGATAATAAAATGCTGAAACCATTCCACTACCACTAGAAACTATGTAACCCATTATAACCTATGAAGTAACCTATTATAAAACCATAGAGGAGGTCCCTTGACACCTGGGGCCAAAAATTTCGAAAAAATGACAAAACCTTGAAAAAAAAATGTGTAAAATTAGTATAAAAGAAACATATCAGGACAAGTCCTGAAATACAATTCAAAGAAAAGAATGAAAAACTCAGACGTACTCTACCTGACCAGCAGAGCAACTGAACAATGCCAGCCAAAACACAAACAAAATCATCAAAATATTGAGAAATTAAAAGAATCAAAACTAAACAAAAATATACTCATTGCTAAAGCTCTATTAAAAAGCTTTTAAACCTAAGGCAAAATTTTTCCTTTTAACAATACCCATTACAAAAACATGTTAGAAAACAATTTTTGTTTCTGAAATGGGTCCAATATTATATCTGCAAGACCTGAAAAATATTCATTGGCCCTTGAAGTTCGATTAACTCGAAAAAAGAAATCAATTGCAAATTATAAGGAAAGGTTGCTGAAAATCTTGATATAAATATCTTCAGAATCATTTCTGTGTCTCTAGAGGCTATCCAGTAACCCCATTCCACGCTTTAAAAAAATCATTGGCTCATAGATCGATAGGCAATAACTATTAGAAAAAATTTCAAACTTCAAGAAATAGAAAGTCTATTAAGTTCTATTAAAATGTTGAAAGCCATTCAATTGCCAAAATGACAAAAATTTTAGGAAAATTGCAGATTTTATTAAAAAATGCTAAAGTTCGAGAAAAAAATTTTAAAAACCATTCCATTGTTACTAGAAACTATGCAGTGCCCTATTAACAAACCTCAAAGGAGATTGCCTGGTCCCTGAAGCTAGAAAAACGGAAAATAATTACGAAAATTTTCAAAAACCTGAAAAAAATGCGAATTTTGCCAAAAAAATTGCTAAAATTTGTGATATTCAAAAGTTGCAACCAATTCCATAGCAACTAAAAAAATTTCGGTAACTTATTATCCAACCCCAAATGAGGTTTTCTGGCCCCTGGGACTCAAGTAAATTGAACAATAACAATAAATATGAAAATGAAAGTTTTGTCAAAAAATGCCAAAACTCATGAAGGCAAAAAGTTGAAAACCATTCCATTACCACTAGAAACTATGCAGTTATCTATCATCAGATCCTTTATCAAACTCTAGTGGAGGTTTCTTGACACCTTGGGCTAAAATGACAAAAATTTTCAAAAAACCTGAAAAAAAATTGCGAAAATTAGTATTATTTTGCGTGTTTTTGTAGTAACAAACCATATAGCTGATAAAATGGTCATAACAAGTAAAATGGTCATAACAAATAATCGCAAAAGGCCTTCATCAACTTTTAAAAACTTCAACTTAGGACTAATCAATCAAAAAACTCAAAAAAATCACAAAAAACACGAAAAATTGCAACATTTTGAGACCAAAACCTCCTTTTAACCTTAAATTAAGGCCATCCCAGCAACTGCACCATTATAAGCACTTGAAGTACTACTAAAGCCCACTTTGGGCCTCTAATGAAACTTAATGCCCGCTGGGCTTTACCTGTTTATCCCGTTTTGAAAGATCTAACTCATTGAAAAATGTGTGAACACATCTTAAAAAAAACACAGCGCCCAATACAATTCAAATTCTTTGAATTGTAAAAAAATTCGCGTTTTTAGCGATCGGTTGTTCGTAAGTAGCCACGTGGGGCGGAATGTGCATCGGGGGGTGGTGGGGAGGTGGTGGGCAACAGTGGGGTGGGGAAGGGCTTCAGCGTGTTATGGGGGTGGGGGTAATAGAGGGTGGGGGTCAGCAGTGGGGGTGTCTTCAACCTCTAAGAACCGCCCTTCACACCATAAGTATAGGTCTCCAAAACATTTTGAGCTGAATTGAGCTCACAAAACCACTTGCTTTTTCATCCATCATCTGTTCCGGCGGGACCAAAATCACCACTCCAATTTGAGTTCAAAAATCATGAAAATGTGTGAACAGAGCTTCAAAAAAATACACCGCCCCAATACAAATCAAATTCTTTGAATTTAAAAAACCAAGAGAAGGCCAATAGAAGCCTCAGCTATCATTTTGAGGCTCTTAAAAATAAGAGATAAAACGTTAGAGAATTAATTCCTAAGTTTCAAACAAAGTTCTAATTCGGTGTGCAGTTTCAGTTAGATTACAAAACTATACTCAATTCAGCGTCTGAACTTAACGCTATTAAGCTTAATACTAATGTCATCAGGCAATCGCTCTAAGGAAGTTTGATACCCTAATGCACTATGCCTTAATAAACGTGCTTTATCGGTTTATCCAGTTTCTTCTGATGTGGTTCTTGACATTCGCCATATTCACTAGATTGCGTAATTCAATGCGTGAAAGAAGTTCAAAAATCAGATCAAAAAATAAAAAAAAACAGAAAATCAATGTCAAAATGACGCCTGTGAACAAAAACCCTATAGCAAGAAATGAAAATTTAGTTCAAACAAAAAACTAGGCCTAGAATGAACTATGAATTGATGGGGAAAACCATTTAGAAAACAAACCGATCCAAAAAATCGAAAAAACCGTTAAAATCTAAGCAAAATTGCCGCATGTGAACAAAAAACAATTAGCGAATTTTTGTTCAAACACCGCTTTCTCACAACACCACTTTCTACTTCAAAATTAGAGCAAAAAATTTTGCTCCATTTCCTGTTTCGGTGTGACCAAAATCACTACTCCAATTTGACTTCAAAAATCATGAAAATGTGTGAACAGATCTTTAAAAGACAGCGCCCCAATACAATTCAAATTCTTTGAATTGCAAAAAATAGGAGCGCAGAAATAGCCGCCTGGAATTTCTGACGCGGCTATTAATTATACCAATGAAAAAACTCCATCTTACTCTTAAAGGGATTTTGCGAATATTGCGGATCTTGTAAATCTCAACTAGAATTAAATTTTCGAAAACTATATTTATCACTTCATTTTGTAAAATCAATGTAACAAACATCAACATTCAATTACCACCCTTTATAAGTGCAACGAAAAATTACTGGTTTTATGGCAAATAAGTAGACCCGAGGAATCAAAAATGACTTCTCAAATTCAAAGTAACGCTAGGTTTACGGCTGTTTATTTCAACAACTAAGTCTAAGCAAAGTCATCCAAGTCCATTAAACTTGAGTTCGGCTGTATTTGTGAATCGTCGTCATTATTCGAGACAGTAGACACAAAGCTCGCAGAAGCAGATTCTCTCGATTGTCGGTGAGCGAAAAAGGATGAGGAGGCACTCAATCTGTTACGAGTTGCCATCAACACATCTCTTTGTGGAAGCTTATCTTGTAAGCAGGAAAAGTCCATATTGTTCAGATCACCTTCGTGTTTTTCTTTTCTCGCGCTGGTCGACCTACAAAACAATAGGTTCAACAATCAAGCAAGGTTTGGAGCGCATATGTAAGCAAACTCCCTAGAGGTACAAGACTACCTAGAGGCCATAAGGATATAGTGCGATTTCCAGACTAAATTTGGTTATGTGCTTCTGGGTTCTTTTTTTTCTGCGGGGATTTTTTTGGTGAAACAAGTCTTGAGAGAAACCTAAGCGTCTCGAGATTTTGAAATCAAAAGATTTAAAACCATACCGTAGTTCATTTAGAGTGACTGCCTCAAAAGTTGCGACCACATTTGTACAATCGCCTGCAGCCAGAGCTTTCTCAAGTGCTAACTTCAACATTGCCACAGTGAACGCATCCTCTCGCCTTAGTGACAAGGCTCTGTGGAAGTACGAAATAGCTTCACTCCAGTTGAACAAGTAGCAATGCACTAAGCCAAGACTAGAATACGTTGATGCACTGTTTGGATTTAGTTTTAATGCACGTTCGTGTAATTGCACAGCCTCTTCGTACTTTCCGGTTGCACGATAAACGTGAGCTAAATTATTAAGTAAAGGTTGCCATTTTTGAGATGGAACCTCACTTTGCAACTCATCTAGTTTCTCCATCGACATCAGGAGATACTTTTCAGCAGCATCTAAGTCACCCTTGATGTACAAAATGACACCCAGTTCGTGTAAAACGTTGGGATCTTGAGGAGCAATTTGGAGAGCTTCTCTCGTAAACTTTTCAGCCAGTGATAAGTTGTTGGTGACGGTGTACTCCAAACCAATGTAGAGAGACGGTAAGTGAAAGCCTCGCATCAATTTCGCAGCTGTAAAATAAGCTGCCATCGCCTAAAATCACATATCACATAGCAAGTTATTCAGTATTCATTAACATAACAACTATTGTCGGGGGAATTGCTCTCAAGCGACTCGCGAGGAGTTGGCTTTCGTATTTGCTAACTTATGCTTATGGAGTTTATCTTCGCTGGCGAGGGAGGGAGAAGGGGAGGGGGTACTTTAATGCCCTCGGGGTCATATCTCAACACGAAAACTCGTTGCAGACAAAAACTTGCAAAGAAGAGCAGCAGGACTAAAATAATAGCAAAATTTATTTGAGACCAATTAACTAACATACATGAAATTGATGACAAATTTGTCCTCAGAGTATACGGAACCCCTTAGCAGATGCTTATTATTTTTTGCTGTTTAAGCAGCAACTTTCGGAGCCCCAAACAGCACTTTGCGCCTATTTTTTGAAAATTGTACTCGGAATCAGGATAAGATTGCACGACAGTATTTTACAGAATATCACGAAATTCGGATAACTCATTTTGAGATATAAAATTTAGCTATTATATATGATGATAACAAGGAGGAACACAAGTTAGTGTTTGCTCACAATTGTCCAACTCGTGAAACAAAAAAGCATTTTCGGAACAAAAAAATCGTCAGATTCATGCCCAACACTTCTCATCCAATGGAAGATCCAATGGAAGTAAAAGACGTAGTTACCTGGTCATGTTCGCTCTCAGCTGCAAAGGAGTGTGCATTTACCAACCAGCAAGGCCCATTCATATTGTCAATGGATATTGCACGTCTTAAAAACCGCCTTGCAGGGTCTTGCTTCCCAATTAGGAAATAATAGCAGCCCACTGCTAGCCATGACACTGCACTTTCAGGGTGAAAATCAATCAAACTGTGGGCCAAAGAGAACAGCTCGTTGCTTTTACTCAATTCAACTGAAACAGAAGCAGCAGTTCATGAAAACATGTTAAGGTATTTCCAGTAAAATGCCACTGATAAGCAAGATTTTTTTTCATTTTTGGTATTTGTAACTTATTATCGAAAAAAATATATTTTCAATTCTTTTGAGTATGAACTATAAAAAAGAACATAGTTATGGAGTAATGTAGTGTTAAGAATTATAAATGAATCAACTGCACGTACTGAGGTTTAAAATTCTAAGGAAATTACAATGTTTAAAAAAGATCTTGGCAAATTAAGAGCAAAATTAAGAGCAATATAATTTAAGATGAGTAAAAAACAAATGCTAAAAAATGCTAAATGTACACTTAAAATTGTTGAGAGAAAAAAAGTGAAAGGAAGGCTAATTCTACGATTAACACTTCTTAGAAGAGTAAATTACGCCCCAAAAACTAAGTCAAATTAAGTTTAAACCTGAAAGAATTGAGAATATAGTTAAATACCCAAACCGTTGGGTCTTTTATGAACTCAATGCAGAAATGTTTTTATTGTAGTTTTGAGAGCCCGCTTTTTGGGATATGCCGCCTCATTACGAGAGGTAAATCGTTATACCAGTCAATTGCTTTTTTGAAAAACGGTTTTGCATTATTAATTTATTTGCTCTGCTCCAAATGACAGCATGTTTCTACGTTCATTCATTTTAACACTAAGGGTGGCTAGCAGTTCATCGAATGCTGGTAGATCAGCTTTTAGAAGCCTGTTAATTTTATTCGCGAGCACGAAGACTAAGACTCAAACAAAACTTATCAAACAGTTCCTTTCTATAAATAGAACTCAATTCCGATTGGAAAAAAATGTAAAGTATAAATAAGAAAAGCATCGCATGAACTATTATCAATTGTAAAATCGATTCTTGTAGCATTCAGTACTATTGCGCATTCTCAGAACTCGTGAGATTTTCTCATCTCGCAGAATACCGGACGACAGCGAAACTAAAAACTCAGAAAATAATTCAAAAAATGAGGATAGAAATTGTACTTGAAGCTTCACCATAAGAAAAAAAACTTCCATTAACTTGGACGAAAGAGAGCTACAATTTTTTTTGTATTAATCTCTCTTTTGCAAAAACTTAAATCAACATTATTAATCAATATTTACCGGATATGCAAACGAGAGAAAAAAATTTACAAACAAAACAAAATTGCGAATGGGGAAAATTTAAGAAATTCTGCGCACCATTTTTTAAGCTTTTTTATTCATAGCTCTTTATTTCTATCGACAGTTTTCTTATTTTTAGTTTGAGCTGATTGAAACAATGAGAATTTCATTGGCTTCTTAAACTGAAATTAACTTTAACTCTTTACTTTTACAGTTAATTGTAGCTTTTTTTAAAATTTTGCGTACAGCACCTGATTATTGTATTATTTGTTTTACTGTACATCCTGTTAAAGGTAATTCAAGTCTTTTACTGCTACTACTAATAAACAGTGAAAATTTCAGACGCAATTGAAAAATATTCACTATTTTTCTCCTAACTCTGGATATAATCATTAGTCTTTATAACGATGTTATCTGGTTAATTAGAATTTGTCTTCATTAATATTGGATATATTGAATAAACGGATAGCCGAGAATCGATTTCTTAACATCAGAGAAACAGCTCACTAACATAACCGACTCACATCGGGCGAATTGCTCTCAAACGACCGGTTGCCTTTGTCAGCAGCTAGCCAAGGTTTAGTGACCTCTGGGCGCCACCTCTTTATTCCGTTTTTGAAGACAGAAGTCAAATGGGTCAGACAAAAAAACGACTAAGCAAAAAATTGCATAAACGAGACAAACAGGATTAATATATTTGCTACAAATTGCTTTTGAGACCATTTAACGATGATTTCCTAAAAAGTGACTGTTAGGTCAATTATGATAAAAAACAATTCTATCATAACTCATTGTTAATGAGGATCACAGATGATAACATTATGCCACAAAACAGCAGCTGAAGTGCGGCATCAACAAAGAGGGAGAGAGTGAGAGGGAGAGATAAAACGGGATCGAGAAAGAGAAGGAAAGGAAACCTAACCGACAGAAAGAGAATGAGACACGAATTTTTCTATGATGGGATTCGACTCTGCCACTTCTAATTTTCTAGCCTTGTTAGTAAATAAACCATACAGAAAAAAACTGATAAAGGCAAAATCAAAATTTTCAACTTCGCATTAAAAAAATTCACAACGACTTTTGTCTCGAAAGTTATGTCCAGTAACCCATCGCCGAGACTTAAAAAGTTTTGTTGGCCAGCAATAGTCGTTAAACTCGGAAAAGGACAAAATAGTAAAAATTTCGGAAAAAATTGCTAATTTTAACAAAATCTTGCTAAAATTCAAGATATTAAAATCTTAAGAACCATTTCTTTGTCTCAAGAGACTATTTGGTATCCCTGTTTTAATCCTGAAACAGTTTAACAGGCTCATACAGATCCAAACACATGGAACTTAGGAACTTATGGAACATAAGAACACACGGAACATAAGAACACATGGAACATAAGAACATGGAACATAGGAATTTTCCAAAAACTTGAAATTCTAAATTTTATCCAAAAATTACAAAAACTGGAGTCATAGAAAAGTTGATCACCATCCCATTCACTCTAGAAACTATGCAGCAGCTTACTATCAAACCTTGGAAGAGGTCCTAGGGCCTCTGCTGCCGGAAAAAACTCAAAAACATGAAAAAACTTCGAATATTTTTAAAAAAAATTGCTGAAATTCTTGATATTAAAATCTTAAGAACATTCCATTACATCTATAAACTATGCAGTAACATATTATTAAAGTGAGATCAGTGGCTCTTGAGGCTAGAGAGAATTAAAAAATGACAAAAAATTCAAAAACTTGCAAACCTGCATGCAATTTCGAAAAATTGCATGTTTTATAAAAAAAATTGCTAAAACTTGTGATATTAAAAAGTTGAAAATTAATCCATGACCAACAAAAATTTTCCAGTAACTTATTATTAAATCCTAACGGAGGTCTTCTGACCCTTGGGGCTCCACAAGCCGAAATAAAGAAAATAAATCAAGAAATAAAGTAAAAAAAATTGAAAAAAATGCAAGTTTTGTAAAAAAAAAAATGCTAAAATTCGTGATGTTAAAACCCTACAAGACATTCCAATTAATGTAGAAAACATACATTAACCTTTTTTCAAAACCCAGAGGAGGTTCCTTGTATCTTGAGGCTGAAACAACCTAAAAAAATGGGAAACATTTTCAAAAATTTGAAAAAAGCAAGTTTTTTCAAAAATTTGTGACATTAAAAAGTTGAAAATTCATTACCAATAAAAATTTGTCAGTAACTTATTATCAAACCCCTCAGGACGTTTTCTGGCCCCAGGGACAGGAAAGACCTGAATAAGGGGGAAAAGTCAAAAAATTTGAAATTGCTTGTTTTGTCAAAAAAAGTTTGTTGTTGTGATGTTAAAAAGTTGGAACCATTCCATTACCACTAGAAACTATGCAGTAACCTATTATTAAAACCTAAAGGAGACACCTAGGGCTGATAAAAATCAAAAAATGTCAAAACATTTTAAAAAGCTTGAAAATAAAAAATAGTGTAAATTTGCGAGTTTTTTGCGAGCGGTTGGTTGTCAGTAGCTACAAACGGGGGGGGGGGGGGGGGTCCACCTGATGCTGATGGAAGGGGGGGTTGGGGCAACAGTGGGGTGGGGGCAACAGCGCAGGGGGTGGGGGACAATAGTGGGTGGGTCACCAGTGGGGGTGTCTTCAACCTCTAAGAACCGCCCTTCACACCATAAGTATAACTATAAGTCTCCAAAACAGTTTGAGCAGAAGCAGAGCTGAAAGGCTCTAAGAGCACTTAATGCCCACTGGGCGCTACCTGTTATCCCCTTTTTGAGGACAGAATGTCAAAAGCGTCAGACGAAAAATTGGTCAAGCGAAAAATATCATAAAAAAGACCGACAGGGCTAAAATAATTGCTACAAACTTCGTTTGAGAGCAATTAACAACATTATTTAAAAAGACGAAAAGGAAATTATAGGAACTCATCTCTATAGACGTCTCTGAACCCTGTTTTCAGTTTCATTTGAGCTTACTTTTAGCAATTTGGACCTCACGTAATACAGAAAACCTATTGCACTTTTTGGGAAACAAAACAAACAGTTGGGTTAAATATTTTGATAAACAGTTGGAGAAGTTAGATTTACTCCGTTTTCTTCTAGAATACTGGCATAAATTTTGGATTCATACACTAATTCGTTAACGCCGAATTCTAAAATGAAACAACAATAGTATTTCTGTAACAAATGAAAAGCATCCGACAATTTTCGTGAACAAAAATGATATTTTTTCTACAAATTGTTGTATGTACTAAAAATTAAATAAAAAATTATTCAAAAACACTGCTAGACAAAAGAGACAGTTAAAAAAACGTTAAATAGGGATAGTTAAAACATACCCGGCAGATGGCCGGAAAATAGCCGCCGTTGATTCCCATAAATCTGTTGGGATTGAAAGAAAAGAAAATATCAACAAAATGATAAAAAAATTTTAAACTTGATTTTATTTGATGTCATTTTGTAATTCAACATACTCCTGTCTCTCAGTGAGAGGCTAGAGGGTCTAGTATCAATACCAATAAGCATTATAGATAGTAACTAAAACTTATGAGAACAAAGTTCAAGTACCGGGCATCTAGAAATGGGCCTTATGGGTTCATCCCGTTTCTATTTCTGACTTTGATTTTTTTATACCGACTCTCGTCAATTTGAATTGCTTTGCTGAGCAGCTGCGGTTTAAAAAGACTTTGAGCAGAATGACAGAAGAGTGAAACTAGCCTAGAGAAGTCAAAAACATTTCACGCAAAATGTCGAAAAAGCGGCAAAATGGGTCAAGCGAAAAAAAAAGTTCGACGAAGTAAAGAACATAGCAGGACAAGTCCTGACGTAAATTTAAAATAATTTTCATTGACTAAACAGAAAACTAGACCTAGAACGGACTATGAATGGCTTGGGAAAACCATTTAGAAAAAAATCCTATAAAAAAATGAAAAAAAAAAAACAGTAAAAATTAAAGTGAAATTGCCGCATGTGAACAAAAAACCACTAGCGAGAAAGCGAATTTTTGTTCAAAGTTTTCTCACTCCACTTTAAATTTAGAGCAGAAAAACTTCACGCCGCAAAACCACTCGCTTTTTCGCGCCACTTCCGGTTTCGGCGTGACCAAAATCACTACTCCAATTTGACTTCAAAAATCATGAAAATGTGTGAACAGATCTTTAAAAAAAGACAGCGCACCAGTTTTAAAGGTGAAAAAGCGGGACAACATACAAATACATATGATATTATTGTTATGAAATACCATTAAAAGAGAAGTAAAGAGTAACCTAAAACACTAATATGTAGCAGGAGTGATGGTTTGAAGAAGGGCTCTGACTTCAGAATTGATTTGGTGATTGTGTAACACTGGTAGAATTTGTTGTTGAAGAACAGTCGCTCTGCCAAACTGTTACTCACTTCGTTATTCTTCACTAAAAGAGAATAGATATTTCACCAGTTTTACCAAAACTAGTTTGAAAACCTTATACTTCAATGATAAAACATAGCCGGCAGATCGGCGGCAAATAACCGCGATAGAATAACCCAAACACGCAAGTAGTATTAAAGTTTGAGGCACTGTCTAGGTGCGCTCTATTGACGTTCAATTGGTCGGTTTTTAAAATGTAAACTTCATCAGGTGAGCGCATGTCCTTTTACAGAGACTTAAATCCAGAAACTTTCACGCAATTGACCTAGCAGTTGAGGCAAAAGAGTTAAAAAAGTCATCATGAACACAAATTAAACTGGTGTCACCAAAACTGAATATAGCAAAAAACATCACTGAAAACAAAAAATGCAGAAATCCTGACGCAAAATTTGAGAATCCTCCATAGAGCGATTATACGAATACATAGCAGGACAAGTCTTGCAAACAATTCAAAGAGTTTTCACTGACCGACCAAACAAGAAACCTGACAAAGAGTAGTCTCTGAAAACTATTTAGGAAAAAAGACGGCTAACTTGCGGGGAAAAATAGAAAGCAACAAACATATCACTTCGCAAGAAAAAGAAACTTTACCGGAGTGAAAATTACCGGCCAATAAAATCAATTCAAATTCTTCAATTGTAAAAAACTACAATGATATCAATAACAGTCTTGCTATGACCTCCCGGGTAATAAATTAAACATAAATCAATTAACGTCGGATGAATTGCTCGCGTCGGGGCTCAAGTTATTTTAGGGGTGTAGCTTAGAAATTTTTGGGGCCCTGATAGGCGTTCGCACCCGCGACCTCCAGGATAGCAGTTACACAACTTAACCACTGAGCTACAACCAGTTACAATTACTTTTATAATAGCAGCAAACTTCCGAGTGAGAAGAATCAAAATCACACAAAAAAGGTCGTGAAAATTTTGCATAAAAAAGACCAACACGTTTACAAAAACCGCTTCAAACTTCGTTCGAAAGCAATTAATGAAACACGGCTGACATATTACCAGAAAACAGCTGCGATAGATTTGTAGACCTGCAGTCTGAAGAAAATAAAAAAACATAGTTGACAGATTGCCAGAAAAAAAATGCAATAGCTTTGTAGACCAGACGTTTCAAAAACATATTTAAAAAATTATACCAAAGAAGTAACTTCTTTTTATTCAATATTGATAAATTAAAAATTTAATAGGAACCTGATTTACTTATTGATGCTTCTATTAGCTGTTAAATAACCTTCAATTAGAGTAACACACATTTATTAGACCTCATCCCTGTGAATTATAGCAAAAAAATCTATATCAGAGTGACGAAGTCATTTTCGAGGGTGTTTAAGTCACGTTTGACAAAACACTTGATCGCGCGAATGAACACAAAACTCACACCACTAAGAGTAAATAATGACGCAATTTAGTTAAAAGTACATGAACGAATGAAAAGAAAATGTTGACGACAAAATTAACGAAAACAGGAGAAGACCAATAATAGCCCCAGATATCGCCTCGCGGCTATTAATAAGACGGAAGATCAGAAATTTCAGTTTTTTGCTGCTGAGACGTCACTTTTGGCCACAAAAATTTGTGTAACTTTGTGTTGTTTCTATTAGCTGCCCTCAAATAACGTTCATGTAAAGTGGCATATACTGAAATGACGTTATCTTCTTCAACTGAAGTGGGCAAACTCAATTTAAGAGCGGAAAAGTAATTTTGAGAGGAATGTCATGCGCGACCAAACAGTTAATCTTCAAAAATAACAAAATAGATGCGCTAATACGTGCAAAAAGTGACGTCACGCACGCAATTCAGTCAAAATTGCCTGAATTGAAGGAACAAAAAGTAGGTTTTAAGAAATTGTGACGCCATATGGCTGCAGCAAATATCTTGCAGACGAAAAACACCAAGAAAGGTCCTGACCTACAATTCAAAAAGTTTTCAATTACGTAAAAAAGAACTACACCCAGAATGGACTATGAATGGATTGTGAAAACCATTAAAACAATCCTATCAAAAAACCATTAAACATCGAAGTGGAAATGCCGCATTTGAATAATAAACCACTATTGAGAGAGCATTTTTTTTCATACACCGTTTTCTCACTTTACTTTAAGATAGGAGCAAAAAATTTTACGCCGCAAAACTACTTTTCAACCTACTTCCTGTTTCGGTGTAACCAAAATCCATTCTCTAATTTAACTTCAATCACGAAAACGTGCAAACAGAAAGACACCGCCCTGATAGCATAAATTTTTTGAATTGCAAAAACCACGAAAAGGCACATAATAGCTCCACTAAGCTATCACTGACGCAGGTCATTAACTTATCCGACTAATGTCGGCGTGGATTTGCTTTCGCAGTAACTAGTGGTTCAAGACTCTCTTGTCTCTTGTAGGCATTACGAGCATTACTGCCCACTGCCCGCCATATGAACGTCTCTCACGATGGCTCTCCACTGACGCCGATTCTGTGCGGTCTGCTTGGCAATATCGAACCAGCAAGACTCCCATTTCTTGTGAGTCATTTTGAGGGGTTTCAGGAAGGGTTGGAGCTCTTTCTTCACTAAGCGCCTCCATGTATCCTTCGTTCCTCCGGGGGGTCGCGTCCAATTGTCAGCTTTCTCAAATTCGAGGCTACCGTTCGGTATCATGTCTGGATCCATGCGTAAAGTGTGTCCCAACCATGTCAGCCTTCGCTTTTGTATGGTGGTACTGATGTCTTCCGCTGCTACACCGAGTTTGGTGAAGCTTCTTCGGTGGAAGGAATCGAGGCGGTGAGTGTCAGAGATCTTTACGGGACAGGATTCACATCCGTACAGCAGTACGCTTTGGACACATGCTTTGTAGACTTTAGCTTTGATTCTCGTTGAAATTGATCTTTGTTTCCAAAGCATGTCAAGCTGTTTAAGGCGGCCTGTCGCCTTGCCAAGACAAGTTCGGATTTCGTGGGATACATCACCATCAAGTTGGAGGTTGCTGCCCAGGTAAGTGAAGGAATCGGCTTTTTCAATCGGTTTTCCGTTACAGGTCATTTGGTCCTCGGGGCAAGCTGAGCAGAACTTGGTCTTGGAGAAGTTTATTTCAAGCCCACCTTTTGCAGCAGCCTTTGTAACTAGATCGCGAACTGTCTGCGCATCGGCTATGTTGTCTAGTAGGCAGATATCATCGGCGAAGTCAAGATCAGTTATTATCATATCGTCGAGAGCGATGCCGAGGAGCTGCTTTTCGGTGGCTTCATGCATTGCCCAGTCGATAACAAGGTTAAATAAGAAAAGCGCAAGTATCGAGCCTTGTCTAACTCCAGAGACGATCGCGAAAGGTTTCGATAGTGAATTGTACACTCTTACTGTGCTGAAGGTTTCTGTGTACATTGCTCGAAGTACCTGAATGAGCTTAGGCGGGAGTCCGTGACTTTCGAGGATGCGCCAGTTGGTCTCACGATTGACGCTGTCGAATGCAGCTTTGAAGTCAATGAAGACTAATACGGTCTGCCGGTCGAACTCGTATCTTTGCTCAACTATTTGCATGATTGCAAAGATTTGGTCGCGGCAGCCGCGCTTCGCCTTGAAGCCCGCTTGATTCTTGCGGGCGACTGATTCGTAGGCAGGTTCGATCTTGTTTTTCAGAATTGCCTCTAAAATTTTAAAAGCGATGTTAAGAAGGGAAATGCCACGATAATTAACACAATTCGCCTTATCTCCCTTTTTGTGAATTGGGACAATCACGGCTGTCTTCCAGTGATCTGGAATCTTCTCGTTGTTCCAGATAGAAATCAGGAGGTGTTGGAAGTGGGGGAGCAGTTCATGCAAGCCATATATGAAGAGCTCGGGTGGAAGATTGTCGTCACCCGCGGCTTTGTTGGTTTTCAGCTTGGCTATTGCTAGCATGATTTCTTCGGGACTAGGTGGATTGGTACCAGCTTGTGCAAGGAATTGACTGCTGATGTTGAGGGAGGCTGTGTTCGCTGTTGGTCGATTTAACAAGTTTTAGAAGTGTTCCACCCATTGATTGGTCTTCTCATTTGTGTCAGCAATAAATTTTCCATTTTCATCTTTAACTGTGTCGATGCTGGGATCTTTGGTGCCGGTTACTTTCCTTACCACATTGTACATCTGGTGTTGCCATGTTCCTCTGCGGTAATTATATCATCAGTGGTGGATTCGTAGAAGCGGTTTTTATCTATCCTGACTTGCCGCTTGATCTCTCTGGAAATATTTTTCTTGGATTTGGTGGTCCGAGCTCTGTTACGCTTCGCAATCAATTCCAGGGTTGTGCGCGAGATCCAAGGGTTCCGGATGGGCTTCTTCTTCGGTATACACTTTTCCGCGGACGTCGCCAATGCTTCTTTGATTCCATTCCAGCAGCAATTTACATCGCTTCCGCTTGGCAGCTTCTCCAGTTTGAGGGCTAGCTCCTTTCGAAAGCTTTCGGCTACTTTCGGAGTTCTGAGCGCATTGACGTCCTGTCGGAAGCATTTTGGAGTCTTTGTGTATACTTTCAGTTTGACTTTCATCTTGGCTTTGAGCATTTTGTGGTCCGATTGAAAAAGGCAGTTCTTCTGGCCGACGGATCGCAATCTTCGTGATATCAGGATGAAATCTATCTGGTTTCTGGTGATCCCATCGTTGGATATCCAAGTTGGTAGGGTCTGAGCAGGTTTTTGGAACGTCGTGTTTGATACCACAAGATTATTGCTCATTGCGAAGCTGATGAGTTGGCCGCCATTATTGTTTCGATCGCCAGTGGCAAACCTTCCAATGTTTGCCGATTCGGAGGACAGTCTTTCTCCAATCTTTGCATTGAAGTCTCCTGCGACAATAATTACGTCCTTTTTGGGAATGCAACCCATCAGCTTTGAGAGTTCCTTAAAGAACTCATCGTTGATGTCATTTGCTTTGTCTTCAGTTGGGGCATAACAGCAGATAATTGACAGCGGGGTTGGCTTTGCCTGGATACGGATGTAGCAGAGGCGAGGTCCCATGGGAATCCATTCCATGACGTGGGAGGCGAATTTCGTTTCGACATCTATGCCGACACCGTGTAGGCCTTGCTTATGATCGTATCCTGAGCAGTACCGCTTGTAGGATGGGCAGTCGTTCACATCGTTGATTGGGATGGAGGGTGATCCTTGAAATCGGGTTTCTTCTATGCAGGTCACGTGGATGTTGAGAGACTTTAATTTTGAAGCCAGTAATGCCAGGCTTTCGGGTGGTAACAGGGTGCGAGTGTTCCATGTGGCTAGATTGAAATGAGATTTGGAGTAATTGACCGACTTGGCATTGCTACCCGATGCGGCTGGTTCGGGCGCCCCAGTTACCGCTGGGAACGTAGCTTTCTGTATATAGTCTTTCGCTCGAGTGTTCAAGACTAAGAAAGTATGATTACCTGGGTCGCGGTAAAAGTGCGAGTCTCATCTAAGATTGCCTCCATAGCATAGATTACTATTCTTCAGCAGCTCCTTGCTATTTCCTTAGCAGCTCGGTGAACTGTAGCTACAATTTAAGCTCTGATAAAGCTGCTGAGGGACTTAATACCCTCGGGTTTTGTCAGTTTATTCCGTTTTTGAGGACACATTACAATTATCAGACGAAAAATCGATCAAGTGAAAAACTGCATAAAAAACCAACAAGACGCAAATAATTGCTATCAACTTAATTTCGTTCGAGAGCAACTAATCACAATTTCCCTTGCCTACCAGGCTTTACGAGACATAAGATAGTTTATAGAACTAAAGATGCATTTTGGGAAAGAAGACAACTTAAGAATAGAAAAATTTTCTATTGACATCAAACAAACATCAGCTCTTCAACAATGGGTGGGCATTTGCACATATAAGAGCGCACAGAACTATTCATATTATGTATAAATGAAGTCATACACCAAACATAACCAACTAGCGTCGTTTTATCAGTAGATAGCTGCGGCTTGGGGGAAGCTAGCTTCAGCTTAATAGAGGGGGGGGGGGGAAGCGGGAGCAGGGCCAAACTTTAAAAACCACCCTTAACACCATGAAATTAAGTCTCTTAAATAGCTTCGATGAAACGCATAATTAGAGACTAGTGAGCCCTAAAGGCTTAATGCCCTCCCGGCTTTATCTTTCTATCCCGTTTTTGCGGAAAAAAATTTAACTGGTCAGACAAAAAAACGATCAAACGAAAAGTCGACAGTACGAAAAATTGTAAAAACTCCAGAAGGACTAACATAACTGCTACAACCTTTATAAGAGAGCAATTAAAAAGTAGATTGACCTTAAGAAATCAAATCAACCCAATGACGCACCCAGCAGTCAAAATAACGAGAGGATCAGGAATTCAATGAACTCCGAGATCAATTTGATTAGATAAACTGAGTAGATTAAAATCGCTGCATTAGATGCCCTTCTTATATAACGAATTTGACTCACTCAAAGCTTGTGAAATTTGGGGTGAGAGAGAAGCAGCGATGGAGGATACAGGTCGAGACACCTTGTGATACTTCTTCAGATTGTTCTCATAAAGAAACTTGACCACTTTCACACAGTCTTCATTCGGGCAGTGCTCATTGAACTGTAGGCTCGTGAATAACTCCTCCTCTTCTTGCTAAAATATACAAAAACCACAATGTCTTTACCCATGAAATTAATTGGAACGTTCTTTGAAAAAGGATTCTTGACTTTCTCTCACATGAAATCTGATGTTCAGTCTGATGTTATTGATCTCCTTTCACTAACACTTTACGAAACAAAATAACTGAAAATGAGAAATAGTTCTACGCCGCTTCGAAGAGGAAACTGTTAGCTTAGCACAATTGGGAAAAATTTAATTGATGTCAAGCACACTTCTCATTGTGAACGAAAAAAGCATGTAGTCAAATGAAAACAAACAAACAAGTATTTCTTTCACACAACCGAAATAGCTGAGAAACAGATTTACCAGCCGTAGAATATAGAAACAGGGAGCTTAGTTGATTCGAGTTGCCGAAAAATGGAAACTCATTTCAATTCGCAAAGCATCGTTATATGAAAATCTTCGGCTTTGCACAGAAATCCTTCATTGACCATGGAAGCGTCTATAGTAAACTCAAACGACCTCAACATTAAGATAGTCAAGTGAACCATTTGTGATCAAAAATTAATCATGCAATTCAGATAAAAACTCACCGCTATTGAGTGCAACAAATGACTTCTTCAGATACGAGCTCCAGCCAAAAAACAAACTATTTCCGGATCAGTTTCGGTAACTACATCAAGGCTCGCATCTGCCCAAACAAGCTAAAAAGGAGTGTTTGTAAAACTGAGTTCTGATTTAATTGGCAAAAAACAATTTCACGTAAAAAGAACAGAATTAAAAAAATCCGAACTTGAAAAGAATTTTTAGTGTAACTACATTAATTTAGTCAATCTTACCGAGCACAAAACTAACAGAAACAGGGCACTAATGAACAGTATCATCAAAATACGTGCGTCCTTTGCATCAAAGCAGTCACAGCAAAACTAAAAAAATATAACAAAAACAATTTTAGAAAATAAGACCACAACAAACTACATAATATAATTTTATAAAACTGTTACCTGTAACGTCATAAGGAAAAACATTGAAAAATATTAAATAATTAACACTGGGAAAAAAATTTCTTGTGTATAGCCATAGTGAGCAAAAAAAAGTAACACCTATAAATAAAGACCAAAACAACCATCTAAGGTCGGGCGAATTACTCTTAAACAACCTGAGAGCAGTTGGCTTCATCTACCTCTAAGAACTGCCCTTCACACCATAATAATAATGAGTCTCCAAGTAACAGTTTCCGTGAATCGCATACGTGGAAACTAGTGAGTGGAAAGGCTCTAAGAGAACTTAAAGCTCGCTGGGCGCTACCTGTTTATCCCATTTTTCAGGACGAAAAATCGGTCAAGCAAAAAATCGCATTAAAAAACCAACAGGACTAAAAACATACCCGGCAGATTGCCGGAAAACAGCCGCCGTTGATTCCAATAAGCATGATTGGGATTGAAAGAATAGAAGATATTGAAAAAAAAAGATTTTTATACAAAAACATTTTTTAAGTCGACGATTTATTTTGATGGCATTTCGTAGTTGAACATAACGTACTTCTGTTTCTTAGAGAGAGGCTACAGGGGCTAATATCAATACCAATAAGTATTAGAGATGGTAACTAAGACTTTTAGGAACGACGTTCAAATAGCGGGCATCTAAAATTGGGATTTATGGGTTTATCACGTTTCTACTTCTGACTTCAATTTTTTATACTGACTCTGTTCATTTTGAATTGCTTTGCTGAGCAACTGATGTGCAAAATCACTTTTAGCAGAATGAGAGAAGAGAGAAACTAGCCTAGAGAAGTCAAAAAGATATCACGCAAAATGTTGAAAAAGCGGTAAAGCGAAACATTTTTTTATTCGACGAAGTAAAAAAACATAGCAGGACAAGTCCTGACACAGAATTCAAAGAATTTTCATGGACTAAACAGAAAACTAGACCAAGAACGGACTACGAATGGATAGGGAAAACCATTTCGAAAAAAATCCGATCCAAAAAATCGAAAAAACTGTAAAAATCAAAGTGAAATTGAAGCATGTGAACAAAAAACCACTAGCGAGAAGGCGAATTTCTGTTCAAACACCGTTCTTTCACTCTACTTTAAATTTAGAGCGAAAAATTTCACGCCGCAAAACCACTCGCTTTTTCGCTCCACTTCCTGTTTCGGCGTGACCAAAATCACTACTCCAATTTGACTTCAAAAATCATGAAAATGTGTGAACAGATCTTAAAAAAAAGACAGCGCCCCAATACAATTCAAATTCTTTGAATTGTAAAAAAATAGGAGCGCTATGATAGCCGGCTGAGAAGATGAGGGCGGCTATTAATCATTGTAACAAACTTCGTTTGAGAGCAATTAACAACAGACAAAAGTTTTGGCAGCATATCATTAAGACTTGACGCCATCTTTATTGAAAAAAATTTACCGACGAACAAAAACAATCATTATCAACTTAAGTTGGACTAATTTATCTCATACCACTGGCGAGACGTTGCCTTGGATAATTGCTAGCTTTAGCTCATTTACACTAGCTTCACTTGGCTAGAGCAAGAAAAAGACGGCAAAAGCGAGGAAGGGCAGAAGTGGGGAGCGGGTCTCTAAACCTGCCCATATTATTTTTTAAAAAAACTGATTTCATAATCTACTTGGCATTTCAGCTATCAATTAACTACTGTTAAAATTATAGTTAATAATTATCAATTAACTCCAGTTATTGTCAATTAACTCCTGTTAATATCACTCTGGTTAATAAGGAATTCGAGTTTTCAGAAAACAGATAATGCTTTAAATAACCAATTCAAGTGAACGCAAGCATTTGATTGACAAAGTGACTCACTCCTGTTAACAGATGATGTTGGGTTAACCTCTGGAACGCTTCATGGCAAAACACGTCCAATTTTAGAGCTTCCCTGAAATTGTTTTCAGCAAGCTCCCGATTCTCGATTGCTTCGTATACCTATAACAAAGCAACAACCACACTTTAATAACATGTGTGTATTGTCGTTTCAGAATAAAATTGTCGTGTACGTTAGTTTTTTGCCGTGTAAGAAGAGACCGAAACTAATGGAAACCAAAGTACCCTAGAAGTGAATAAAATCAATGACGGATTACACCACCGATAAACCTTGAACCAAAAAAGTCATTGGAGATTTGTTCCAAACTGTACATCACATACTGACGAGACAGCAAAACTAAACGCGTACAAAGTGCGGGTTGCAACTTTCACATCTCACGCTTAAATACATCACAACAAATATCCACAGCTTATTAAAAATTTCTGACGTCCGTTTGCCCTGATATCCAGTCGAGCATTTCTTTTCTGTATCTGAATCGGTGATTAAAAGTTTTCCTTTGAACAGGTAAAAGTATCGGCTCGATCTTGACATCATAGTCAACTTCCTGTAGGCCTGCAGTCCGTTCTCGTTGTTAAATTAGACTGAAAATCAAATTTGTTTTTTTGAGAATGAGAAATCTGAGTTTGAGAAGACAAAAATCAGTTCACAACTGTCACGTGTCTACAATTGTGATACATTGAATAATTTTCATTTAGATTTAAATTTTTTCATATTATATAGTCTTTAACATTCCGCCTCCCTTGAAGTATCTTCAACATTTTCAGAACATAGATAACCTCCCAGAGATAATGTCGTTGAGATCAGAGCTGTTTCCTATGGATAAAGCCGAAGTGTTGCAAGATGTGCCTCTTGAATACGACTACACCAGATGATCAGCTTTAGTTAAGAAGGAAATTGTAAAATTTACAATAAAAAACTTACTGTTAATATTTCACAAAAACTTTGAGATCCGAGAACAATTATTCGTAAGCAACTGCTTAAATTGTAATAATTTGGCATTTCAGGGATTAATTACTTTTCACTTTTCTAGAAAATGAAACAGCACTAAACCTTTTCTTTAGCAATTTTGTCGTTAAACGGGAGTGAAAAAGCGCTACTCAAGAGATTTGATCAGCAATATTTGAAGGTTTCTCACGATAGGACGGACCTTCAATACAACAATTACGTACGAACAGACGCATTGGGAAAGAGACTTCAAGGCAAACAAAAGTTGGGCTCGTACTTATATCGATATTCTAATTTGTTTGAGGCTTATTCATCCCGACTCCAAACGCGATGACTCACAGGCATGTAGATACTGATACCGCATCTATATATATATATATATATATATATATATATATATATATATTATTTATATATATATATATATATATATATATATATAATATATGAATGTATATATATACATAATACCATTTGCAAAAATAATACCATTTTTGAAACCTCGGCACTTACGAAGTAAGTGCCGTAACAATTTTTGACTGGAGTTCATGGAAAAGAAAAGAGAAAAAAAATTATTTAAAAATATAGGATACTAGCTCCTCATTATTCAGCAAGTAACTTTCTTTGAATTTATGATAAAATAGCGATATTTTTGGCCAATTTTCGTCTTCAATATTTTGTGCTAGAACTTCATTCTTTCTCAGTATGTTAAATAACCTTGCACAACGATATGAAATAGAGGATCGCTCAAACTGCTTTTTAAAGGAGGGAATTTTTAGGTAATTTTTGGTAGACCTTCTAGTGTTTCTGGTACTATGCTCATATTCAAAGAGTTCATTTAGATAAGTTTCGCTATGCATCTTTTTCAATGATTTCAGGACAAATTTCAGCAGCTCATATAAATGAAACTCGAATACTGTTAGCAATTTATTAGAGATAAAAATGTCCCTGGAACTACCTGACAATTTCCTGAAAAAATGAATTTTAAAATTTTTTTCTGCAGATTGTAGATAGGTAAAAGCGACGAATAACTGCAACAGCCATATACCAAAATACCGTATTGAATTATTGGGTTAACATTGCTTCGGTAGTAATCAATTAACTGTTTTCGGGGTACATAGTGACGCAGCTTACATATAATACCACACTGTTTTGAGAGTCTTTTCTTAATATATTCTATATGTGATTGAAAGCTTAACTTACTATCTAACAAGATTCCGAGATACTTACAAAGATTTCCAACTTCAATTAAAACATCATCAAACTTAAACACTGATTTGGAAGCACTATTTTTGTTCCCTATATTCATTTGTACGGTTTTTTCCATATTTAGTATTAACTTATTAGCAATCAAACAATTATTGATGTTCTGCAGATCTTCCTGCACTGAATTATTGTCTTTATTGATTGCGGTGAGGTTTGTATCATCCGCAAATAAAATAACATCAAGAGATTTGCAAACTGTTGGCAGATCATTGATATAAATGAGGAACAATAACGGACCCAAAATTGAGCCTTGTGGAACCCCACAAACAATGGAATTCCACGATGAACAGGCCCCATTAACAATAACCCGCTGCTGTCTCCCATTTAAGTATGATGTTATCCAAGTTAAAGCTGGGCCCCTTATACCAGTGTTTTCGATCTTTTTTAATAAGATATCGTGCTCAATGGTATCAAAAGCTTTTTTAAGATCAAGAAAGAAACTGATAGCTTTTACATTTTGGCAATTCAATCTTATTTTTTCGACTAATTCAACAAGAGCGTCAATTGTACTGTGTTTAGCACGAAACCCAAATTGCTTATTGAAAAGCAAATTATGATATTCCATGTAGGCATATATGCGAATGAACAAAGCACGTTCTATAATTTTACTCCAAACAATTAGAAGAGAAATTGGTCTGTAGTTATTTTCATCTAGTTTTGATCCATCCTTGTGAAGGGGAATTACTTTAGCCTTTTTCAGATCATCGGGAAACATTCCTTCTTCAAATGATTTATTGATTACCTGAGTTAGGTATGGAATCGTGATATTTGATGATAACTTTACTATGACATTAGAGATATCATCATCACCGGATGAAAATTTATTGTCTAGATTTTCAATGATTTCTCTTACCTCGTCAATGGTTATTGGTTTTAGATACATGGAGTGGTTAACTTCGTTCATCTCAGGTAAAGGAACATGTTTGATTTTTTCTTTCAACTTCGGACCAACATTAGTGAAGAATGTGTTAAACTGCTCAGCAATGTCAGCGCTGCTGGAATCACTGCAACGTTTACTACATGAGTTTAGCGCCGGTACTTGCGAACTTTTGCTATTAGTTCCTTTTATATCATTGATTAACTTATATGTTTGCCTTGAGTCTCCCATACATGATTCAAATTTTTGTCTATAATAATCTTTTTTAGCTTTTTTGACACATGTTTCAACCTTGTTGCGTAATAATTTGAATTTTGTCGCTGCCTCATTATTTAGCGGATTTTGTTTCATGTTTCGATGTGCTTTATTTTTTTTGAAGCGCAAGTTTTTAAGTGAGTTGGTAAACCACTTCGGTACCTTAGACTTTTTATCGGTCAAGCATTTCAGAGGAGCATACTTGTTAGTGGTTTCCAAGAAAACGTTGTTGAATTTAGTAAATAATTCATTGGTACTATCAGAATCTGAAAAAGGACATCGATTCCTTAGGCTCCAGTCTAAGTCAATTAAGTAGTTCGACAGTTGCTCTTGATTTTTTATAAAGCTTATGTCTCTAAACGGCAGATAGTTTTGTTCAGCATCAACATTAATTGGCCACTTCATTAGGATAGGATAATGATCCGAGAAGTTTTCATGAGTTAGTACAATAAAATCAGGGCTGGCCAAATTTTGATATATAAAGTGGTCTAGACAAGTTGCGGAGTTAGAAGTTTCCCTGGTAGTTTCCAGATTGGCAAGCTCAAAATCATTAGAAGATATCGTACATAAATAATTAGATTGTAATTGGTTCTTTACATGAATGTCAATGTTAAAATCACCAGTTATAACGGTAGGGCAATTTAGGGACGTTAACTCATTCAAAAAATTATCCAATTTTTCGACGAATTTTAGTTTATTTGTTCTTGGTGGATTGTAGACAGTAGCCAATTTAAAGCTGTACTTTTTATACTCTAATGAGACAAGAAGGGTCTCTTCCATATCTGTTGAGTGTGTTTCTAACAAGGACATGGAATCCTGAATTTGTATCATCACACCTCCGCCATGTGTGTTTCTATTCTTAATTGCATAATTCTTATAGCCAGGAACCAATAAGGAATCGATGTCATCGTTATCAGTTAACCAAGTTTCGGTGAGACATATTACATTTGGTGGAGACTCAAGACTATGAACAAGTGCTTCCAAATCATTAAGATGTTTTTTTAACGACCGAACATTCACAGTTAATATAGACATAGTAGTTGGTATAATAGCACTAGGTGGGAGAAAGAGATTAGGATCCAGATTCTTGACTTTTTCTGATAAAAACTCGAGTATCTTTAAAGCAGCTCTGTACAGTATAAAAGTCGTATCCCAACACTTGACCACCATCATATAGGGAATTGATTTTATAAACTCTATTGTCACCTCCAGCTTTGACGTAGTGTAATGTTCCTTCTCTTGACCAAACTTTCTCGATGTTGTTGTCACTCTTCATTAAATTAAAAAACTTCAGTCTAGGCGCAGTCATGTCTTCAAAAATTCGAACGTTCTTCAGTTTGTCGAAATTTTCCAGATTTTTCTTGTTTCTTAATAAATTTACCTTCGCAACTCTCCGGGAGAAACGAACAATCAGAGGACGTGGACCTGGCTTCTTAGTCGGGACTGGATGAGCAATAGAGATATCGTTTGCACTAACCTCAGCATCAAGTAAACTAGTAAGATCAATAACTCTGTCCATAACATCTGCAGAACTTTCAGGCATACCAATTATTCGCACATTCTCTCGTCTGTTGTACGATTCCAGCATTTCACTTTCACATTTAGCTTTCAGGTCACTTCTTTCTTCGGCGTAAAAAACTGTTTCTTTAAATTCCCTCGTGATGTCTTCTCTCAAACTTTTAAGGCTCTCATCAACGGCGTCTTTGATTTTCGTAGTCAGTTGATCTTGAATAGTTTTGATAATATCGGGCATTGACGAAGCTACTGCTGCTTGAATTGCTTCTTGAACCGTTTTAGTAAGGTCACTTTCATTGTCTTCCGGGCTCAATGCACTACATAGACGCTTGTTGTCTGCTTTTGCGAGAGGTGTTTGATCGTGGTATCTTAGATCTGGCATCTTTTGTGCGTCTTTACTCGGTGAAATAGTTATGTGTTGTGCGTCTTCACTCTGAGAAGTAGTCATGTTCGTTCTCTGAAACTATTTAATAAGTTTATCACAACAATTAGGCTAAAACTGTCAGCGTGTTGACAGAGACGGTGGTCAGCAATGAGCACTATACTCAATGAGTTTATTAATCACCTATTAAGTGAAGCGTTTTAACTTTTTCAAGCTTTTTCTAAGTGAGATAGGATGAATAGAATTAACAATAATGGTAACTCGTAAATATAATACTGCAAGGCTGAGTTGAGAAAACTATTCAAATAAGCAATGTTGGAGCTCATCTGGGGGCAAAGTGTGCATCGGTTGAGTACTTATTGGGTTAACGGGACGAAAAAAGAAGAAAGGGGGAAAACACCGTGAAATCAGCAAAAGTTTTCCACTTATGCTTCATATACTTAGAGTTGAAAGACAAGTCAATTCATTAACATTTTGGACTGTATATATGGTTAGCTGCCCAGTAGCATACTAAAACGGGCTTTTATTGTTTTATAAGTTAGGATTTTAGCACCAAAAATTAGTAAAACTATTAAGGATTTCGAGTTATTTTTTCGAGTTTTAGCCAGTTCTTTCGTACAAAATAGTGTCAGTAGGTACTGCTTCACTAATTTATGGTGAGCTTCCTGGTTTTGCAATAGGTCGGATAAGCTCCCCACTTTCTGTTTTAATGTGACACCTAAAATCAATTTGTCATAGTTGTACGTCTCAGTTGTACGTAGTCTCAGTGGTACGTCCAAGTATCCATTGTAATTGTAGCATGTTGTCCTCAACGATGAGGTGTAAGTCACCCTTGCTCATTCCTGCATCGCCCGTAAACCAGTTTTTTTTCTGATTTGAAGTGAGGATGGCATAGTCTCTTGAGCTGGCATTCCAAAATGAAAATTTTCATCGTACCAACAATCTATAGCGCTCAGGTAATTTTTCTTGTTTTGAGGCTCCGTTTGCCGTTCGTTAAAGCCCAGAAAAAATTTCTTACAACGATATGAGCAAGTATTGAGGCATGGGTCTCACGGGTCATTTGACATTGATTTCTATGATGATAACCGCTTGACTGCCACCTCCCATAACACGACGAAAGTTGGTGATCTTGGAGTTATAGATACCCAATCCATACCTTGTTGCGAGCTGTAATTAAAGATGGTGTCATCTATTTCGCTAAGTCGTTTCTAGCACCAACGAAGTTTGTCCCAATGTTTGTAAAAGTTTTTCAGATTTTCTTCGTGTAAGGGCGGAGCGTTTCAGTGCAGCTGTGCATGCAACGTTTGTTAAATCGGTAACTGTTTCTAGACGGATAGCTTTGGTAGAGAAACTTTGCTATATATGTCTTTGCAACCGGTTTCGTTGTTATTGGGCCAGCAACAAGAATGCCTGTGTATGTTAATGGAACTCCATTTTTTACTCTTTCCCATGGGAGATCTGCCATGACTTCTGTGGGTATCAAACTGAAATCAAGGCATCGTACACAGACTTTGATGCTTTCTTTTGTTAGGTTTCTTCCGTTGATAATCCCAACCCCCTCACGACTTGCGTTGAGAGTAAGGAGGCGTTGCTTAGTACAGAGCAGATAAGGAACAGTCGAGCCAGTCTCCGTTTCTTGCTGATAATTGGGAGGTAAATTTTTTCGGTGATTTTTCCCTGCGATATTTTCCCTCCCACTTTGATTTGATGAGCTGATGCTGGTACTCAAAAAATGGTGCTAGGTTTAAAAGGTGTCTTTTTTGTTTAATTCTTGTCCATCTAGTAGAATTGAGCACTCCTCAGGGTAGTCCTTATTTTTTGCTTTCACGAATTACAAGCCTTTTCGCCTGGGCTAGATCATTTTCGTTTCTTTCAATGATGTGGCTGTTAAATAACATGTGAGCTGCCTTCATCACTCTGGCTGCCGTGTTGACCAAACGTTTCAGTAATGAAAATCTTAAAGCTGATCATGGTTTCGATGCTCTCAATAACTTCGTGACCATACATTGGCCAGGAGGACTTTTCGTATTTTGAGGCTATGAGGGATACAAAATCTCTTGATAATGAAGAAATCAGACCATTTTCACCATAGAGGGCTTTTAAAAAGTTCCAGGACACTCGTTCTTCTATATACCATGAGTGCCGGGTTTTCATTCCTTAGAAGCTTTCATGTTTCTCTTCGCATTGTTTCCCGGATTTGTGAAGCTATTGTGACAACAAAAACACTTTAATTGCAATTGGGCTAGCCATTGCAGCAATATTATTGAGTCTCTACCCGCAAAGCACGTCTGTTCCAGCAGGTGGCACGCCTTCAAGGAGGACTTCACTGTCTGAAGTAGTTTTACCCCGATTTTTGCTCCAATTAGTTCAAGTCTTGGCAGATGTGTCTCAACAGAGAAGACTTTTGTTTTCGCTCTCATCAGACTGACTGCTAGACTATCATCCACTGTTGCCACCAGCAAAAGCTTTTTCACTTGCGTCTGTGAAGAGATTGAGTTCTATTTTCTCTATTGTCCTCTTCGGGATTTGAGCTGAGTCAGGTTAAGTTCATTGAGCTGCAAGGCTGTTACGAAGAGAAAATCAGTGTTCTTGGATGTCATTTGGTAGAGTGTCATGAAAACTAACTCCTCTCAACCAAAATTGTGGCAGCAGTAAATTGCAGTTTAAGCCATCGAATAGGACCGAACAATTTTGACGACCAAGAGAAAAGTTCTTTATTAGTGCTTTTAATGGCTCAAAATTGGCTTTATGTCAGAAAATCTTGGTTGTGCCTCTATCTTATGCCGAGTGTCTCTACTTTAAAGTCTTCGTCCAAGAAGTTTGAATTTTCTGCATTTTCTTGGCTCACTTAAGAACACTTCCTGAGTGGGAGTCCGTAATTTAAAATTTCTGCATTCAACTGCCATACATTCTGGCAAGCCTCTTCAAGTTTTGCAGCCCAGCAAGTAGTCATGAACGTAGAAATCGTTTTCAATTGCGCTCTTAAACTCTATCATCTGTCATTGAACTTACTTCTTGAAGGCATCTTGCTGATTGGAAGGCTGAAGATCCAACTCTACAAGTCACGCGAGTCATTCGTAGATTCCTTATTGGGAAAAATTGGAAACAATAAAATCCAGATCCCGCTGACAATCAACCTCCTCAAATTCCTGATTTTTGTGTGTGGCTTTTTGTTCGCTTTTGAAAGAAGTTCAAATTGTGATGCTTTTAGTGTCAAGTAACATTGATCGCACCAGTTTTCGATTCCTCCAATGCTGTTTTTAGCTCACACTGATTTACACTGATCAATTTCATGTCGTCTGTGAAGAAGAAATTTTCAGTGAAAGGAGTTTGTGAAGTAAGGTCATTCATGAAGATCAGAAAGTGCAGAGGACTAAGATTGACCCTTGAGAAACGACACTCGTTAACTCAACTTTTTCGGACAACGCACTGTTAATCTTGACACACTGTTTTCTTTGATTTAGGTAGCTTTCAGTCAGCTTTAAACATTTCCTCAATTTTCAAAGAGCTGTAGTTTTGTTGTGGAAGACTTTATGTCAAAGCCCTTTGCAAAGTCTAATTAGAGAACCGACAACTGAGCTGTCTTGGCATCATCAAATTTAAAGCATGAAGACTTTAGAAAAAAAATTAGTAGCTGAATTGTTGTGGTCCACCTCTGTCTAAATTTAAATTGGTATTCAAAGCGATTGTCTTTGCAATGTGAGTATAATGGATTGAAAATTATTCCTTCAAACAATTTTGAGAGGCTTATTTCCCAGAGTTCCGGGAAAATTACTTGATTCAAGATTGTTTGGAGTATTAACAGGAGAGATTTGCTCAACGTACAGGCTCAATTTCTGAGGATAATATTTGTCTAATTTTTATGAGTTCTTCAATTTTTAGGCGTGACATTCTTATAAAGTTAAGTTAAATTTTTTTGTATAGCAATTCAGGGAAATCTTTATTGTTACATACTCTTTTGAAGAACGAGTTAAAAAAGATGACTTTTTCGATTTCTTTACTGTCTTTTTCATTTCCCAATTTGTTGCTGGCAAAACAGAGGCTTTTCGGATCACTCCAGGTTTTTTGTATATCACTAAGGTGCCTGCTTGTCAAAAATTTTTCTCGAAAATTTGTCGGCCAACGTCCAGTTTCAATGTGCTTTTCCAGGTTCTTCATTTAGAGGAGTCAATCTACTAAGATTCAGATTTTTCCGAGATTTCCTTTTGGTGCTCAACTGCTTGATCATGCGTGAAGTTTCCTAAGTGGCCCAAAGGAGGCAGAGCAGCTCGATGTTTGGTTACTTTTGGAATGTGATTGCTGATATGGTGGCTAATCCAAGTGTCGGAGGAACTGCTCCGAACTTGTTGTTGATGCCGATTCGCAGTCTGGTGACTGACGGGCCTCTCTCCCTTTTCGTGTTTGTTCAAATATCATCCTCGCGTTCCCGCACCTGTTACAATAACAGACGATTTGCCAGCTGCAGCTATTTGTTTCTAAAAACTTTTCATCGGCGAATTTCTACGTGATCAATAATCGTTTTTTCAGTCCAATCATTTTCGTGAAGTCTAATTGCTTTTCGAGTCTGTTGACTACTTGGGCCGTTTTAAACATAAATTCGTTTCTTGCTTTTTCAGTTCTAGTTTTCAATGTCAGTTCGTGAGCTCTTCCACTTTTTGTTTCCCTCTCAGTAAGCTTAAGTTCCCTTACTTCCTGAGATGTCAGTTTTCTTAGCAGTAAAATATCATTCAGTTGCAGATACATAGGAAGAGGCAGATTTAAATTTAAACTGAATTTCGTAGCTGGTTTCGACTCCAGCTATCCATTCTATGCGCTTTTTTTGAAACTTATCGAGTACAGTTAAATCTGTTTTTGTGAGCGCAACGCATTGAAGGCCGTAGACTAGAACTGGAAGAATGACGGACTTGAAGAGACCGTGTTTCACATTTATTGCAATTATCGGGGAAACATTGCTCTTAAGGAGATAGAGGACACTATTTGCCCTTTTAACTCAGAGCTCAAGGTGCTTTTCAGAGGACAGGCTTTCATGTATATGAATCCCGAAGTCGTTCACTGCTGTTCAGCACTTCATTCTGGAGATAAAAAATTTGTTTAGATCCTCTAAAATAGATCGTGGTGCACTTGTCCATGGCAAACCCATTTTGTTTTCAGTTTCCCAGTTGCTTATTGCATCTAAGTCAGCTTGTCCTCTGTTGCAGGGGCATTTTTGTAGAGGACATGAAATCTGTTGAGGGCATTTTTACAAGGGCTTTCAAATATTTTCTGCAGGAAGGCAAGCATATTCGTCAGTACAGGTGTCGTGTTGATACTTCGTTAAGTATTTGACAAAGTGCTCATTGAGGGCATAGTAATCACATTTTTTTGAAGACCAGAGAAACTGGTCTGTTGTAAAATCTGGATTGGTATGTTCAACTAATCTTCTGTCGCCTTTCTTGAAAATCGGAAAACTGCTGCAATTTTCCAACTATCAGGAAAATTTGTTAGACTCTTTACGTTCTCAAAAACTTTTCATGCAGTTAACTATTTTGCTATAAGTTTTCTGGTAGAACACTGGTGGTAAGTCGTCCGGACCTCGAGCTTTTTTAGGATCTATGGTCAGAAGAATATTTCGCCGAGATTTTTTTGATACACTAAAATTTGTCAACTCTGGCTTTTCAGGATCAATTTCTTTGATATCGAATGAAACTTCCGGTTAAAAGACTGAGTGGAAGAATTCATTCAGCACATGGACCTTGTCATGGACATTTATGCTTGTTTTGTATTGAAACAAGTAGTTTCGGGAGACTGCTTTATTTGCTCACGCTTTTCAAGCGCTTAAAAACCATTTGTGTATCTCCAGTACGCATAAAATCTTCTTGATAAAGGAGACTATCTGTCGCCGCAGCTTCAGTCACGACAACTCATAAAGTCTCTACATGCCTTTTGTGGTAGCTCGTGGGCTTTCTACTAAGTAGTTACTGTTGGGTTTGTAGTCTTTTCAGAAGATTAGAAGTGCTAGCCGTCATCCACGCTGGGAGACTCGGACATGGTCGTGTTCTCCAAAGTACGTCAAGGTCTATTAGGTCTTCAAAATACTGGTATAATTCTTCACTCATTTGATTAACATTTGTATGGCTTACAGGACTAAAAGGTTTGGTTCTCATCATTTTGCACGTAAACAAAATTTGCTTTTCCGAAGCTTCTAAAAGTCTCAAGACAAGGTTTATTTTCAGTATGCAGAAATTCAACTGTCAGTCTAATTGGAGTATGATCAGAACAGTTGTAAATTTTCTCAACAGCTTCAACTTCTGCATGAACGTGACAGTTTTTATACAGTGCAACATCGAGTTATGCTTTTCAAGTAGGTCGAAAAATCTATGGCTTTCATTGGGAGGCTACTTTCTATCAGATCTAGTACCTCTGGTTCTTCATTATCCGTTCTAATTAGGGATTTCTAATTAGCCTGAGGGAAATTCAAGTCAACGCATATTGAAGGAGTATTTTAGGGAATATCTTAAAAAGCTTGACAAAAATGTCAAGAGTTATGTATGCAGGTACTCTTCGCCCGAGGGTTAAAAACGCGCAAACGATGATTTCGCTGTTAACAACTCTCAACTTTACTGCAACACAGGAGTCAGTTAGGTCTTTTGCATACTTCTCGGCTTGTGGGCAATTTTTAACAGCTACCAGAGAACCCCCATGAGTACTTTTATTTCAATCAAGAGGCCTATCTGCTCGGTAGATATAGTCATGCAAAAGCAGCTCAGAAAAAGAGATATTTTCATTTAACCATGTTTGACAGACAGATAATATGGTAAGATAAGATTTGATAACTTGGTTCTTTTCTCAAAGTTCACTAGGCTTCGTGTGTTTAGCTGTAGTATGCTGATGAATCCTAGTTGAAATCCCTTGATTATGGCAGGGATGTCCTCTGGCATGTCAATGGGTACCTTGACTCCATCATTTAACAGTTCAAGATTTCTGATTGCGATGTTTTCTCTAGGCACCCCCTCATCTAGTAGTTGTCGACGTTTCTGATGGACTAAGTTTTCTCTCAGGGCATTGTCTTTTCTAAGAGCTGGCAGGAGGAATACGCCTCTTTGGGAGAGACTTTCTCTCTTCTCTCTAGCTCTAGCAAGCACCATGCGTACTTCATGTTCAGAATGTAGAGTTACCAGGAGGGTTCTTGGTCTTACTCTAATGTTTTTGAAGTTTCCTAACTCTTTGACGGTCGCATTTACCCCAACTTCACTCATTATCACGTATACTTCATCATCAGTTGGGACACAATTTTCTTCCTTTGGCTTGCTAAGGTCTTCTTTGACCCCTTGCAATCTAAATTTTTTTGCGATATTGTGATCCGACTTCCATGATCTGTTTGCCTCTCAGATTTAATAGAACTATTTGGGTTAGGTTTTCTCTCCTACGTTACTATTTTCGCTAACTTTATGCTCTGCAGCGAACGAAATTATCACGCTCGTTGTTATCAACACACGTGTTACAGAGAAGCATGCAGTTAAAACCTAGCTCTCGATTATCAGCGATTGCAGTTTGTGACAGAAGTGTGCCTTCAGTAGTCATGAGTAAAAGCGTGTTACAGGGGACGCATTGGAATGGCTGATCATTTACTGATATTTTCTTTTTGCCAGACTTACAAAGCTTACCCATGTTCAACTCTCAACAGTCTAGTCCGGTGGTGACCTGAAGGTGCCTTTGGACAAAGCGAGCAATTAAGACTTGAACTTAGTTGCATTATCAGATGGCAGGCCTAAAGGCAACTTTTAAAACTGAAATTAAAGAGTAAGAAGAGTTACCTCACGAAGCAGAGGATGGGGATGATGAGTAAGGCGCACAATTCCAGTCACGACAGAGGCAGTGAGTGCCGAAGCCTTTGCACTCGTATTTGTCAAGGTTGCCCTTCTATTTAAGCTGTTTGCTGAATCGCTTGTACAGCATCTTCTTGAGTCAGTTTTTGAAGTTATTCAGTCCCGCTTTGTTCAGATGAGTTCTATCTTCTCTGTAATACCTCTTACTACTAAGTAGTTTGCTACACTCCAGTTCGGCTCCACTCCAGGAACTCCCTTTGCCAAAGACTACAAGATGATGTTAGCTTTATTTGCGTGCTCCTTGTTTTCGTTTCGTTCTGGGATGGCAAGCACGAAAAGCTCCTTCGTTCTGGGGCTAAGAAATTGGCTAGGGAATGGAGTTCCTGGGCTGCTTGACTCGAGGGCTTGTAGGAGGGGACACAACCAGAGAACAGATCGTTACCTCCTATGAAGCGGATTTTTAGCTCGTACTGCTGGTCGTTGGGGATGAAGTTGTAGGCGTCGCTTATGCCCCCACCCGGGAGCAACAGGATGTTGAGGTCGCCTGCGACTAGTTCTCTAGCTTGAGAATCAGCAATCAGAAAGCAACTTTGTCGTAGAGGTGGTATCGTTTCCTCTGGTCAGTCATCGAAGGTTGTCATCATAGCCATCATTATCACTACCAATATAAGGTGAGGCGAGGCAACTTAATTCAGGGGTCTTAGCCTCGATAAATTTTCATGCGTGCAAAAATAGTTGACCATGCCGGGATTCGAACCAATGGCCTCTCGATCCCTGCCCAGAAGCACTGCCCACTCGGCTATCTGGGCCTTCTTTTAGCTCTGCTGCAATCGATTTTATTTTAACAACAAGCTCCACTTCGGAGTGAGAGCAATAGAGATCACTCAAAAATGAAGAACGAAAACGTGAAAAAGTCACTTGAGAAGTCAAAGAATGATCTAGAAGAACATAACCGACTAAACGTCGGAAGAATTGCTCTCGAACGACTAGTCGGAGCTCTAATGAATTGCAGCCTGCTTCAGCCGGGGGGGGGGGGGGGGGAGGGAGGGGGAGCCTAAATGGGACTTTAAAGTTCAATAGTGGGCTTCAAATAACCACATTAGAGGTTGACACATACAACTATTAAGTTTAAAAAAATGGAACTAGTTTCGGTGCACTTTTCATTTGATTTTTAGTATTAAATTGCCGCCAATTAAGCTCAGCTGCTTGAAATTGTGATTAAGAGAGAATTTTTGATCACGCGAAACACAAAAAGTCAAGGGCGTAAAAGTCACTCGAAAAGTCAAAATTGTCAAGCGAAAATTCTGCATAAAAAGACACACACGTTTACAATAATTGTTATGAACTTCGTTCAAGAGCAATTAAAAAGCGCAAAATGGTCAAGCTCAAAGTTTGCATAAAAAGACCAATACGTTTACAATTATTGCTACGAACTTTGTTCGAGAGCAATTAAAAATGCATTTACTTTTCCCAGAAGCAGGTGAATACGACTCTTTATCTGTGAGTTACTCAGACCCCAATCAATGGTGTCTAAATTTTTCCCTGACATCTGCGATTTCTGAGTTGGTTTTGGCTTTCCAGCAGCTGAAAAGCAGTTGTAGTCTCCACCTTCTAATACCGACAACGCTTCTTCCCATTCGGATAGCTCAAAGTGGCACCTAAATAAAAACAGTATATTCGGATCTACTCTGTTTTGCCCCCCTTCCCCGTGTTTTTTACGCCCCCGGTTACAAATTATATGTTGTTATATAGCACGTTACTAAGTAAAAAAATAGCACGTGCGCCTGGGGACGTAGAAGATATAAGCCCACTTAGCTGGGGAGGGGGGGGGGGCAAAACAAAATAGCTCCCTATATTCATTTCAGCTTCTTTATTATCAATTAGATTCCATGCGCTTGTTTTCAATGTCCCAATGTTTGGCTAGCTGATAAGTTTTCTAACGTCGCTTTCCGTTGTTTTTGAAAATTACTTTTCAAAAATTCATCAAAAAAACACCAGCCTGGCTGCTAAAAGACGAAAAATTGGCAGTTCTCCTTCCAAACCACTATCTTTAATTAATATAGCACATCTTTTAAATTGCCTATCAGAATGCAGAGCTCGGCAAAGCAAATAGAAGTCTTCAACATTGTTCGATGTCATGGATACCAGTTTGTCAGCCCAAAATACTGCATCAGAATTTTCAGAAAATCGAATGCTGTTTTTGACAAGGATTCTCAGCCTTTTCGCGACTCCTGACAAATCAAAACAATTCTCATTCATTTCCATTCAAGTATTCTGAAAGCAAACGATGCACGAAAGCTCTAAATCTAGAAAAAGATTATTACTATTTCAAAGGCTTCCAAACTAAGTGATGAAACTGTACCAAAGAATGTTACAACATTTGCACGTACTGTAATCATCTTAATTTTATTTTTTTTACATTATCAGCAGAGGCTGGAGTCTTAAGAGAGCAAGAGCTTACTTCATTTAAAACCAAGAAAGACTTAACTATAAAATTAGGTACTATGTATCTCTATATAATTTAAAATGAGCATCTTTACTATTATAAATTCAAAATCTAATCAGCTAAAATAAATTTAATCTATAGAACAAATTCAACAAGTCAGAACAAATTTAACCTGTCTAGAAAACTGTCGGCAGCTATGTCCACTGACGATTCATTTAATCAAGAACTGTCATGGTGACATCCAAACGAACACGATGTACGATTGGTGCTAGCAAAAAGGAACTCAGAGAAACTTTATCCAATTTGAGGCTTTTTATTTTACCTGCACCTAGCAAAGAAGCTGCAAAGAAGGAGATTCTAATACTACAAGAGAAAAGAACTAGTTCATGCACATCTCGAGAGAAAGGTTTAAGATTCGCGAACCAAAACACTTCAAATGAAGGATTCGGAAGTTTAGTCTTTACCGTACGACGAATTAATCTAGCAAATGCAACCATCAACTTCCGCAAAACTGACTGCGCAATTTTTAAGGACGACATTGAACTAAAACTGAAGAAACAACAAAGGCCAACAAATATCTACCAGCGGATAAGACCGTAAGTGAATCCATAAATGCAGCGACGGGCAGTCATATCCCATAAAGAAGAATTAAAACAGTGGTTGCATTTTCCCGGAGAAGCATTCTGAAAAGAGATGAAAGTCAAAGAAAAAATCCAGGGGACCCAAACAACCCAATAAACGAACTTGTTCAAAGTCAGAATCGCAAAAAGTCGATTGATTTTGTACAAACCCTTACTTACAGACGTAATAGCTCAACACTCTGGAGAACAGCAAAAGGATTTTCAAGTATCGCTAAAAGACCTGCAAGAAGATCAATAAACTTCGTCGCTAAGAAAACTACTCAGCATGATCCAAGGAAATGCGCCAGCAAGTTCAACCAACAATACACTCCACACTTCAAGAAAAATTAAAACAGAAAAGCAATACACTTAGAACAATAATGAAACTGGAAAAAGAGGGCAGGATGTTTAAGTGTAACACAGTGAAATAATCTATGAAAAAAAAGTTAGACCCTGGGCCCAGCTAGAAAAGGCCCAGTCAACTTACATCATCGAGTCCCAAAGCACTGATATACCTCACTGACACCAATAACCTTTCTGTAAACAGTGCAAAATCCCGAACTATTGATAAGTTCGCGAGATTATATGCCTCAGAAGCCGGAAAAACACATAGACGATTCTAAAAGCTTCAGAACAATTGCACTCCTCACCCCAATTGCAAGACTAACAGAAAAACTCTTACTAAAAGACTTTATAGAATATCCTCTTAAAAAATATCAGCATGGCTTTAGACCTGATCACTCCACAGCAGCAACTCTCAATATTGTCTCCAAATAAAATGCAAGAAGGCCTTTATCAATACTTCGAAAACATGATCTGTGCATTTGGAAAATCGCTTAAAAAAGAACATCTGGGTACTTTTTTATTTGAGAAATCTGTCGAACAGAGTGCCAAGAAAGTCAAGATGTGTCTCTACAAATTATTACTACTGCCAATTTTGAAGTAAGGAGTCCAGTTCATTCACGTGTGTCGACTTTCAGAAGCTAGAGAATTTTCAAAAGAGAGTATTGAAGTGTATAACGAACAACATAAACTTAACTATGAAGGGCTTCTGTTAGCACTGGATCTATTTTCTCTCTCTAGGTATATGCCCTTGAACAGCCTATTTTTTTTCGAGTTTGCTGGAGCAAAAATTCTACTCGGGCCAAACTCCAATTCCGCGTGACACAAGAAAGAGAAAAAATCTAATCTCTAACATTAAAAAAACAGAACCATAAGAACCCGACATGAGTACTTCAACGCAATGAACCGGATAGTCAATATTATTGGAAATTAAGAGGATTTTTCTAATATCGTTAATCCAAAAACTCTAATTATAAAGATTATGAAAAATCATCAAAACAGTTTTCAGAGTTAAACGAGTGTTATGGGCAGCAGACATGTGGTTGCCACCTGTGCCGAGATTAATGCTCAGGATTCAAATCCAACTACAGGGAAAAACCCCCCAGGACAACCTGAAAATCCACAATAACAACAACAAATCCTGCAACTTTACCCTACTAGTAGCTTCAGACCTCACCGCCGCTTTCGATACGGTTGATGGCAACATACTACTGAGAGACATACTCGAGGCACCACTACCGAGGAATAGTAAAAGATGGGTCGCTTCATACTAACAGGGCAGGTTTAACTACGTTAAATATAACAATAAAAAAAACAAAGCGGAAAAAAGACATAAAGGGTCACCACCAAGGTTGTGCTGTATCACCAACGCTTTTCAAGATCTACACGAGCAAGCTGCCTCTAACCCCAAAAAACATAAACGTCACGTCTTATGCTGATGATGTAACTTTAACTACACTCAACCACAGGATGAAAAATTATGGACTCGATAACTCCATAACTAAACATTTTACACGATATTGGCTAGAAGGAGGCCAAGTTTCACCTTTTAAATGAAACTTATAGGGACCGCATGAAACAACGCACAAGCGAAAAAGAGCAATCTAATCAAACAGATTACAAAAAGCGCTAAAAATTATCCCCCGACGTTCCATACTCAATTTAGCAAAAAATGCAAGCAACAAAACACACTTCCATCAAAGAGAGCAGAAGAAGAACAAACGCTGCCACGAATTGGACTTATCCGATAAGCACAACTGAGAACTGGATATTGTCCCCTAATAAATTGTTAATTGTTTAGGCTCTGTGACAGTTTTGAAAATCGCTGTCTTAAATGTAATGTAGCGCCTTTGGCCTAAACCACATTTTTAACTACAGTTAGAACACCACGGACCTGGAAGTGTTTGAGCTGTGCGAAAGACCAGTATATATAGCCAAATGGCTGGACTTAATACCATCAGTCCGACAGGACCACACAGCACAGATTATTCCGCCTTCCTTGCCTTTATCCCCTGATGTTGACGATGCCTCTCCTGGTCCCCCTAGCCCGAGCGTAGATGGAGCCCATAATCAAAATGGCGCAGATGCAGAAAAGTTGTTGCACCACAATTAAGTTATGGATAGGCAGTCACACACAGCTACTAATATATCTATTACAATTATGATACTAATGCAATTGTGTTACCAGTGAAAACTGCTATAAGCGCCTGCATCTCGCCACAATAACCAGAGAAATACAACTACAACAACCAGAACAAGCAAAGCCAACTATTAACACGTATTATATTGTTATTTGTCTCCAAGAATCATGGTTGAACGGAAAAGAAAGTCTTTCTTCAGAACTCATGCTAACCATCTAAACTGCCGCCGTCCTGATACGCAAAATCATATAAAACAAATCACCGCGGATGCCATGTTTTCGCTTATAGCCGAGGAAATCAAAGTTGAACACATACAAACCTGCGTATAATGAAAATTAACAGCAGGCAATAGATATTTATTCCGCGTTCTACAACACTCCTAGTGTTGATATATATCGATATTCTCGTTAACAATTCAACTCCTCGACAAAGCAGATACCAATGAAAGCGACGCGAACTTCACAAAAAAAGATTAGAATTAGCTTGAGACGAATGAGCAAATAATATGACTAGATGCAAAAATCTTCATGTCTCGGAAGCCATCGACGTGGCGCAGTGGTGTCTTTACTCTAGTGACACCCCTCCTTGTATTGAGAGATCAACATTTAGGCTCCTATCCAAACTGGCAGTCACAAACTATTATTATAAACCTTATCGACCCTTATCCGCTTATCGACTCAAAAAACGTTTTCAAAAATCTCAACCGTGATCTTACCTAAAGAGGCATCGAAAAATTATGCCCTTCTTTCGATCACTCAATTGTAATTCATATCGTAAACCACTAAAATTGTTTTTCAAACAAATAAACAAAACTATCTCATTAAGATACAACCCAAAGGGACCCCCGTGCAATTTCGATGTTTGGAATTGCCATTATCCCCTTAATTGAACTTCTTGACGATTGCGTCACAGTTCAAAAGTGGTATGCGGACAATGGTAAAAGTGTTGGCTCTCTTGCTAACCTGATAAACTTCTCAAGTCATTGAAAAGATAAGGTCCGGCTTTTGATTACCATTTTAAAAAGTGCCATATTATTACCAAAGAAAACAGTTTTGAAAAGACACTGCAAAATTTTGTTCAGGACGAAATGGAATTAGTTGACGGTTGTAGAGTACTTGGTAGTGTGATAGGCTGATATTACAGAAATAAAATTGGCAGATTGATCACTAAAGCAGCACAAAACTTTGGAAAAGAACTGACCGTTCAAGCAAGGTTTCACGTCAAAATATTTAAAAATACTTCTCAACATTGGTTCAGCATCAATTGATTTTCTCAGCTCTTACAACAACTAATATTGATCACCTGTTAACAAAATGTCAGAAGTCAATCAAAAATGAGCTATTTCCCAATCTATAAAAACATCCTGATTAGAAAAAAAAATGCCGGAATATCTTTCGTCGCCAATAAGGGAGGGTGGCCTGAACATCCTTGAACATGACGACCATTTCAGACAATATGAATATTTAGTTCAACTCTCAAGTGACTTCTCCTTTTATCAACTAAAGCAAAGACAAATCATACGTGAAATCAAAAAGTAGAAACCGCAGGATATCAAATCGAAAAAGACGAGAAAAAAGAGCGAATTGACCAAGAACAAGATTCGCTCACTTGACTCAACTAGTGAAAAAGGAGCATCAGGATGGTTGAAGCGATAATATTTTGACCTAACTATAATTGGTTTTGTGATGACATTTTCTTTCGTTATTACGGGGACCAATGAAGACAACATCAAAAAGCGCATACAATGAACACTTCATGACGAAATGAAGGATCTTTTCTTTTTGTGATCCCTACTTAGTGGGCGCATATCATTTGCACCGCCAAATGAATGTTCCCGCCAACAATAAAAATACCAATTACCGTTTTGATGCCGATAAGTGAGGGCGGCAAGAACATTCTTTAAGCTAAAGACCGTTCCAATGAATATGAACAATTAGGCCAACTGTGAAGTCACTCATTCCGTTCTCGGCTTGAAGTCTAACTAAAGCAACAACAAATCACACATCAAATAACAAAAGAGAAAGAACTTGGTGTCAATTCGAAGAAAACAAGTATTTAGAAAGAATTGACAAATAACAGGATTCGCTCTCTTGTCAGAGCTAGAGGTTAAGGAGCATTAAGCTTGTTGAAGCGCTATTACTTTAACCTAATAAAAAGCGTGTTCCCTGATGGCATTTCCCTTCGCTGTGGTTGAGACCCAGTGAAGATACCATAAAGATGCGCATGCAATGAAAACTTCACTGGCACATGAGTTCCACTCTCCATGAGGCAATAGATAATTATTCCGCGTTCTACAACACTCCTAGTGTTGATATATATCGATATTCTCGTTAACATTTCAACTCCTCGACAAAGCAGATACCAATGAAAGCGACGCGAACTTCACAAAAAAAGATTAGAATTAGCTTGAGACGAATGAGCAAATAATATGACTAGATGCAAAAATCTCCATGTCTCGGAAGCCATCGACGTGGCGCAGTGGTGTCTTTACTCTAGTGACACCCCTCCTTGTATTGAGAGATCAACATTTAGGCTCCTATCCAAACTGGCAGTCACAAACTATTATTATGAACCTTATCGACCCTTATCCGCTTATCGACTCAAAAAACGCTTTCAAAAATCTCAACCGTGATCTTACCTAAAGAGGCATCGAAAAATTATGCCCTTCTTTCGATCACTCAATTGTAATTCATATCGTAAACCACTAAAATTGTTTTTCAAACAAATAAACAAAACTATCTCATTAAGATACAACCCAAAGGGACCCCCGTGCAATTTCGATGTTTGGAATTGCCATTATCCCCTTAATTGAACTTCTTGACGATTGCGTCACAGTTCAAAAGTGGTATGCGGACAATGGTAAAAGTGTTGGCTCTCTTGCTAACCTGATAAACTTCTCAAGTCATTGAAAAGATAAGGTCCTGCTTTTGATTACCATTTTAAAAAGTGCCATATTATTACCAAAGAAAACAGTTTTGAAAAGACACTGCAAAATTTTGTTCAGGACGAAATGGAATTAGTTGACGGTTGTAGAGTACTTGGTAGTGTGATAGGCTGATATTACAGAAATAAAATTGGCAGATTGATCACTAAAGCAGCACAAAACTTTGGAAAAGAACTGACCGTTCAAGCCAAGATTTCACGTCAAAATATTTTAAAATACTTCTCAACATTGGTTCAGCATCAATTGATTTTCTCAGCTCTTACAACACCTAATATTGATCACCTGTTAACAAAATGTCAGAAGTCAATCAAAAATGAGCTATTTCCCAATCTATAAAAACATCCTGATTAGAAAAAAAATGCCGGAATATCTTTCGTCGCCAATAAGGGAGGGTGGCCTGAACATCCTTGAACATGACGACCATTTTAGACAATATGAATATTTAGTTCAACTCTCAAGTGACTTCTCCTTTTATCAACTAAAGCAAAGACAAATCTTACGTGAAATCAAAAAGTAGAAACCGCAGGATATCAAATCGGAAAAGACGAGAAAAAAGAGCGAATTGACCAAGAACAAGATTCGCTCACTTGACTCAACTAGTGAAAAAGGAGCATCAGGATGGTTGAAGCGATAATATTTTGACCTAACTATAATTGGTTTTGTGATGACATTTTCTTTCGTTATTACGGGGACCAATGAAGACAACATCAAAAAGCGCATACAATGAACACTTCATGACGAAATGAAGGATCTTTTCCTTTTGTGATCCCTACTTTGTGGGCGCATATCATTTGCACCGCCAAATGAATGTGCCCGCCAACAATAAAAATACCAATTACCGTCTAACTAAAGCAACAACAAATCACACATCAAATAACAAAAGAGAAAGAACTTGGTGTCAATTCGAAGAAAACAAGTATTTAGAAAGAATTGACAAATAACAGGATTCGCTCTCTTGTCAGAGCTAGAGGTTAAGGAGCATTAAGCTTGTTGAAGCGCTATTACTTTAACCTAATAAAAAGCGTGTTCCCTGATGGCATTTCCCTTCGCCGTGGTTGAGACCCACTGACGATACCATAAAGATGCGCATGCAATGAAAACTTCACTGGCACATGAGTTCCACTCTCCCAAAGGAGGATACACTAACATGAGATATAATCAACTTCGCAATTCCTATGCAAATTTGTTAAGTGATGTCTGTCATGATGTCGAGACCAAACATCATCTTTAGCTGTTGGAGGGCGAAACTTCCCTCTTAAATCAACAACAACTGATTAAGATGCAAGATTAGATTTCAAAGCCAAAGGACTTTAAGAATCTAGGTTCAACAAAACATACTTTGATGTTGAAAATTTGCAACCCGTTGCCAAAATATGGTGTGAAAGAAATAGCGAAGCCTAAAAGTACCAAAAACCTTATAAAACAACAATTTTAAACAAAATGCATTGATGTTGAGATAGCAACATTTCGTCCACTTGTCTAAACATTCACTGACTCAACAGAATCAAAAGCGCTGATCAACTAACATCAAATCTCCCTGCCCCAAAACAGGACAGCTACGCTGAAATTATGTTGTATCCAAAGACAAAATAAGATTTGTTCTCCTAAGCAGTTCCATCCTCTGCAGTCAACAACAACTGATGATGAAGCAAGATTAGATTTCAAAACCAACGGAATTAGGGAGTCCAGGTTCAACAAAATATTTTTTGATGCTAAAATTTTTCATCCTGTTGATATAAGTTGCTCCGAAAGCAGCAGCAAAGCCTACATTTATCATGAACCTATTAAAAACAACAAACATGAACAAAAATTATCTGATCTTGAGAAAGCAACTTTTTGTTTACTTGTCTTACCTTTCACTAGTGTAGCTGGCCCATCACCTTCAAAAGCGCGTAAACAATTCGCAGCAAAGTTCTCTGCGTAAAAAGAGGAAATTATATCATATCTAAGGACAAAATCAGCTTTGTTCTTCCTCTGAAGTTTCATCCTCTGCAATCAAGGCTCCATGATATTTAGGCCAGGTAAAATTGTTCATGCTTCAATGGGAACTATGATTTTAGAATGGAGGCTGTTTGACTCATCCAATTTCACCTTTAGCTGTTTGTTTTCCTAAGCTGCCTGTGTTTTTTTCTACCGTTTTGCAGCTGATGTTTGTGTATAATATAATTTATTGGTAGCTGTGAACAATACGAAACGCTTTATGAAGACGTAGTGCTGGGAGGGCCTCGGATCAGTCATTATTCACCCAGTGTTAGGGAGGGGTGTTTCTTAATTTGGCTTTTGAGAATTTTATGAAAAATATTAGTAACTGGTACTGTCAGAATGAAGTTTATCAAAGGGTTCTTCCCCGGCACTTATCTTTGCAAAAAATCTAAAAAGTTGTATCAATTACAATGTTAAAAAATAAGTGAAAAGCAATACGAAAAAAGAGATGTTGTTTGGAAGTATTTTCGATGTGCAAATACTATTTGAATGATACGTAGACGACATTATTTGCACAGTAAAAGACAACCCCAACAAAATTGTTTCAAAAAGGAAACATTTTGCATAAAAACAATTTAAAATAATGTAAAGTAAAAAAGAGTGTTCACAAAGTAGAAAATGAGAACCGTGAGTTAGTTTTTGCTTGCTCAATTTGGCAGACTATATAGACGAACGGAGTAAAGTTTTCTGTAATTGGTACCAAAAACCAACAGAGGCAGAATCAATTCTGGATTTCCAAAGCTGCACACTATTCAAGAATGAAAAAAATACTATAAAGCGTACTATCCAACGTTTGCTAGATTGACAAGCAACCGACAATACTTTGATGAAGCCTCATAAACACATGGCGGAAAACATATGGCAGAACAATCAATTTTCGGATGAATGGTCCTCAAGCATTGTAAATCAGGCAACTGGGAAGATTGGAAAAACTTCCCTTAAAAAATACCGCAAAAATTACAGAAGAAAAGAAAGCGAAAATTAACTTAAACTGGAAGGAGATGCCCACAAGTTTTTGCCATATAGATGCAAATTAGGCATGAGATCAAGAGGAAAGCTGCAAAAACATAATCGAAAATAGATTGATCTACACAACAAGGCAACTCGAAAAATGTTTTATCATGATGAATGTCACGTTATGATCAGCATCCTAAATCGCAAATGGGATACGAAATTACTTGCAATCTCAGCAAAGTCGGGCAAACCTGCAGGCATATAATAACGCGGATGGCAGAGCACTAGAAAACAGACTCACCGATTGGTCGGCACACAAGCGTCTGATTTATATGGAGCTTACAAACACTGGGAGCTTAAATTAAAATATTAGATAATACTAGTAATTTTACTTTATTTCAAAATTACATTTTAACCAACTAAAACATTGAAATTTGCTCAAAAAGTTTTAGAAAAAGTAGGAACCTATATAAAAAATTTTCAAACGATGAGGAATTCAATTTTATTATCTAAACGAAAACGAAACTTCTGAAAATTTGATTTAACTAAAAACCATCCTCTGAGAAACTCTTGAATTAATGTTTTGCATCATAATAGAACTGAAATTACTTTATTTCAAATAAATTCACCTTAAGTTGCGCTTTACCTGTTGATTCGATATACAAAAACACCTTTGTGAGTACAATTTTATATTTGACTTAGTCCTTTAACAACTCACAGAGGGAACAAACTCAATGTCAACCTGAAGAACAAGTAGTAGTAGTAGTAGTAGTAGTAGTAGTAGTAGTAGTAGTAGTAGTAGTAGTAGTAGTTATAGTAGTAGTAGTAGTAGTAGTAGTAGTAGTAGTATTAGTAGTAGTAGTAGTAGTATTAGTAGTAGTAGTAGTATTAGTAGTAGTAGCAGTAGTGGTAGTAGTAGTAGTAGTAGTAGTAGTAGTAGTAGTAGTAGTAGTAGTAGTAGTAGTAGTAGTAGTAACAGCAGTAGTAGTAGTATTTGTAGTAGTAGAAAATTCAGGTATGTTTCCCGAGGCTTCAATTTGTGCCCCTGAGTCAGTCCAGTTTCAGTTGTCAAGTTTTTCCCAATTCTTACAATTGTCACATCTGCAAATTATACGCCAAGAGCATTTGTTTGTTAGGCTGAATTGAGTTGTGAAAAAGTGTCAGTATGCATTTGTGATAGTGTGTTTGTTTAAATTGCCTGCAAAATTTTGAATTTTTCTATTTACAAGGTTGTACAGTTGTTTCGTTCTGTGGAAAACGTTTTCATCGGATTTGACTAGTCAGTTATTTTCATTTTTCAATTCACCTCTACAGTGTTGCCTTGTCCTCTCGTCTTCAAGGGTTTTAAAATTAAAATCGGAATGTCAAAATTATTACGTGTTATAGCTAGGAAGAGAAGAAGATCGTACAGTTCAACGTAGTGACAGAGTGGGAGGAGTTTTAGGCTAATGAAACTTTGTAGTTTTGAAGTGAAATTCCTAGAGTCCATTTAGTGGCCATGATCTGCACTTTTTCAATTTTGTACATGTTGGTGCGCTTTGGCAAGCAAGATTGTGAGCAGTACGTCAGTATTGGAAAAACATAACCAGTAAAGCAGTTCTTTTTGGTTGATGTTGTGTTGATGGCTGACATATTTCGTTTTATTTGAAAAACAGCACTAGTCGTTTTTTGCACTCTGTGGTTGCAGTTGCCTTGCCATCAGAGATTTGATGTAGTTACAAAACCAAGATCTTTTTGGGATTCAGTTGGTTTTTTCCTGGCCACACATAGATGCCGTGAGGTTACGCCTAACATTTAACAACTTGCATTTGTTTGCATTTAACTCCATTCCATTCTCTCGGCACCAGTTTTCAATATTTTGTGCGCTTCTGTCCAGTTTTGCCTGATCATGAACAATGAACTTATAGTCGTCGGCAAATCCAAAACCTCCAAAATTGGGGTGGGCATCTGGCAAGTCATTTATAAAAATTAGGAACAGTAGTGGTCCAAGTATGGAATTTTGTGGGACTCCACTTGTTACGTTCTCCAAACTTGAACAACAATTTCCAATTTTGACAAATTGTTTTCTATCTTCTACGTATGAGTGCAAGAGTAATAATATATTCCCTCCTACATCAAAACTTTCGAGCCTCCTAATGAGAAGGTGATGTGGTACTTTATCAAAAGCTTTTGCAAAATATAAGTAGAGGATACTAATGTTTTCCGATAAAATCGTGTCAATTTTGCGATATACTGTGTCGAGTAACAGTAGAAGTTGAGTGGTTGCCGACCTATTCTTTCAAACGCCGAATTGATTTTCGTTTAATCTGTGACGACAATGAGAATATATTTCGTCAAAAACCACTTTCTCAAAAATTTTGGACACAGAACAGAATAGACTAATGGGTCTGTAGCAATTCACTTCTGCTTTGCTTCCCTCCTTATAGATAGCAATTGTTTGACTTTTTTTCCAGTAAGAAGGGAGGACACTTCCTTTTTTGGACATTGTTTGAAAAAGAAGGACAAGTGACTTGCTCAGAGTTGCTGAGCAAACTTTAAAAATTATGTTACCAAAGTTATTGGGTCCGTTTGACTTGTTGAGTTGTAGTTTACTTGATATATTTGACATCAACTTTTCTGTTATATGCAGAGTATTAAGTGCTCTCCTCAAGACTGTTGGTTTGCAATCAATTGTTTTACTGTACACTTTTTGGAAGAATGAGTTGCATATGAGATACCAGATGCTTTTGAGAATAATACGTTTCATGAATGCCATAGGATATTTTCTAACTCCTCAACGAGATCCCTAGATGTTGCGTTTTACCAGAACTTATCGATACTTGCATAAACAGTAGAAATATTTGATAGCACCTCCACCTAATATGATAACAAACCTGTAAAATATATGTCGAGTTGGATAAATGATTTTTTCCTCTCTGTTTTCTCAGAACAAGAGAAACATGAAACTGAAAAATAAACAGCAACCAAGTGTTCTTCACAACCTTCGGTGTATCAAGAAATCGATAGTAGAGTAGTGATATTACAAAGCACTGGAATATTGCTTATACCTGACATATTTGACATCTTGGAAGCTTTGTTTGTTTTATATAATTAAAAAAATATCATTGTTTCTTATGGAGGTTAAGGTGAGCTATTTACCGTTTTCAAAAAGTTTTATTTTTTATTTTTTCAGAAATTTGATTGTCATGATGTTACACTCTATTATAATTGAGATGTTTGTTGCCAAATGACAGGAAATCTGTACACGTATTTTGAGCGATTACCCATAAAAACCCATTTAAACATATACCCAAAAACAACTAGAACCAACGCAGTTCTCAGTTTGAAGTTGCAAGAGTGATTTGAATTGACTAGTAGGTTGTGCTACGACAATTCAGTTAGATTTCCGTTCAACTTGAGAAGCATGTTCTTTTTCTCATGGTTGGCAATGCCACTTGCGTTGCTCTGCAAAAAGTATGATCATTAGTCCCGACGAAAAAGCATTAATGATGCGGTCTTACATTTTTAGCGTTGAATTTTAGCGTAGATCTTACATATTTAGCGTTAAATTTAGCGTAGATCTTACATAAATTCAAAGTATTCAGCGCCAATCTTACATAATTTTGCGTTGAATTTTGGCGTAGATCTTACATATTTAGCGTTGAATTTTAGCGTAGATCTTACATATTTAGCGTTGAATTTAGCGTAGATCTTACATAAGTTCAACGCATTCAACGCCAATCTTACATATTTAGCGTTGAATTCAGCGTAGATCTTACATAAAATCAACGCTTTCAAAACCAATCTTACATATTTTGCGTAGAATTTTGGCTTAGATCTTACAAGTTTAAGGTTGATTTTTTTGAATTCCATTTCAGACTTTATGATTTCAAAAGTTTTTCAAGTTTTTTTTTCGAAAAGTCAATTTTTTCACTGTTTTGACCCCGATACTTCACAGGTGAGAAAAGCGAAGTCAGCAAAAAAACCACTTATTAGTGCTCTTTTATAGTGCAAAATATATTTGAGACCATTTTATGATTTCGAAATTTTTCCAAATTTTTTTTTCGAAAAATCAATTTCACTGTTTCGACCCTTATGCTGTAAAGGTGAAAAACGTGAAAACGGAGAAAAATCTTTTTTTTAGTGCTCTTTTATAGTGCAAAATCCAATTGAGACCATTTTACGATTTCAAATTTTTCAAGTTTTGTTTCAAAAAGATAATTTTTTAACTGTTTCGACCCTATACTGCACAGGTGAGAAAAATCACTTTTTAGTGCTCTTTTGTAGTGCAAAACCGTTTCAGGCCATTTTACGATTTCAAAATTTTTTCATGTTTTTTTTTTGAAAAATTAATTTTTTTTACTGTTTCGACCTCTATACCGCACAATTGAGAAAAATGAAATCAGCTAGAAATAACCAATTGCTCTCTTACGGTGCAAAAACAATTTCAGACCATTTTAGGAATTCAAGTTTTTTTAAAACTTAAAAAAATTTTTAAATTTTTCCCAGTACTTCTCGCATGATAAATGCGTTGAATACGTTGAAATTATGTAAGATCTCGGCAAAATTCAACGAAAAATATGCAAGATCTAGGCTAAATTCAACGAAATATATGCAAGTTCTACGCTAAAATCAACGCAAAATATGTAATATCTACGCTAAATTCAACGCAAAATATGTAAGATCTACGCTTTATAAGGATTGCGGCTCTTAAGGAATCCAAGGTACGGTGGCGCAATGGTAGAAGAGGCGACATGTTAACTGGAGGTCAGTGGTTTGAGTCCCATACCCAGAGTACTACGCGTTGATTTTTTGTAAGATCAACGCTAAATTCAAGGCAAAAATATGCAAGATCTACGCTAAATTCAACGCTAAATATGTAAGATCTACGCTAAATTCAACGCTAAATATGTAAGATCAGCGGCAACTTGCGTTGACAAAATGGAAAATTCACCGCCATTTCTTACATAATTTTGCGCTGAATGCGTTGAAATTTTGTCTTCAAATTCAACGCATTCAACGCAAAATTATGTAAGAAAATTGCGGTGAACTTTCCGACTTGTCAACGCTAGTTGCCGCTGATCTCACATAATTTTGGCCAAATTCCTCGGCCCGGGTGGTGGGCAATATCACTTGCGTTGCTCTGAAAAAACTATGATCATCAGTCCCGACGAAAAAGCATTGAAGTTGCGGTCGAGATATTGAAATTAAAGATTTCATTGATTTCAGTCCGAAAATAAAAATTGCAAAATTTTATTATTATCATGTTCTTGTTCGTAATACGTTAGAATACACACTAAAAAAGATCACCTTAAGTGCACCTTAACTTTACCTTAACTTGAGTTAAGGTAAAAAAAATTACCTGAACTGTGTTAAGGTAAAATTAACTTAACTTACCTTAACTTTTTTTTATAACTTTCTGCAATACATAATTGTAATTTTTTTGATTATATTATCAAACAAAATGTTGAAGTTTATTACAAGAGCTTTACAATGATAATTATATGAAGCCATTTGACCAATTATTTGCTGACCTACACTACATCAAACACCAAAAATACTTTCAGTGAGTGCTCAAAAAATTGAAAGAAGCAGTAACGCACCAATTTTGAAAAAATTGGCATTTTTATTTTTCACACGCCTTGGTTCATGTAAAAACTGCTCACAAACCGATGCCGAGTGGTGTTTTTTAATTTGGTTTTTGAGAATTATATGAAAAGTATTAGTAACTGGTATCTAAAAACTGGTATCAAATACAATGTTAAAAAATAAGTGAAAAGCAAAACGAAAAAAGAGATGTTGTTTGGAAGTATTTTCGATGTGCAAATACTATTTGAATGATACGTAGACGACACTATTTGCACAATGCCAACAAAATTGCTTCAACAAGGAAACTTTTCGCATAAAAACAGTTTAAAATAATGTAAAGTAAAAAAGAGTGTTCACAAAGTAGAAAATGAGAACCGTGAGTTAGTTTTTGCTTGCTCAATTTGGCAGACTACATAGACGAACGGAGTAAAGTTTTCTGTAATTGAAACCAAAAACCAACAGAGGCAGAATCAATTCTGGATTTCCAAAGCTGCACACTATTCAAGAATGAAAAAAAATACTATAAAGGGTACTATCCAACGTTTTGCTAGATTGACAAGCAACCGACAATACTTTGATGAAGCCTCATAAACATATGGCGGAAAACATATGGCAGAACAATCAATTTTCGGATGAATGGTCCTCAAGCATTGTAAATCAGGCAACTGGGAAGATTGGAAAAACTTCCCTCAAAAAATACCGCAAAAAGTACAGAAGAAAAGAAAGAGAAAATTAACCTAAACTGGAAGGAGATGCCCACAATTTTTTGCCATATAGATGCAAATTAGGCATGAGATCAAGAGGAAAGCTGCAAAAACATAATCGAAGTTAGATTGATCTACACAACAAGGCAACTCGAACGCTGTTTTATCATGATGAATGTCTCGTTATGACCAGCATCCTAAATCGCAAATGGGATACGAAATTACTTGCAATCTCAGCTATGTCGGGCAAACCTGCAAGCATATAATAACGCGGATGGTAGAGCACTAGAAAACAGACTCACCGATTGGTCGGCACACAAGCGTCTGATTTATATGGAGCTTACAAACACTGGGAGCTTACATTAAAATATTAGATAATACTAGTAATTTTACTTTATTCCAAAATTACATTTTAACCAATTAAAACATTGAAATTTGCTCAAAAAATTCTAGAAAAGGTAGAAACCTATATAAAAAATTTTCAAACGATGAGGAATTCAATTTTATTATCTAAACGAAAACGAAACTTCTGAAAATTTGATATAACTAAAAACCATCTTCTGAGAAACTCTTAAAATAATGTTTTGTATCATAATTGAATTGAAATTACTTTATTTCAAATAAATTCACCTAAAGTTGCGTTTTACCTGTTGATTCGATATACAGAAAAAAACCTTTGTGAGTACAATTTTATAATTGACTCAGTCTTTTAACAACTCACAGTGGGAACAAACTCAATGTCGACCTGGAGAACAAGTAGTAGTAGTAGTAGTAGAAGTAGTAGTAGTAGTAGTAGTAGTAGTAGTAGTAGTAGTAGTAGTAATAGTAGTAGTAGTAGTAGTAGTAGTAGTAGTAGTAGTAGTAGTAGTAGTAGTAGTAGTAGTAGTAGTAGTAGTAGTAGTAGTAGTAGTAGTAGCAGTAGTAGTAGTAGTAGTAGTAGTAGTAGTAGTATTATTATTAGTAGTAGTAGTAGTAGTAGTAGTAGTAGTAGTAGTAGTAGTAGTAGTAGTAGTAGTATTTGTAGTGGTTGAGAATTCAGATATGTTTCCCGAGGCTTCAATTTGTGCCCCTGTGTCAGTCCAGTTTCAGTTGTCAAGTTTTTTCCAATTGTTACAATTGTCACATCTGCAAATTATACGCCAAGAGCATTTGTTTGTTAGGCTGAATTGAGTTTTGAAAAAGTGCCAGTATGCTTTTTTGATAGTGTGTTTGTTTAAGTTGCCTGCAAATTTTTGAATACTTCTATTTACAAGGTTGTACAGTTGTTTCGTTCTGTGGAAGAAGTTTTCATCAGATTTGACTAGTCAGTTATTTTCGTTTTTCAATCCACCTCTACAGTGTTGCCTTGTCCTCTCGTCTTCAAGGGTTTTAAAATTAAAATTGGAATGTCAAAATCATTACGTGTTATAGCTAAGAAGAGAAGAAGATCGTACAGTTCAACGTAGTGTTAGAGTGGGAGTTTTAGGCTCATGAAATTTTGTAACTTTGAAGTGAAATTCCTAGAGTCCATTTAGTGGCCATGATCTGCAATTTTTCAATTTTGTACATGTTGGTGCGGTTTGGCAAGCAAGATTGTGAACAGTACGTCAGTAGTGGAATAACACAACCAGTATAGCAGTTCATTTTGGTTGACATTGTGCTGATGGCTGACATAATTCTTTTTATTTGGAAAAAAGCACTAATCGTTTTTTGCACTCTGTGGTTGCAGTTGCCTTGCCATCAGAGATTTGATGTAGTTACTAAACCAAGGATTTTTTGGGATTCAGTTGGTTTTTTTTCCTGGCCACACATAGATGCCGTGAGATTACGCCTAACATTTAACAACTTGCATTTGTTCGCATTTAACTCCATTCCATTCTCTCGGCACCAGTTTTCAATATTTTTTGCGCTTCTGTCCAGTTTTGCCTGATCATGAACATTGAACTTATAGTCGTCGGCAAATCCAAAATCTCCAATATTGGGGTTGGCATCTGGCAAGTCTTTAATAAAAATTAAGAACAGTAGTGGTCCAAGTATGGAACCTTGTGGAACTCCACTTGTTACGTTCTCCAAACTTGAAAAACAATATCCAATTTTGAAAAATTTTTTCTATCTTCTAACTATGAGTGCTTGAGTAATTATATATTCCCTCCTACATCAAAACTGTCGAGTTTAGCTTTTGCAAAATCTAAGTAGAGGATACTAATGTTGTCCAATGAAATTGTGTCAAATTTGCGATTTACTGTGGCGAGAGACAGTAGAAGTTGAGTAGTTGCCGACCTATTCTTTCGAAAGCCGAATTGATTTTCGTTTAATTTGTGACAACAATGAGAATACATTTCGTCAAAAATCACTTTTTCAAAAATTTTGGACACACAACAGAATAGACTAATGGGTCTGTAGCAATTTACTTCTGCTTTGCTTCCCTCCTTATAGATAGGAGTTATTTGGCTTATTTTCCAGTAAGAATGAATTTTCCTTTGTTGGACATTGTTTGAAAAAGAAGGACAAGTGACTTGCTCAGAGTTGCTGAGCAAAATTTAAAAATTATGTTACCAAAGTTATCGGGTCCGTTTGACTTGTTGAGTTGTAGTTTACTTGATATATTTGATATCAACTTTTCTGTTATATGCAGAGAATTAAGTTTTCTCCTCAAGACTGTTGGTTTGTAATCAACTTTTTTACTGTACACTTTTTGGAAGAATGAGTTGCATATGAGATACCAGATGCTTTTGAGAGTAATACGTTTCATCAATGTCATATGTTATTTTCGATCTCCTCAACGAGATCCCTAGATGTTGCGTTTTACCAGAACTTATCGATACTTGCATAAACAGTAGAATTATTTGATAGCACCTACACCTAATATGATAACAAACCTGTAAAATATATGTTAAGTTGGATAAATGATTTCTTCCTCTCTGTTTTCTCAGAACAGGAGAAACATGAAACTGAAAAATCAACAGCAACGAAGTATTCTTCACAACCTTCGGTGTATCAGGACGTCGATAGTAGATTACAAAGCACAGGAATATTGCTTATACCTGACATATTTATCATCTTGGAAGCTTTGTTTGTTTTTTAAAATTAAAAAAATATCACTATGTTTCTTATGGAGGTTAAGGTGAGCTATTTACCGTTTTCGAAAAGTTTTATTTTTTATTTGATCGGAAGTTTGATTGTCATGATGTTACACTCTTTTATAATTGAGATGTTTGTTGCCAAATGGTAGGAAATCTGTACACGTATATCGAGCGATTACCCATAAAACCCATTTAAACTTATACCGAAAACAACTAGAACCAACGCAGTTCTCAGTTTGAATTTGCGAGAGTGATTTCAATTGACTAGTAGGGCGTGCTACGAGAATTCAGTTAGATTTCCGTTCAACTTGAGAAGCATATTCATTTTCTCTGGTGGGCAATGCCACTTCCGTTGCTCTGCAAAAATAATGGTCATCAGTCCCGACAAAAAGCATTGAAGTTGCGGTCGAGATATTGAAATTGAAGAATTACTTGATTTCAGTCCGAAAATAATAATTGCAAAATTTTATTATTATCATGTTCTTGTTCGTAATACGTTAGAATATACGGTTAAATGGAACAGCAACTCTGTAGTCGTTGAAAAATTCCTATTTGCAACAGAGAGTTTACAAAACATGTTAGCACTTGTTGCATATCATCTGTTACATAAGATTACTGATTAGGAAAACCTACGTATTTTTTTTCAGCAGTTCAGAAGCGTCAATAGACTTGTGTTGAAATTTGTGTATCAGTAATGCATCGTCAATTTTTTTCTGACTCTGAATTAATCGCAGGCAATTTCCATTTACAATTCTAATCAATAGGCAATGTGTACAACCGCAGACAACACTTTGTGTTGTTGCAAAATAATTTTAAAGATGAGTGGTTGCCAAGTAACAATCCAACTCGTAATTGTCTCATACGCCTGAAAAATCTTGTTAAATTTAAATTCTTCAAAGATTTATTCATCAATTGCTATAAAGTTACAACGCAGAGGTATACTCAAATCGTCACAAGCAGATATTCCCGATGCGTGTATCTCGTGTTCGTTTTTACTATGTTAATACATTGAAAGAGGAAAAGTATTGCGGAAAATAGCTACTTTAGCAGAAACCGACAAAATGGAAGAGAAATTAGCAAACTGTATTCGCAAAAGTTTCCTAATCCTAGCGTCGAAATACAAGTAAAAACTTTATAACCTATTTTGCGCATGGCGCGTATCACACATCCGCTCCATCTATGTATCGATTCTTCGCACGCAATATAGCTTGATTTCGCATATAATCTGCATTTAAGCCTAATTTAAAGCGCTTGGAGCATAAAAGTGATTATAAAAGCTTTATTACTACTTTATTATTACTTATCAAAGAGTTCCTAGCCGGTTCATTTAATCTACACCAGTACCTTCACATACCGTCACAGAAGTTTTTTATATTATTATTTCACGATATTTGAAACGGAAAACAATTGGAACGGAAAAATTTTTATTAATCAGTATAATTTGTCACGTTGAATTAACATTAACACAGGAGATTTTATAGACATCTAATTGATTTGACCAGTGAAAATAGATTCAGCCAATCCCAAATTGACAAACATAGCCTTTTTTGGCCAATGAAAATATATTTGTCTAGTGAAAATAGATTCGGCCACTCCCACATTGACAAACACAGCCTTTTTTGGCGACGGATTTTTTTGGAAAAAAAATCAATTTTTGTGGCACCGGGACGTACACCATATATGCCACAAAATAGTTTTGACAAGTGAAAAAAGATTCGGCCACTCCCACATTGACAAACAAAGCGTTTTTTGAGCGAGATATTTTTCGAAAAAAATCAGTTTTGTAGCAATTTTTTTTGAACTTCATGGTTTTATTTTTTGTGTACGGGCACAAAGTGAGCACCTCGATTACCATTTTTTTCATTTCTGAATATTTAAAGCACATTTGTGATCAATGAACTTAATTTTTGTGCTTCTGCAATTGTCGTTTTTAAAGAATAAAAGAATCCACAATAAATTTTTGTTTAAAACGCGCAGAGCTAGCAAAACAGTTATCACCCAGGATTTAAAAACGTCTCCTTTCTTGATCAAGAGAGAATTGGCTAAAGATTCGCAATTTTAATGTCAATTTTGAACGGAATTTTTTGTAATACACAATATTCAGAAGAAACTCTTAATCTCCTCTATTCAACGTATCAATTGAAACAATAAAAAATCATTCTGCCACAAATATTCGTTGATTTTTTCAGTTTGGAAGTTGGTTTGTTTTCTGCTGTTTCGGTTTGAATGTCGAACAAAATTTTTGCCTGCCGAAAATTTTTGTTGAGAATAGTTCGGCCCATTTTTCTTTGCTTGAAAAGAGAAAATATGCAAGTTTTCACAAAAGGCACTTAGCAAATGAGACAATGAGCACAAATGCGTCTTTAAAACAAAACGGTTGGACAATTTGCTGTCTCTCTCTCTCTCTCAGAACATTGACCAAAAAGAAACAACTTCAGTAAGTTTTCTTGTTTTAACGTGCATTTGTTTTAACGTGCGAAAGGATTTTTTAAAACGTGTTTCAGCGATTGATCATCGCGTTTTTCCATTCGAGTAGGTGTATCGCTTCACTCAGTTTTCAGCCTTACCGTTTTGAAAAATGATTTCTTTTAAATTATCAATCACTTTTAATATAGGGCACAAAAAAAATAATTCTGAATAAAGTATGTATGTAGCAAGGTGAAATATAACAAAACACAATTTAGCGGGCATTTTCACTGTACAAAACAGCAAAATCAGAGCAAAATTTAGTAATCCACCATATTTTTGTGACAGCAATTGCAATTGAAATGATCTTGTAATGGTTTGCATACATTAAGAAAAAAATTGAATAAAATGTACGAGCATAAGTTACGCTTACGAAATATTGATTGGAATTTGCATAATTTATTTGAAAAATTGAATCTAGTTTTCAGTTTCTGATTTTTTGTATTGAAAAAACTGTTTTGGGGAGAAATCCAATTTTTATTGTCATACCTCCAAAAGATCAACTTTCATGTTCGCAGTTTGGCATATGATAGGAAACTAACATTGACAGGCTTCAAAATCACAATCTTTTGTAATTTTACAAGTGCTCTGTGGTGATATAATTACATAAAACGATATAAAGCTATGTATTTGTGAGTGTTCGAACTATTTTTTGAAATATTGTCTTGATAAATGGGAATTTTTTAAATGCCATTGTCACTCGAAAAACCAAATATAAAGTTGTTCAAAGAATCTTGATCACCGTGGTGTACCATTAGAAACGAGATTGTTCTGCGAATGTTCACAGATTCGACTATTCATTGGACCCAAATTGTCCTCTTGGCGGCCATTTTGAGAAACATTGGACGAAATTGCAAAACTTGACTTTATATAACACTAATCTTAATTTTTTTTTTACATCATTGCCTGAAATACGTTTGTCTTATCACTTTGAACCACCTAGACACAATAGTCGGGAAATAAGAAGGAATTTTACCTAAAAAATAGACGAATTTTTTGTGTTTCCGAACACTATTTTTCTAATGTACCAATTTTTGAAATATTGACCAAAAAGCAAACGTTTTTGGTTTAATGCAATTGACATGAATAGGAGGTACTACGAAAATAGTGTGAGCAACATTCTACAACTTCTTGACCCATAGGGTTGCATCATTTTTAAGTAAGAGACGAATTTCGAGAAACATTAGACGGAATCGTAAAACTGGATTTTATATAAGACTAATCTTGAATTTCTTTACGTCATAGCCAAAGGTAGCCTGACACAGGTTTGTGTTATCACTTTGAACCTCCTAGACCCAATAGTCGAGAAATAGAAAGGCATTTTACCTAAAAAACAGACGAATTTTTTGCTTTTCTGAACTATACATTTCTAATGTACCAATTTTGTAAGTATTGACCCCAAAGCGAATTTTTTGATTTATTACAATCCAAGTGAATAGGAGACACTACGAAAATAGTATGAGCAACATTCTACAACTTCTTGACCCATAGGGTTACATAATTTTTTTATATAAGAGACGAATTTTGAGAAACATTTGACGGAATCGCAAAACAGGACTTTATATAAAACTAATCTTAAATATTTTTTACGTCATTGCCAAAAGTAGCCTGACACACGTCTGTCTTATCATTTTGAACCTCTTATACCCAATAGTCGAGAAATAGGAAGGCATTTTACTTAAAAAACAGACGAATTTTTTGCTTTTCCTAACCATACATTTCTAATGTACCAATTTTTTAAGTATTGACCCCAAAGCGAATTTTTTTGATTTATTACAATCCAAGTGGATAGGAGACACTACGAAAATAGTATGAGCAACATTCTACAACTTCTTGACCCATAGGGTTACAAAATATTTTTTATATAAGAGACGTATTTTGAGAAACATTTGACGCAATCGCAAAACTGAACTTTATATAACACTAATACTAATTTTCTTCTCATCATGGCCAAAGTTAGCATGACACACGGTTTTCTTATCACTTTGAACCAATAGTCGAGAAGTCAAAGAGCATTTTACATAAAGAAGACAATTTTTTTGCGTTTCCAAACTTTATTTTCTAATGTAACAATTTTTCAAGTATTGACACAGAGCAAAAATTTTGGGTTTAAAACATTTCATTTGATTACGAGATACTGCGAAAATATTACGAGCAATATTCCATAATCCCTTAACCCATAGGGTCACATCAAATGTTTTAAAAAAGAGATGAATGTTGAGAATCATTGGACGAAATCGCAAAACTGGACTTCATATAACACTAATATGAAATTTCTTTTCATCTTGGCAACAGTTAGCATGACACATGGTATTCTTATCACTTTGAACCAAAAGTCGAGAAATCAGAAAGCATTTTACATAAAAAACAGGCGATTTTTTTGTGTTTCCAAACGATACTTTTCTAATGTACCAATTTTTCAAGTATTGAGCCAAAGCAAAAATTTTGGGTTTATTACATTTCATTTGATCATGTGATACTACGAAAATAGTATGAGCAACATTCTACAACTTCTTGACCCATAGGGTTGCATCATTTTTAAGTAAGAGACGAATTTCGAGAAACATTAGACGGAATCGTAAAACTGGATTTTATATAAGACTAATCTTGAATTTCTTTACGTCATAGCCAAAGGTAGCCTGACACAGGTTTGTGTTATCACTTTGAACCTCCTAGACCCAATAGTCGAGAAATAGAAAGGCATTTTACCTAAAAAACAGACGAATTTTTTGCTTTTCTGAACTATACATTTCTAATGTACCAATTTTGTAAGTATTGACCCCAAAGCGAATTTTTTGATTTATTACAATCCAAGTGAATAGGAGACACTACGAAAATAGTATGAGCAACATTCTACAACTTCTTGATCCATAGGGTTACATTATTTTTTTTATATAAGAGACGAATTTTGAGAAACAATTGACGGAATCGCAAAACAGGACTTTATATAAAACTAATCTTAAATATTTTTTACGTCATTGCCAAAAGTAGCCTGACACACGTCTGTCTTATCATTTTGAACCTCTTATACCCAATAGTCGAGAAATAGGAAGGCATTTTACCTAAAAAACAGACGAATTTTTTGCTTTTCCTAACCATACATTTCTAATGTACCAATTTTTTAAGTATTGACCCCAAAGCGAATTTTTTTGATTTATTACAATCCAAGTGGATAGGAGACACTACGAAAATAGTATGAGCAACATTCTACAACTTCTTGACCCATAGGGTTACAAAATATTTTTTATATAAGAGACGTATTTTGAGAAACATTTGACGCAATCGCAAAACTGAACTTTATATAACACTAATACTAATTTTCTTCTCATCATGGCCAAAGTTAGCATGACACACGGTTTTCTTATCACTTTGAACCAATAGTCGAGAAGTCAAAGAGCATTTTACATAAAGAAGACAATTTTTTTGCGTTTCCAAACTTTATTTTCTAATGTAACAATTTTTCAAGTATTGACACAGAGCAAAAATTTTGGGTTTAAAACATTTCATTTGATTACGAGATACTGCGAAAATATTACGAGCAATATTCCATAATCCCTTAACCCATAGGGTCACATCAAATGTTTTAAAAAAGAGATGAATGTTGAGAATCATTGGACGAAATCGCAAAACAGGACTTTATATGACACTAATATGAAATTTCTTTTCATCTTGGCAAAAGTTAGCATGACACACGGTATTCTTATCACTTTGAACCAATAGAAGAGAAAAAAGAAGGCATTTTTCATGAAAAACAGACAAATTTTTTGCGTTTCCGAACACTATTTTTCTATTGTACCAGTTTTTCAAATTTAAACCCCAAGCGAACGTTTTTAGTTCAATACAATTGATATGAATATGGGAGGTACTACGAAAATAGTGTGAGCAACATTCTACAACTTCTTGACCCATAGGGTTGCATAATTTTTAAGTAAGAGACGAATTTCGAGAAACATTAGACGGAATCGTAAAACTGGATTTTATATAAGACTAATCTTGAATTTCTTTACGTCATAGCCAAAGGTAGCCTGACACAGGTTTGTGTTATCACTTTGAACCTCCTAGACCCAATAGTCGAGAAATAGAAAGGCATTTTACCTAAAAAACAGACGAATTTTTTGCTTTTCTGAACTATACATTTCTAATGTACCAATTTTGTAAGTATTGACCCCAAAGCGAATTTTTTGATTTATTACAATCCAAGTGAATAGGAGACACTACGAAAATAGTATGAGCAACATTCTACAACTTCTTGATCCATAGGGTTACATTATTTTTTTTATATAAGAGACGAATTTTGAGAAACAATTGACGGAATCGCAAAACAGGACTTTATATAAAACTAATCTTAAATATTTTTTACGTCATTGCCAAAAGTAGCCTGACACACGTCTGTCTTATCATTTTGAACCTCTTATACCCAATAGTCGAGAAATAGGAAGGCATTTTACCTAAAAAACAGACGAATTTTTTGCTTTTCCTAACCATACATTTCTAATGTACCAATTTTTTAAGTATTGACCCCAAAGCGAATTTTTTTGATTTATTACAATCCAAGTGGATAGGAGACACTACGAAAATAGTATGAGCAACATTCTACAACTTCTTGACCCATAGGGTTACAAAATATTTTTTATATAAGAGACGTATTTTGAGAAACATTTGACGCAATCGCAAAACTGAACTTTATATAACACTAATACTAATTTTCTTCTCATCATGGCCAAAGTTAGCATGACACACGGTTTTCTTATCACTTTGAACCAATAGTCGAGAAGTCAAAGAGCATTTTACATAAAGAAGACAATTTTTTTGCGTTTCCAAACTTTATTTTCTAATGTAACAATTTTTCAAGTATTGACACAGAGCAAAAATTTTGGGTTTAAAACATTTCATTTGATTACGAGATACTGCGAAAATATTACGAGCAATATTCCATAATCCCTTAACCCATAGGGTCACATCAAATGTTTTAAAAAAGAGATGAATGTTGAGAATCATTGGACGAAATCGCAAAACTGGACTTCATATAACACTAATATGAAATTTCTTTTCATCTTGGCAACAGTTAGCATGACACATGGTATTCTTATCACTTTGAACCAAAAGTCGAGAAATCAGAAAGCATTTTACATAAAAAACAGGCGATTTTTTTGTGTTTCCAAACGATACTTTTCTAATGTACCAATTTTTCAAGTATTGAGCCAAAGCAAAAATTTTGGGTTTATTACATTTCATTTGATCATGTGATACTACGAAAATAGTATGAGCAACATTACTCGACTCCTTAACCCATAAGGTCACATCAAATTTTTTAAAAAAGAGACGAATTTTGAGAAACAGTGGACGAAATTGCAAAACTTGACTTTATATAACACTAATCTTAAATTTCTTTACATCATAGCTGAAATTAGCCTCACACAGTATTTTGTTATCACTTTAAACCACCTAGACCCAACAGTCGAGAAATAGGAAGGCATTTTACATAAAAACAGACAAACTTTTTGCGTTAACGAACACTAATTTTCTATTGTACCATTTTTCAAGTTTAAACCCCATGCGAACGTTTTTGGTTCAATACAATTGATATGAATATGAGAAGCTATGAAAATAGTATGAGCAACATTCCACAACTTCTTAACCCATAGGGTCACGTCATATTTTTTAAATGAGAGGCGATTTTAGAGAAACAATTGACGGAATCGCAAAACTGGACTTCATATAAGACTAATCTTAAGTTTCTTGACGTCATAGCCAAAAGTAGCCTGACACACGTTTGTCTTATCACTTTGAACCTCCTATACCCAAGAGTCGAGAAATAGTAATGGATTTTACCTAAAAAACAGACGAATTTTTTGCGTTTCCGAGCTATACATATCTAATGAACAAATTTTTCAAGTATTAACACCAAAGCAAAATTTTTTGATTTAAAACAATCCAAATAAATAGGAGACACTACGAAAATAGTATTAGCAACATTCTACAACTTCCTGACCCATAGGGTTACATCATATTTTTTATATAAGAGACGAATTTTGAGAAACATTTGACGGAATCGCAAAACAGGACTTTATATGACACTAATATTAAATTTCTTTTCATCATGGCAACAGTTAGCATGACACATGGTATTCTTATCACTTTGAACCAAAAGTCGAGAAATCAGAAAGCATTTTACATAAAAAACAGGCGATTTTTTTGTGTTTCCAAACGATACTTTTCTAATGTACCAATTTTTCAAGTATTGAGCCAAAGCAAAAATTTTGGGTTTATTACATTTCATATGATCATGTGATACTACGAAAATAGTATGAGCAACATTACTCGACTCCTTAACCCATAAGGTCACATCAAATGTTTTAAAAAAGAGATGAATGTTGAGAATCATTGGACGAAATCGCAAAACTGGACTTCATATAACACTAATATGAAATTTCTTTTCATCTTGGCAAAAGTTAGCATGACACACGGTATTCTTATCACTTTGAACCAATAGAAGAGAAAAAAGAAGGCATTTTTCATGAAAAACAGACAAATTTTTTGCGTTTCCGAACACTATTTTTCTATTGTACCAGTTTTTCAAATTTAAACCCCAAGCGAACGTTTTTAGTTCAATACAATTGATATGAATATGGGAGACTACGAAAATAGTGTGACCAACATTCTACAAATTCTTGACCCATAGGGTTACATCATTTTTTTTAAATAAGAGACGAATTTGTAGAAACATTTGACGGAATTGCAAAACTGGACTTTATATAAGAATAATCTTAATTTTCTTTACGTCATAGCCAAATTTAGCTTGACACACGGTTTTCTTATCACTTTGAACCAATAGTCGAGAAGTCAAAAAGCATTTTACATAAAAAACAGACAATTTTTTTTTGCGTTTCAAAACTTTATTTTCTAATGTAACAATTTTTCAAGTGTTGACACAAAGCAAAAAATTTGGGTTTAAAACATTTCATTTGACTACGAGATACTACGAAAGTATTATGAGCAACATTCCACGATTCCTTAACCCATAAGGTCACATCAAATGTTTTAAAAAAGAGATGAATGTTGAGAATCATTGGACGAAAATGCAAAGCTTGAGTTGTTATGACACTAATCTTAAATTTCTTTACATCATAACAAAAATTATAACCTCACACAGTTTTTTATCATCACTTTAAATCACCTAGACCCAACAGTCGGGAAAATAGAGCATTTTACATAAAAAACACACAAGTTGTTGCGTTTTCGAACACTATTTTTCTAATGTACCAATTTTTCACGTTTAACCCCAAAGCGAACGTTTTTGGTTCAATACAATTGATATGAATAGGGGATACTGCAAAATTAGTATGAGCAACATTCTACAATTTCTTGACCCATAGGGTCACATCATATTTTTTAAATAAGAGGCGAATTTTGAGAAACATTTGACGGAATCGCAAAACTGGGCTTTATATAAGACTAATCTCAATTTTCTTTACGTCATAGCCAAAGTTAGCATGACACACGGTTTTCTTATCACTTTGAACCAATAGTCGAGAAGTCAAAAAGCATTTTACATAAAAAACAGACAATTTTTTTTTGCTATTCCAAACTCTATTTTCTAATGTAACAATTTTTCAAGTGTTGACACAAAGCAAAAAATTTGGGCTCAAAACATTTCATTTGATTACAAGATACTACGAAAATTTTATGAGCAACATTCCACGATTCCTTAACCCATAAGGTCACATCAAATGTTTTAAAAAAGAGATGAATGTTGAGAATCATTGGACGAAAATGCAAAGCTTGAGTTGTTATAACACTAATCTTAAATTTCTTTACATCATAACAAAAATTAGCCTCATACAGTATTTTATCATCACTTTAAATCACCTAGACCCAACAGTCGGGAAAATAGAGCATTTTACATAAAAATCAGGCAAGTTTTTTGCGTTTTCGAACACTATTTTTCTAATGAACCAATTTTTCAAGTTTAACCCCAAAGCGAACGTTTTTGGTTCAATACAATTGATATGAATGGGGGATACTGCAAAATTAGTATAAGCAACATTCTACAATTTCTTGACCCAGAGGGTCACATCATATTTTTTAAATAAGACGCGAATTTTGAGAAACATTTGACGGAATCGCAAAACTAGACTTTTTATAAGACTAATCTTAAATTTCTTTACGTCATAGCCAAAGGTAGGCTGACACAAGTTTGTCTTATCACTTTGAACCTCCTATATCTACGAGTCAAGAAATAGGAAGGCATTTTACCTAAAAAACAGATAAATTTTTTGCGTTTGCGAACACTATTTTTCTAATGTAAAAACTTTTCAAGTTTTAACCCAAAGCGAACGTTTTTTGTTCAAAACAAATGATATGAATAGGAGATACTGCAAAATTAGTATGAGCAACATTCTGAAACTTCTTGGACCATAGGGTCACATCATATTTTTTTAAATAAGAGACGATTTTCGAGAAACATTTGTTGAAATCGCAAAAATGGACTTTATAGAAGACTAATCTTAATTTTCTTTACGTCATAGCCAATGGTAGCTTGTCACACGTTTCTCTTATGACTTTGAACCACATAGACGCAATAGTCCAGGAATAAAAAAGCATTTTACATAAAAAACCGACACATTTTTTGCCTTTCCAAACATTACTTTTCTAATGTACCAATTTTTCAAGTTATGACCCCAAAGCAAAAATTTTGGGTGTAATCCAACTCATTCGATTAGGAGATACTACGAAAAAGTATTAGCAATAACCTTAACCCATAGAGTTTCATCTTATTTTTTAATGAAGAGACGAATTTTGAGAAACATTGGACAAAATTGCAAAACATCGATTTTGGTGTTCACAATCTAAAGATATGTGATTCGCTCACCGAATTACAACCGAATGAACTTTCTGATTAGTTTGCAAACTTAATTTTATGTCCAGTGAATCAAAAACAGAATAAGGAATAAATTTGATTTTTTTTCTGAAAAACCTCTCAAATTTTTTCGATGATATTTGTCAGATTTTCAGTTCAATTTTCCCTTCTTGGTAACCAAAGGCCATTTGGTTTCTGCATCAGTGCCCCTACTTATAGTTCCCCTGAGTTTGCCGGTCCAACACTTGTATACATGATCTTTTTTTGAGCGAGGGTTTTTTCGGGAAAAAAACCGGTGGATCGGCTTTTCGGTTGTGTGTTTAAAAATTGTTCGTATTTAAATCGCTTTAAAACTTTAAAAGCTTCACTTCAATCTCAAATAAAGTGCTTGTTACAAAGTATTAAACCACCTTTGCATGCTCAAAATACGCGCATTCAATTAGGCTCGATTGCGGATTAGAGATACTTTGAATGCAAATAATAGATACCTAAATTGAGCGGAAACGTGCTACAAGACTTGTAACCTACTTTTCGTTCCGATTGTTCGTTTACAAAGAATTAAATCAGTTTTGCATGCTCAAAATACGCGCATTTAATTGGGCTCAATTGCGGATTAGAGATATTTTAATGTGAATAATAGATACCTAAATTGAGCGGGAACGTGCTACAAGACTTGTAACCTAGTTTTCGTTCCGAATGTTCTTTTTTTTGCAAAATTGGCGGAAACTCTTTTGCGAAAAGTAAGATACAAAGGATGTCTCCTAATTTCGTTCATTTTATGTATCTAATTTTCGAGCCAATTTTAATGAATTGAAATTTTGGGGTATACCTCTGCGTAGTAATGAATTGATTTTTGGAAAAGTTTACGAAAAGTGACAATCAGCATTTTTTTCATGTGCATATTTGGTTGATAAATAATTTCAACCCCATTTTTTTGCTTATCAACATAATTTGACAAACTAACAAAATAGTTTTTAAACACAGCTGATTCATCAAAATCTTTTTGATAGTTTTTGATCAATTCCAACTACGTTTGTTCCATCACTTGTCTGAAATTTCTGTACGTCGACGACATATGGGAGAGCTCCTATACATCCGGTAATTTTTTGAATAAGATGCTCATATCAATTTTATCAAATAACCAGCTACCAGCTCCCATTATTAGGAAAATGGAATCAAATGACAATTTAAAAAGTATAATATTTAAAACCAGTTTTAATTTAAGGAACCGTTGTGATGAAAGTTAACTAATTGTAAAGAATTTTCTTTTTTCCTCAGTTGACCACGCTCAGGACGTTGTCACACCCACTCGAATTTTCTTTCAGTTTTTGGAATGAGAAAGGACGTGTTCAAGTGGTTAGACCTATAGAAAAAATCTGTAGGGTTTTTGTAGACCAATTGCTAATATTTGTGGAAGATGACATCTGTTGGCATTGAAATATATTTAATTCTGAAGAAACTTTCCAAACTAAATTTTAAAATGCGATTTGACAAAGTTTTTGAAAAAGTGTTGCTAGAATAGGCCTCAACATCGCGAGAAAAATTAATCTTTGCAGTTGCGTTTTAACGTAGTGTGTAAACACTTTCAAAGTATCACTGATAGCAAAAAATACGTTTCAGCTGAATTTTTCTCCGTTTCTTGTTATGTTTGCATCCGCTGGTAAATCAATTCACATTGCTGAGGAAAAACAAAAGTTTTGTGTGAGTATATATCTGTGTCAGGGGCAGTGAGATATTCTGTCTGGCAGTAATAGTTCTTGTTTACTGTGGCCTGCATTATGTGTTTCTGCTTTTGGCGGTGTTTAAATTTTGTCCTTTTATTAAGCACTTCTAAATTACAGTTTTTACTGTATTTCTTTTATTCAAAGGCCTACAGTATAAACTTACTTCGTAACTGCTAATACTTTTTGTAGATAAAACTGCTATGTAATAAAAAGTGTTTCAACCTACTTGCTTGATTAAATCGAATTATTCAGAGAATGAAACATAACAAATCTGAATTGAATTCTATTGGGTACACCAGCTGAAGTAATTGTTGTTCTTTTTTTTAATTGGTAGTTAGATTAAGACAATAGAAAACGCACGATTCACGCAAGAGCTCCGAGATTTTTGTTGATGCTCATTATCCTTTCCCGTTAAATGAAAAAAAACTTGGGGATTATGGATATATAATTATGTTTTTGGTCAGATACTGAGTTTATTGAATGTTCTTTATCTCAAATCATCTATGTTGAAATTAAATTGTTTTCTGTTCCGAATAACTCATACTGTTTTCTTCAACATAATCAGTTTGATTCAAATTGTTATTTTGAAACTGGTGACCCAAAATCTATAAGTTATGCTGGTTTAGTGAGAAGGACAAGCTATTCCTACATTGGAATTGTGATACACGAAATTTCATGTTCGCAAAAAGTTTACAATTGTCAAACGTTTTGTCCACTTTGTGCTGAATGACTCAGTTAAATATCACAATTCAATGCCCTGATTTTTTCAGAACAAACTTTAATTTTTCTGCCAGCCTGCGTTATGTGAGCGATCAGCTCAAACTGTTGCAACTGATCCATCTCTTGTCATGGGTTGGGACCAATCAATAAAAATAAGACAAAACACGTTCAGAACGCACTCAGCAATTATGGTAGGGGTTTATAAAGCATTAGTTTAAAACATCTTCTTAAAATTCACGTTGTTAAAAAGGCTGCTTAAAATTTGTTTGGGAGAACAGTGTGGGAAAAATCGCGGAATCAGAGTAACAGGATCTTTGATTTTTTTTGCTTCATATAGCGCACAGATTACAATTTCCGATAAATCAAATAAAAATGGCAGCCCTGCTGGTCCGAGCAAAATCCGCATAGGGCAATTCCACCTGCCTATCCAGAAGACCAATTGTGAAACAAAACGAAGTAAAGATATAAGTAACATAAACTAAAGTAGGATTATAAACACCGGAAAAAAATTGTTTGGTGTTAATTTCTTCGGAAACTCTACAAATAATACTTTATGGTAGCAATGGAAGAAGTTATGCTCCAATGAGTGAAACAAATGCATTTGAATGGTCCCACATTTTAAATTTGTCTGTCTCATATCAGACAAGACAGGCTAGAGTTGAAACTCAGCGTGACCAAATCATTAAGTTCCCCAATAAAAACTTGTTCTGTTGTTGGCAAATAACAGTTTTGACGGCAAAAGTAGTTGCAACAAAATCGCAAGCATTTCAGCAACGAGCGTCTGTTATCTGCAAATTTTGCAAGAATTTGCTCATAGAAACATAGATTAATTGAGATGAAGCATTCCAATTCATTTAGTTTGACAATTACAAACCAAACTTTTGAAGGACCCAAAGTGGAATTGTGTGAAAATTCACAGTTTGATATATGTTTCCCAATAGCAAAGGAAAAAAAAGAAACAAATTTAGATTTTACTTACGGAGGTTCGAGTCTTGGAGGTAATCAGAAGAACAAGGATTATGTTAATGGAGATGTTTCACTGCCCTGAATATGAGGCTCTTTTTATAGAATAGACTCATCGTGACACAGTATTTGAATATCTGGGTGCCCGATGATATCCTTGTTTGAATTATAGTAGCTTTTCGAACAGACATTGAGGCGTGCAAACCGAAAATGATCCGATGATATCTGATTCTGCCGCTTTCTCAGCTTTCTCCTGCTAGTTGTTGCGATAATTATTAAAATGTTGATGAAATTTCTTGTAGTGGAAATTTTTAGCAATTGACTGTGCGCTTGTTTATTTTGACTCAAATCACAAGTCTTAAAAACGGCAATAGACTAGTCTGCTTTTCATGGTATCGGGCTATTGATGCCATTTCCCTCAATATTTTCGTTGTGGTTGCTTAGAAGTAATTGTTTGGCTTCTGGTTTTGATTCATTTTGTTTCTAATTTATTTCGTTGCTTTAAGTCCCATTGAGTCAGAGGAATTCGTTCAAAACTAACTGTCAAAACAATCCAGTTTTCGTTTAACTTCCGGCATCCCTGGATCTTGAGCGAACTTTTAAATATATTTTTTTTCCAAAATTTCTTTTTTTGTTACTATACGCTAATAAACCTGTTCACTATATGCGTTTTTGTAGTATTAGTAATCTGGGCTACGTAATTGTCTCCTTCTCTTTTTTTTTATAATCCGCGCTAATTACAGAAATGTAGCTATTTTTTTAATGTTCCTTCATTGTCTTTGACATTTTCGGTTAAATATAACGGTATTTATGATTTCCAATGGCGCAGCGGCTGTTTGTCTGTCAAAATACTCCTGCAATTGTAAGAAAAAAAATGAGAATTTTTCATTGCGCCAAAAAATTGTTCTCATTTGGTTTTGCAGATCTGGTTTGTAATAAGTCTTTTACTAGTATAGTGACATAGTTCACTATTGTTAAATACGATAACACTTGAAGTTATTGGTTTTTATACCGCAGAGTTATACCCCAAAAGTTCCGCCTCAGTTAAATTCGTTCACATATTAGATACATAAATTGAACGAAATTAGGAGACATCCTTTGTGTCTTATTTTTTGGGAAAAGGGTTTTGCCAATAAAAGAACTTTCGAAATCAAAAGTAGTTTACAAGTCTTCTGGCACGTTTCCGCTCATTTTGCGTATCTCTTATTCGCATTAAAAATATATCTAACCCTCAATTAAGCCTAGTTAAAAGCGCGCATTTTGAGCATGCAAATGATTTAATACTCTGTAATAAGCACTTCATCAAAGATTTAATTGAAGCTTTAATATCTTTGAAGCAATTTAAATACACAAAACTTTAAAGACAAAGTCGAAAAGCCGAGCTATCGGTTTTTTTCCGAAATATCCTTCGCTCAAAAAAGGCTTGTATACCAATGTTGGACAGGCAAACTCAGGGGCACTATAAGCCTAATTTTTTTCTGTTTTTAATTCACTGAACAAAAAATTTAGTTTGCAAACTAATCAAAAAGTTTATTCGGTTGTAATTTGTGAGCGAAATACATGTCTTTAGATTCTGAACACCAAAGTCAAGTTTTGCGATTTCTTCCAATGTTTCTTAAAATTCGTCTCTTATTTAAAAAAATATGATGTGACCCTATGGGTTAAGGAGCTGTAAAATGTTGCACATTCTATTTTCGTATTATCTTCTATTCATAAGGATTGTTTTATACACAAAGTTTTTGGTTTGGGGTTATTACCAAAAAAATTGGTACATTGAAAAAGTAAAATTTGGACACGCAGAAAAATTTGTCTGTTTTTTACGTAAAATGCCCTCTTGTTTTTCGACTATTGGGTCTAGGTGGTTCAAAATTGCAATTCAAACGTGTGTCAGACTAGTTTTGGCTACGATGTAAAATCTAAGATTAGTTTCTTATAAATTCAAGATGTGCAATTTAGTCCAATGTTTCTCAAAATTCGTCTCTTAACTAAAAATACGATGTGAGCCTATTGGTCAGGGAACTGTAGAACGTTGGTCAAACTCTTTTCGTAGTAACTTCTATTCATATGGATTGTAATAAACAAAAATATTTGCTTTGGGGTCAATACTTGAAAAATTGTTAAATTAGAAATGTAGAGCTTGGAAACGCAAAAAATTGGTCGGTTTTTTATGTAAAATGCCTTCTTATTTCTCGAGTATTGGGTCTAGGCGGCTCAAAGTTACAAGAGAAACTTGTGTCAGGCTAATTCTTGCTACAATGTAAAAGAATTTAAGATAAATGTTATAGAAAGTTAAGTTTTGCAATTTCGTCAAATGTTTCTCAAAAATCGTCTCTTAATTAAAAAATATGATGTGACCCTATGGTTTAAGGAGCAGTAGAATGTTTCTCATACTATGTTCGTATTATCTCTTGTTTATAGGGATTGTTTTATAATCAAAATTTTTGCTTTGAGATTATTACTTAAAAAATTGGTACATAAAAATGTAAAGTTTGGAAACGCAAAATATTTTTCTGTTTTTTATGTAAAATGCCTTCTTACTTCTCAACTATTGGGTCTTGGTGGTTCAAAGCTACTAGATAAACTTGTGTTAGGCTAATTTTGTCTACGATGTAAAGAAATCTATGATTAATTTTGTATAAAGTCAAGTTTTGCATTTTCGTCCAATGTTTCTCAAAAATCGTCTCTTGTTTAAAAAAAATGATGTTATCCAATGGGCTGGGGAGTTGTAGAATGTTGCTCATACTGTTTTCGTAGTATCTCCTATTAATAGGGATCGTTTTCAACTAAAAATTTCTGCTTTGCGTTCATTACTTTAAAAATGGGTGCATTAGAAATGTAAAGTTCAAAAACATAAGAATTCGTTTGTTTTTTTTTTATGTAAAGTGCCTTCTTATTTTTCAACAATTGGGTCTAGGTGGTTCATAGTGATAGGAGAAACGTGTGTCAAGCTAATTGTGGCGATGATGTAAAGAAATCTAAGATGAATGTTATAGAAAGTCAAGTTTTGCCATTTCGTCAAATGTTTCTCAAAATTCGTCTCTTAACTAAAAAATATGATGTGAGCCTATTGGTGAAGGAACTATAGAGTTTGGCTCAAAGTCTTTTCGTAGTTTCTTCTATTCATATGGATTGTATTAAACCAAAAATTTTTGCTTCGCAGTAAATACTTAAAAAACTGGTACATTAGAAATGTAAAATTGGGAAACGCAAAAATTCGTCTGTTTTTAATTTAAAATGCCTTCTTATTTCTCAACTGTTTGGGGTCGGTAATTCAAAATGATAAGAGAAACGTGATTTAGGCTAACTTTGGCTACGATATAGAGAAATCTAGTTTAGTGCTATATACAGTCAAATTTTGCAATTTCGTCTAAGGTTTCTCAAAATTCGTCTCTTATTTCAGAAATATGTTTGATCCAATGGGTAAAGGAGTTGTACAATGTTGCTCATACTCTCTACCTAGTATATTCTAATCATAGGGATTGTGTTGAACCAAAAATGTTTGCTTTGGGGTCAATACTTGAAAAATTGTTAAATTAGAAATGTATAGTTTGGAAACGAAAAAAAAATTAAATGTTTTTTATGTAAAATGCCTTCGAATTTCTCGACTATTGGGTCTAGGTGGTTCAAAGTTACAAGAAAAATGTATGTTAGGCTAGCTTTGGCTAGGAAGTAGGAAATCTAATATTAGTGTTATATAAAGTCAAATATTGGAATTTCGACCAATGTTTCTAAAAATTCATCTCTTTATTTAAGAAATATGTTTGACCCAATGGGTAAAGGAGTTTTAGAATGTTGCTCATACTATTTTAGTAGTATCTCCTGTTTATAGGGATCGTTCTGAACCAAAAATTTTAGCTTTGCGGTCATTACTTAAAAAAAATGATGTGATCCAATGGGCTGGGGAGTTGTAGAATGTTGCTCATACTGTTTTCGTAGTATCTCCTATTCATAGGGATCGTTTTCAACTAAAAATTTCTGCTTTGCGTTCATTACGTTAAAAATGGGTGCATTAGAAATGTAAAGCTCAGAAACAAAAGAATTCGTCTGTTTTTTTTATGCAAAGTGCCTTCTTATTTTTCAACCATTGGATCTAGGTGGTTTATAGTGATAGGAGAAACGTGTGTCAAGCTAATTGTGGCGACGATGTAAAGAAATCTAAGATGAATGTTATAGAAAGTCAAGTTTTGCCATTTCGTCAAATGTTTCTCAAAATTCGTCTCTTAACTAAAAAATATGATGTGAGCCTATTGGTGAAGGAACTATAGAGTTTGGCTCAAAGTCTTTTCGTAGTTTCTTCTATTCATATGGATTGTATTAAACCAAAAATTTTTGCTTCGCAGTAAATACTTAAAAAACTGGCACATTAGAAATGTAAAACTGGGAACCGCAAAAATTTTTCTGTTTTTAATTTAAAATGCTTTCTTATTTCTCAACTGTTTGGGGTCGGTAATTCAAAATGATAAGAGAAACGTGATTTAGGCTAACTTTGACTACGATGTAGAGAAATCCAAGGTCTCTCAAAAATCGTCTCTTATTTAAGAAATATATTTGACGCTATGGGTAAAGTAGTTGTAGAATGTTGCAAATACTCTTTTCGTAGTATCCTCTAACCTTATGAATTGTGATAAACCAAAAAAAATTGCTTTGAGGTCAGTTCTTGAAAAATTAGTGCATTAGAAATGTAAAATTTGAAAACGCGAAAAATTCGTCTGTTTTTTATGTAAAACGCCTTCTTTTTTCTCGACGGTTGGGTCTGGGTGGTTCAAATTTACAAGAAAAACGTGTGTTTGGCTAACTTTGGCTACGATGTAAAGAAATCTAAGATTAGTGTTGTATTAAGTCAAGTTTTGCAATTTCGTCCAATGTTTCTAAAAAATCGTCTCTAAGTTTAAAAATATAATTGGATCCTGTGGGTCAAGGAGTTGTAGAATTTTGCTTATACTATTTTCGTAGTATTTCCTATTTATATGGATTCTATTAAACAAAAAAGTTTTGCTTTGCAGTAAATACTTAAAAATTTGGTACATTAAAAATGTAAAGTTCTGAAACGCAAAAATTCGTCTGTTTTTTATGTATAATGCCTTCTTATTTCTCGACTATTGGGTCTAGGTGGTTCAAAGTTACAAGAAAAATGTATGTTAGGCTAGCTTTGGCTAGGAAGTAGGAAATCTAATATTAGGGTTATATAAAGTCAAATATTGGAATTTCGACCAATGTTTCTAAAATTCATCTCTTATTTAAAAAATATGTTTGACCCAATGGGTAAAGGAGTTTTAGAATGTTGCTCATACTATTTTAATAGTATCTCCTGTTCATAGGGATCGTTCTGAACCAAAAATTTTAGCTTTGCGGTCATTACTTGAAAAATTGTTAAATTAGAAATATAAAGTTTGGAAACGAAAAAAATTTAACTGTTTTTTATGTAAAATGCCTCCTTATTTCTCGACTATTGGGTCTAGGTGGTTCAAAATTACAAGAAAAATGTATGTTAGGCTAGCTTTGGCTAGGAAGTAAAGAAATCTAAGATGAGTGTTATATAAAGTCAAACATTGCAATTTCGTCCAATGTTTCTAAAAATCCGTCTCTTTTTAAAAAATATGGTCCGACCTATGTGTCAAGGAGTTGTATAATGCTGCCCATACTATCTTCGTAGTATCAATCCTTCATATGGATTGTAATAAACCAAAATTTTTTTCTTTGAGATCAGCACAAGAAAAATTAGTGCATTAGAAATGTATAGTTCGGAAACGCAAAAAAATCCCCTGTTTTTATGTAAAATGCCTTCTTATTTCTCGATTGTTGGGTCTGGGTGGTTCAAAGTTAAAAAAAGTGTGTTTGGCTATTTTTGGCTGCAATGCAAACAAATCTAAGATTATTGTTGTATTAAGTCAAATTTTGCAATCTCGTCCAATGTTTCTAAAAAATCGTCTCTTTTTAAAAAAAGTATGATTTAATCCTATGGGTCAAGGGGCTGTAGAATATTGCTCTTGAAATTTTGTAGTATCTATTAATTATGTGGAATGTATTATACCAAAATTTTTGCCTCGCGGTCAACACTTGAAAATTTAGTGCATTAGAAAAGTCAAGTTCGGAAACGCACGAAATTTGTCTGTTTTTTATGTAAAATGCCTTCTTATTTCTCGACTGTTGGGTCTGTGTGGTTCAAAATTACAAGAAAAAAACGAATTTGGCTAATTTTGGCTGCAATGTAAACAATTTCAAGATTAGTGTTGTATAAAGTCAAGTTTTGCAATTGCGACCAATTTTTTTAAAAAAAATCATCTCTTTTTTAAAAAATATGATGTAATCCTATGGGTCAAGGAGTTGTAGAATATCGCTCATACTGTTATTGTATTATATCCCATTTATAGGGATCGTAATAAACCATAAATTGTTTCTTTGCAGTAAATACTTATAAAATTGGTATATTAGAAATGTAAAATTGAGAAACGCAAAAATTCGTCTGTTTTTTATGTAAAATGCTTTCTTATTTCTCGACTGTTGGGTCTAGGTGATATGATAAGAAATGATAAGAAAAATTTAAACTTGTGTTAGGCTAACTTCGGCAGCGATGTCAAGAAATCTATGATTAGTAATATAAAAATTCAAGTTTTGCAATTTCGTCAATGTTTCGCAAAATTCGTCCCTTTTTAAAAAAATATGATGTGACCCTATGGGTCAAGGGGCTGTAGAATATTGCTTTTGATATGTTTTATTATCTCTTATTTATATGGAATGTATTATACCCAAATTTTTGCCTCGAGGTCAACACTTGAAAACTTAGTGCATTAGAAAAGTCAAGTTCGGAAACGCACGAAATTTGTCTGTTTTTTATGTAAAATGCCTTCTTATTTCTCGACTGTTGGGTCTGGGTGGTTCAAAGTTACAAGAAAAAAAAAGAATTTGGCTAATTTTGGCTGCGATGTAAACAATTTCAAGATTAGTGTTGTATAAAGTCAAGTTTTGCAATTTCGACTAATTTTAAAAAAAAAAATCGTCTCTTTTTTAAAAAATATGATGTAATCCTATGGGTCAAGGAGTTGTAGAATATTGCTCATACTGTTATCGTATTATCTCGCATTTATTTTATAGGGATCGTATTAAACCAAACATTGTTTCTTTGCAGTAAATACTTATAAAATTGGTATATTAGAAATGTAAAATTGAGAAACGCAAAAATTCGTCTGTTTTTTTATGTAAAATGCTTTCTTATTTCTCGACTGTTGGGTCTAGGTGATATGATAAGAAATGATAAGAAAAATTTAAACTTGTGTTAGGCTAACTTCGGCAGCGATGTCAAGAAATCTATGATTAGTAATATAAAAATTCAAGTTTTGCAATTTCGTCAATGTTTCGCAAAATTCGTCCCTTTTTAAAAAAATATGATGTGACCCTATGGGTCAAGGGGCTGTAGAATATTGCTCTTGATATTTTGTATTATCTCTTATTTATATGGAATGTATTATACCCAAATTTTTGCCTCGAGGTCAACACTTGAAAACTTAGTGCATTAGAAAAGTCAAGTTCGGAAACGCACGAAATTTGTCTGTTTTTTATGTAAAATGCCTTCTTATTTCTCGACTGTTGGGTCTGGGTGGTTCAAAGTTACAAGAAAAAAAAAGAATTTGGCTAATTTTGGCTGCGATGTAAACAATTTCAAGATTAGTGTTGTATAAAGTCAAGTTTTGCAATTTCGACTAATTTTAAAAAAAAAATCGTCTCTTTTTTAAAAAATATGATGTAATCCTATGGGTCAAGGAGTTGTAGAATATTGCTCATACTGTTATCCTATTATCTCGCATTTATTTTATAGGGATCGTATCAAACCATAAATTGTTTCTTTGCAGTAAATACTTATAAAATTGGTATATTAGAAAAGTAAAATTGAGAATTGCAAAAATTCGTCTGTTTTTTATGTAAAATGCTTTCTTATTTCTCGACTGTTGGGTCTATGTGATATGATAAGAAATGATGAGAAAAATTTAATCTTGTGTTAGGCTAACTTCGGCAGCGATGTAAAGAAATCTATGATTAGTAATATAAAAATTCAAGTTTTGCAATTTCGTCAATGTTTCGCAAAATTCGTCCCTTTTTAAAAAAATATGATGTGACCCTATGGGTCAAGGGGCTGTAGAATATTGCTTTTGATATTTTTTATTATCTCTTATTTATATGGAATGTATTATACCCAAATTTTTGCCTCGAGGTCAACACTTGAAAACTTAGTGCATTAGAAAAGTCAAGTTCGGAAACGCACGAAATTTGTCTGTTTTTTATGTAAAATGCCTTCTTATTTCTCGACTGTTGGGTCTGGGTGGTTCAAAGTTACAAGAAAAAAAAAGAATTTGGCTAATTTTGGCTGCGATGTAAACAATTTCAAGATTAGTGTTGTATAAAGTCAAGTTTTGCAATTTCGACTAATTTTAAAAAAAAAATCGTCTCTTTTTTTAAAAAATATGATGTAATCCTATGGGTCAAGGAGTTGTAGAATATTGCTCATACTGTTATCCTATTATCTCGCATTTATTTTATAGGGATCGTATTAAACCATAAATTGTTTCTTTGCAGTAAATACTTATAAAATTGGTATATTAGAAATGTAAAATTGAGAATTGCAAAAATTCGTCTGTTTTTTATGTAAAATGCTTTCTTATTTCTCGACTGTTGGGTCTATGTGATATGATAAGAAATGATGAGAAAAATTTAATCTTGTGTTAGGCTAACTTCGGCAGCGATGTAAAGAAATCTATGATTAGTAATATAAAAATTCAAGTTTTGCAATTTCGTCAATGTTTCGCAAAATTCGTCCCTTTTTAAAAAAATATGATGTGACCCTATGGGTCAAGGGGCTGTAGAAAATTGCTCTTGATATTTTGTATTATCTCTTATTTATATGGATTGTTTTATAACTAAATTTTTGCCTCGAGGTCAACACTTGAAAATTTAGTGCATTAGAAAAGTCAAGTTCGGAAACGCACGAAATTCGTCTGTTTTTTATGTAAAATGCCTTCTTATTTCTCGACTGTTGGGTCTGGGTGGTTCAAAGTTACAAGAAAAAAAAAATTTGGCTAATTTTGGCTGCGATGTAAACAATTTCAAGATTAGTGTTGTATAAAGTCAAGTTTTGCATTTTCGACCAATTTTTTTAAAAAAAATCGTCTCTTTTTTAAAAAATATGATGCAATCCTATGGGTCAAGGAGTTGTAGAATATTGCTCATACTGTTATCGTATTATCTCCCATTTATAGGGATCGTAATAAACCAAACATTGTTGCTTTGCAGTAAATACTTATAAAATTGGTATATTAGAAATGTAAAATTCGGAAACGCAAAAATTCGTCTGTTTTTTTTATGTAAAATGCCTTCTTATTTCTCAACTGTTGGGTCTAGGTGATATGATGAGAAATGATTAGAAAAATTAATATTTGTGTTAGGCTAAACTCGGCAGCAATGTAGAGAAATCTATGATTAGTATTATATAAATTCAAATTTTGCAATTTCGTCCAATGTTTCGCAAAATTCGTCTCTTTTTAAAAAAACATGATGTGACCCTATGGGTCAAGGGGCTGTAGAATATTGCTCTTGAAATTTTGTAGTATCTCTTAATTATATGGAATGTATTATACCAAAGTTTTTGCCTCGCGGTCAACACTTGAAAATTTAGTGCATTAGAAAAGTCAAGTTCGGAAACGCACGAAATTTGTCTGTTTTTTATGTAAAATGCCTTCTTATTTCTCGACTGTTGAGTCTGGGTGGTTCAAAATTACAAGAAAAAAACGAATTTGGCTAATTTTGGCTGCGATGTAAATAATTTCAAGATAAGTGTTGTATAAAGTCAAGTTTTGCAATTTCGACCAATTTTTTTTAAAAAAATCGTCTCTTTTTTAAAAAGTATGATGTAATCCTATGGGTCAAGGAGTTGTAGAATATTGCTCATACTGTTATTGTATTATATCCCATTTATAGGGATCGTATTAAACCATAAATTGTTTCTTTGCAGTAAATACTTATAAAATTGGTATATTAGAAATGTAAAATTGAGAAATGCAAAAATTCGTCTGTTTTTTATGTAAAATGCTTTCTTATTTCTCGACTGTTGGGTCTAGGTGATATGATAAGAAATGATAAGAAAAATTTAAACTTGTGTTAGGCTAACTTCGGCAGCGATGTCAAGAAATCTATGATTAGTAATATAAAAATTCAAGTTTTGCAATTTCGTCAATGTTTCGCAAAATTCGTCCCTTTTTAAAAAAATATGATGTGATCCTATGGGTCAAGGGGCTGTAGAATATTGCTCTTGATATTTTGTATTATCTTTCATTTATATGGAATGTATTATACCTAAATTTTTGCCTCGAGGTCAACACTTGAAAATTTAGTGCATTAGAAAAGTCAAGTTCGGAAACGCACGAAATTTGTCTGTTTTTTATGTAAAATGCCTTCTTATTTCTCGACTGTTGGGTCTGGGTGGTTCAAAGTTACAAGAAAAAACTGAATTTGGCTAATTTTGGCTGCGATGTAAACAATTTCAAGATTAGTGTTGTATAAAATCAAGTTTTGCAATTTCGACCAATTTTTTAAAAAAAAATCGTCTCTTTTTTAAAAAATATGATGTAATCCTATGGGTCAAGGAGTTGTAGAATATTGCTCATACTGTTATCGTATTATCTCCCATTTATAGGGATCGTATTAAAACATAAATTGTTTCTTTGCAGTAAATACTTATAAAATTGGTATATTAGAAATGTAAAATTGAGAAACGCAAAAATTCGTCTGTTTTTTATGTAAAATGCTTTCTTATTTCTCGACTGTTGGGTTTAGGTGATATGATAAGAAAAGATAAGAAAATTTAAACTTGTGTTAGGCTAACGTCGGCAGCGATGTAAAGAAATCTATGATTAGTAATATTAAAATTCAAGTTTTGCAATTTCGTCAATGTTTCGCAAAATTCGTCCCTTTTTAAAAAAATATGATGTGACCCTATGGGTCAAGGGGCTGTAGAATATTGCTCTTGATTTTTTGTATTATCTCTTATTTATATTGAATGTATTATACCTAAATTTTTGCCTCGAGGTCAACACTTGAAAACTTAGTGCATTAGAAAAGTCAAGTTCGGAAACGCACGAATATTGTCTGTTTTTTATGTAAAATGCCTTCTTATTTCTCGACTGTTGGGTCTGGTGGTTCAAAGTTACAAGAAAAAAAAAGAATTTGGCTAATTTAGGCTGCGATGTAAACAATTTTAAGATTAGTGTTGTATAAAGTCAAGTTTTGCAATTTCGACCAATTTTTTAAAAAAAAATCGTTTTTTTTTTTTAAAAATATGATGTAATCCTAAGGGTCAAGGAGTTGTAGCATGTTGCTAATACTGTTATCGTATTATCTCCCATTTATAGGGATCGTATTAAACCAAACATTGTTGCTTTGCAGTAAATACTTATAAAATTGGTATATTAGAAATGTAAATTTCGGAAACGCAAAAATTCGTCTGTTTTTTTTATGTAAAATGCCTTCTTATTTCTCGACTGTTGGGTCTAGGTGATATGATGAGAAAAGATTACACAAATTAAAATTTGTGTTAGGCTAAACTTGGCAGAGATGCAAAGAAATCTATGATTAGTATTATATATATTCAAGTTTTGCAATTTCGTCCAATGTTTCGCAAAATTCGTCTCTTTTTGAAAAAACATGATGTGACCCTATGGGTCGAGGGGCTGTAGAATATTGCTCTTGAAATTTTGTAGTATCTCTTAATTATATGGAATGTATTATACCAAAGTTTTTGCCTCGCGGTCAACACTTGAAAATTTAGTGCATTAGAAAAGTCAAGTTCGGAAACGCACGAAACTTGTCTGTTTTTCTAATGTAAAATGCCTTCTTATTTCTCGACTGTTGGGTCTGGGTGGTTCAAAGTTACAAGAAAAAAATGAATTTGGCTAATTTTGGCTGCGAAGTAAACAATTTCAAGATTAGTGTTGTATAAAGTCAAGTTTTGCAATTTCGACCAATTTTTTTAAAAAAAATCGTCTCTTTTTTAAAAAATATGATGTAATCCTATGGGTCAAGGAGTTGTAGAATATTGCTCATACTGTTATCGTATTATCTCCCATTTATAGGGATCGTATTAAACCATAAATTGTTTCTTTGCAGTAATTACTTATAAAATTGGTATATTAGAAATGTAAAACTGAGAAACGCAAAAATTCATCTGTTTTTTATGTAAAATGCTTTCTTATTTCTCGACTGTTGGGTTTAGATGATATGATAGGAAATGATAAGAAAAATTTAAACTTGTGTTAGGCTAACTTCGGCAGCGATGTAAAGAAATCTATGATTAGTAATATAAAAATTCAAGTTTTGCAATTTCGTCAATGTTTCGCAAAATTCGTCCCTTTTTAAAAAAATATGATGTGACCCTATGGGTCAAGGGGCTGTAGAATACTGCTCTTGATATTTTGTATTCTCTCTTATTTATATGGAATGTATTATACCTAAATTTTTGCCTCGAGGTCAACACTTGAAAACTTAGTGCATTAGAAAAGTCAAGTTCGGAAACGCACGAAATTTGTCTGTTTTTTATGTAAAATGCCTTCTTATTTCTCGACTGTTGGGTCTGGGTGGTTCAAAGTTACAAGAAAAAAAAAAATTTGGCTAATTTTGGCTGCGATGTAAACAATTTCAAGATTAGTGTTGTATAAAGTCATGTTTTGCAATTTCGACCAATTTTTTTAAAAAAAATCGTCTCTTTTTTAAAAAATATGATGTAATCCTATGGGTCAAGGAGTTGTAGAATGTTGCTCATACTGTTATCGTATTATCTCCCATTTATAGGGATCGAATTAAACCAAACATTGTTGCTTTGCAGTAAATACTTATAAAATTGGTATATTAGAAATGTAAACTTCGGAAACGCAAAAATTCGTCTGTTTTTTTATGTAAAATGCCTTGTTATTTCTCGACTGTTGGGTCTAGGTGATATGATGAGAAATGATTAGAAATATTAAAACTTGTGTTAGGCTAAACTCGGCAGCGATGTAAAGAAATCTATGATTAGTATTATATAAATTCAAATTTTGCAATTTCGTCCAATGTTTCGCAAAATTCGTCTCTTTTTAAAAAAACATGATGTGACCCTATGGGTCGAGGGGCTGTAGAATATTGCTCTTGAAATTTTGTAGTATCTCTTAATTATATGGAATGTATTATACCAAAGTTTTTGCCTCGCGGTCAACACTTGAAAATTTAGTGCATTAGAAATGTCAAGTTCGGAAACGCAGGAAATTTGTCTGTTTCTTATGTAAAATGCCTTCTTATTTCTCGACTGTTGAGTCTGGCTGGTTCAAAGTTACAAGAAAAAAATGAATTTGGCTAATTTTGGCTTCGATGTAAATAATTTCAAGATTAGTGTTGTATAAAGTCAAGTTTTGCAATTTCGACCAATTTTTTTTAAAAAAATCGTCTCTTTTTTAAAAAATATGATGTAATCCTATGGGTCAAGGAGTTGTAGAATATTGCTCATACTGTTATCGTATTATCTCCCATTTATAGGGATCGTATTAAACCATAAATTGTTTCTTTGCAGTAAATACTTATAAAATTGGTATATTAGAAATTTAAAATTGAGAAACGCAAAAATTCGTCTGTTTTTTTATGTAAAATGCTTTAATATTTCTCGACTGTTGGGTCTAGGTGATATGATAAGAAATGATAAGAAAAATTTAAACTTGTGTTAGGCTAACTTCGGCAGCGATGTCAAGAAATCTATGACTAGTAATATAAAAATTCAAGTTTTGCAATTTCGTCAATGTTTCGCAAAATTCGTCCCTTTTTAAAAAAATATGATGTGACCCTATGGGTCAAGGGGCTGTAGAATATTGCTCTTGATATTTTGTATTATCTTTTATTGATATGGAATGTATTATACCTAAATTTTTGCCTCGAGGTCAACACTTGAAAATTTAGTGCATTAGAAAATTCAAGTTCGGAAACGCACGAAATTTGTCTGTTTTTTATGTAAAATGCCTTCTTATTTTTCGACTGTGGGGTCTGGGTGGTTCAAAGTTACAAGAAAAAAAATAATTTGGCTAATTTTGGCTGCGATGTAAACAATTTCAAGATTAGTGTTGTATAAAGTCAAGTTTTGCAATTTCGACCAATTTTTTTAAAAAAAATCGTCTCTTTTTTAAAAAATATGATGTAATCCTATGGGTCAAGGAGTTGTAGAATATTGCTCATACTGTTATCGTATTATCTCCCATTTATAGGGATCGTATTAAACCAAACATTGTTTCTTTGCAGTAAATACTTATAAAATTGGTATATTAGAAATGTAAAATTGTGAAACGCAAAAATTCGTCTGTTTTTTATGTAAAATGCTTTCTTATTTCTCGACTGTTGGGTCTAGGTGATATGATAAGAAAGGATAAGAAAAATTTAAACTTGTGTCAGGCTAACTTCGGCAGCGATGTAAAGAAATCTATGATTAGTAATATAAAAATACAAGTTTTGCAATTTCGTCAATGTTTCGCAAAAATCGTCCCTTTTAAAAAAAATATGATGTGACCCTATGGGTCAAGGGGCTGTAGAATATTGCTCTTGATATTTTGTATTATCTCTTTTTTATATGGAATGTATTATACCTAAATTTTTGCCTCGAGGTCAACACTTGAAAATTTAGTGCATTAGAAAAGTCAAATTCGGAAACACACGAAATTTGTCTGTTTTTTTATGTAAAATGCCTTCTTATTTCTCGACTGTTGGGTCTGGGTGGTTCAAAGTTACAAGAAAAAAACATTATTTGGCTAATTTTGGCTGCGATGTAAACAATTTCAAGATTAGTGTTGTATAAAGTCAAGTTTTGCAATTTCGACCAATATTTTAAAAAAAAAATCGTCTCATTTTTAAAAACTATGATGTAATCCTATGGGTCAAGAAGTTGTAGAATATTGCTCATACTGTTATCGTATCATCTCCCATTTATAGGGATCGTATCAAACCAAATATTGTTGCTTTGCAGTAAATGCTTATAAAATTAGTATATTAGAAATGTAAAATTCGGAAACGCAAAAATTCGTCTGTTTTTTTTATGTGAAATGCCTTCTTATTTCTCGACTGTTGGGTCTAGGTGATTTGATGAGAATTGATAAGAAAAATTAAAATTTGTGTTAGGCTAAACTCGGCAGCGATGTAAAGAAATCTATGATTAGTATTATATAAATTCAAATTTTGCAATTTCGTCCAATGTTTCGCAAAATTCGTCTCTTTTCAAAAAAACATGATGTGACCCTATGGGTCAAGGGGCTGTAGAATATTGCTCTTGAAATTTTGTAGTATTTCTTAATAATATGGAATGTATTATACCAAAGTTTTTGCCTCGCGGTCAACACTTGAAAATTTAGTGCATTAGAAAAGTCAAGTTCGGAAACGCACGAAATTTGTCTGTTTTTCTAATGTAAAATGCCTTCTTATTTCTCGACTGTTGGGTCTGGGAGGTTCAAAGTTACAGGAAAAAAACGAATTTGGCTAATTTTGGCTGTGATGTAAACAAATTTAAGATCAGTGTTGTATTAAGTCAAGATTTGCAATTTCGACCAATTTTTCTAAAAAAAAATCGTCTCATTTTTAAAAAATGTGATGTAATCCTATGGGTCAAGAAGTTGTAGAATATTGCTCATACTGTTATCGTATTATCTCCCATTTATAGGAATCGTATTAAACCAAACATTGTTGCTTTGCAGTAAATACTTAAAAAATTGGTGTATTAGAAATGTAAAATTCGGAAACGCAAAAATTCGTCTGTTTTTTTTTAATGTAAAATGCCTTCTTGTTTCTCGACTATTGGGTCCAGGTGGTTCAAAGTTACAAGAAAAATGTATGTTAGGCTAGTTTTGGCTAGGAAGTAGGAAATCTAATATTAGTGTTATATAAAGTCAAATATTTGAATTTCGACCAATGTTTCTAAAAATTCATCTCTTATTTAATAAATATGTTTGACCCAATGAGTAAAGGAGTTTTAGAATGTTGCTCATACTATTTTAGTAGTATCTCCTGTTCTATTTTAGTAGTATCTCCTGTTCATAGGGATCGTTCTGAATCAAAAATTTTAACTTTGCGGTCATTACTTGAAAACTTGTTAAATTAGAAATGTAAAGTTTGGAAAAGAAAAAAGTTTGTCTGTTTTATTTATAAAATGCCTTCTTATTTCGCGACTATTGGGTCTAGGTGGTTCAAAGTTACAAGAAAATTTTATGTTAGGGTAGCTTTGGCTAGGAAGTAAAGAAATCTAAGATGAGTGTTATATAAAGTCAAACATTGCAATTTCGTCCAATGTTTCTAAAAATTCGTCTCTTTTTTATAAAATATTGTCCGACCTATGTGTCAAGGAGTTGTATAATGCTGCTCATACTATCTTTGTAGTATCAATCCTTCATATGGATTGTATTGAACCAAAATTTTTTTCTTTGAGATCAGCACATGAAAAATTAGTGCATTAGAAATGTATAGTTCGGAAACGCAAAAAATTCCCCTTGTTTTATGTAAAATGCCTTCTTATTTCTTGACTGTTGGGTCTGGGTGGTTCAAAGTTACAAGAAAAAATTGAATTTGGCTGATTTTGGCTGCGATGTAAACAAATTTAAGATTAGTGTTGTATTAAGTCAAGTTTTGCAATTTCGACCAATTTTTCTAAAAAAATCGTCTCTTTTTTAAAAAATATGATGGAATCCTATGGGCCGAGGAGTTGTAGAATATTGCTCATACTGTTATCGTATTATCTCCCATTTATAGGAATCGTATTAAACCAAACATTGTTGCTTTGCAGTAAATACTTAAAAAATTGGTGTATTAGAAATGTAAAATTCGAAAACGCAAAAAGTCGTCTGTTTTTTTTTATGTAAAATGCCTTCTTATTTCTCGACTATTGGGTCTAGGTGGTTCAAAGTTACAAGAAAAATTTATGTTAGGCTAGCTTTGGCTAGGAAGTAAAGAAATCTAAGATGAGTGTTATATAAAGTCAAACATTGCAATTTCGTCCAATGTTTCTAAAAATTCGTCTCTTTTTTAAAAAATATGGTCCGACCTATGTGTCAAGGAGTTGTATAATGCTGCTCATATTATCTTCGTAGTATCAATTCTTCGTATGGATTGTATTAAACCAAAATTTTTTTCTTTGAGATCACACATGAAAAATTAGTGCATTAGAAATTTATAGTTCGGAAACGCAAAAAATTCCCCTGTTTTTATGTAAAATGCCTTCTTATTTCTCGACTGTTGGGTCTGGGTGGTTCAAAATTAAAAGAAAAAAGTGTTTTTGGCTAATTCTGGCTACAATTTAAACAAATCTAAGATTATTGTTGTATTAAGTCAAATTTTGCAATTTCGTCCACGGTTTCTAAAAAATTGTCTCTTTTTAAAAAAAAATGATTTAATCCTATGGGTCAATTAGTTGTAGAATATTGCTCATACTGTTATCGTAGTATCTCCTATTCATAGAGATTGTATTAAACCATAAATTGTTTCTTTGCAGTAAATACTTCTAAAATTGGTATATTAGAAATGTAAAATTCGGAAACGCAAAAATTCGTCTGTTTTTTATGTAAAATGCTTTCTTATTTCTCGACTATTGGGTCTAGGTGATATGATAAGAAATGATAAGAAAAACATTAACTTGTGTTAGGCTAACTTCGGCAGCGATGTAAAGAAATCTATGATTAGTAATATAAAAATTCAAGTTTTGCAATTTCGTCAATGTTTCGCAAAATTCGTCCCTTTTTAAAAAAATATGATGTGACCCTATGGGTCAAGGGGCTGTAGAATATTGCTCTTGATTTTTTGTATTATCTCTTATTTATATTGAATGTATTATACCTAAATTTTTGCCTCGAGGTCAACACTTGAAAATTTAGTGCATTAGAAAAGTCAAGCTCGGAAACGCACGAAATTTGTCCGTTTTTTATGTAAAATGCCTTCCTATATCTCGACTTTGGGTCTGGGTGGTTCAAAATTACAAGAAAAAAGTGAATTTGGCTAATTTTGGCTGCGATGTAAACAAATTTAAGATTAGTGTTGTATTAAGTCAAGTTTTGCAATTTCGACCAATTTTTCTAAAAAAAATCGTCTCTTTTTTAAAAAATATGATGTAATCCTATGGGTCAAGGAGTTGTAGAATATTGCTCATACTGTTATCCTATAATCTTCCATTTATAGGGATCGTATTAAAGCAAACATTGTTGCTTTGCAGTAAATACTTAAAAATTGGTGTATTAGAAATGTAAAATTCGAAAACGCAAAAAGTCGTCTGTTTTTTTTATGTAAAATGCCTTCTTATTTCTCGACTATTGGGTCTAGGTGGTTCAAAGTTACAAGAAAAATGTATGTTAGGCTAGCTTTGGCCAGGAAGTAGGAAATTTAATATTAGTGTTATATAATGTCAAATATTGGAATTTCGACCAATGTTTCTAAAAATTCATCTCTTATTTAAGAAATATGTTTGACCCAATGGGTAAAGGAGTTTTAGAATGTTGCTCATACTATTTTAGTCGTATCTTTTGTTTATAGGGATCATTCTGAACCAAAAATTTTAGCTTGGCGGTCCTTACTCGAAAAATTGTTAAATTAGAAATGTAAAGTTTGGAAACGAAAAAATTTAACTGTTTTTTATGTAAAATGCCTCCTTATTTCTCGACTATTGGGTCTAGCTGGTTCAAAGTTACAAGAAAAATGTATGTTACGCTATCTTTGGCTAGGAAGTAGGAAATCTAATATTAGTGTTATATAAAGCCAAATGTTGGAATTTCGACCAATGTTTCTAAAAATTCATCTCTTATTTAAGATATATGTTTGACCCAATGGGTAAAGGAGTTTTAGAATGTTGCTCATACTATTTTAGTAGTATCTCATGTTCATAGGAATCGTTCTGAAACAAAAACTTTAGCTTTGCGGTCATTACTTGAAAAATTGTTAAATTAGAAATGTAAAGTTTGGTAACGAAAAAAATTTAACTGTTTTTTATGTAAAATGCTCTCTTATTTCTCGACTATTGGGTCTAGGTGGTTCAAAGTTACAAGAAAAATGTATGTTAGGCTAGCTTTGGCTAGGAAGTAAAGAAATCTAAGATGAGTGTTATATAAAGTCAAACATTGCAATTTCGTCCAATGTTTCTAAAACTTCGTCTCTTTTTTAAAAAATATGGTCCGACCTATGTGTCAAGGAGTTGTATAATGCTGCTCATACTATCTTCGTAGTATCAATCCTTTATATGGATTGTATTAAACCAAAATTTTTTTCTTTGAGATCAGCACATGAAAAATTAGTATATTAGAAATGTATAGTTCGGAAACGCAAAAAATTCTCCTGTTTTTATGTAAAATGCCTTCTTATTTCTCGACTGTTGAGTCTGGGTGGTTCAAAGTTAAAAGAAAAAAGTGTGTTTGGCTAATTTTGGCTGCAATACAAACAAATCTAAGATTGTTGTTGTATTAAGTCAAATTTCGTCCAATGTTTCTAAAAAATCGTCTCTTTTTAAAAAAATTTGATTTAATCCTATGGGTCAAGGAGCTGTAGAATATTGCTCTTGATATTTTGTTTTATCTCTTATTTATATGGAATATATTATAGCAAAATTTTTGCCTCGCGGTCAACACTTTAAAAATTAGTGCTTTAGAAAAGTAAAATTCGGAAACGCAAGAAGTTTGTCTGTTTCTTTATGTAAAATGCCTTCTTATTTCCCGTTTATTGGGTCTAGCTGGTTCAAAGATGTAAAAGAACATGTGATTGGCTAACGTTGGGTGCGATGTAAAGAAATCTAAGATTAGTGTTGTATTAAGTCAAGTTTTGCAATTTCGTCCAATGTCTCTAGAAAACAATCTCTTATTTAAAATTTATGATGATCTTATGGGTCAAGGAGTTGTAGAATGTTGCTCATATTTTTTCGCAACATTTTCTATTAATATAGATTGTATTAAACCAAAAAATTTTTGCTTTGCGGTCATTAATTGAAAAATTGGTGCATTAGAAGTGTAAAGTTTGGAAACAAAAAAAATCGTCTGTTTCTTTATGAAAAGTTCCCTCTTATTTCTCGACTATTGGGTCTAGGTGGTTCATAGTGAGAAAAAAAACGCGTGTTAAGCTAACTTTGTCTATGATGTAAGGAAAATTAGGATTAGAATTATATAAAATCAAGTTTTGCAATTTCATACAATGTTTCTCAAAATTCGTCTCTAATTTAGAAAACAAAGGTTACTTGACCTGTCCAATTCAGATCAATTGAACTTCCATCATCTTGTAAAGCTTAGTTATCTTGACTAATTCCATGCTCTGGTTCGTCATCATCAAATGCAACATCATCATCATCATCAACTTCGTCATCATCGAACTGTTCAGTTTTTGTCAATTGTTCACTTTCTGTCATTGGTCATCTTCAGGTTCAATTTTGGACCCGGTCTAGGCTCGACCATTTTATACCCAACCCTCAAGCGTGTCCTCACCCTCTAGAGCTTCATTGTCATCCGGAACTTCACTGATAACAGTTTGGTCATTTATTTGGAATCGAGAATCCACAACTGACTTAGCTTGTGTGTGCATCTCTGTTTCTTGATCAGATTCTTGAATGTCCACAACGCAAACTGGGGGTGTTTTAGAACCTAATAAGCTATCTGGCAGAAGAGTTGGTGTTCTAGAAGATTGGTGAGGTTGCCCAGTTCCCAAAGTTTCCACATTCATATGTCCAAGTCAAAAGTTTCTCTAAAGTCTTTTCGTATTTCAAAAAAATGTTGTAACCCCATGGGTCAAAGAGTTGTTGAATGTTGCTCATACTATTTCCGTAGTATCTCCTATTCATGTGAAATGTTTTAAACCAAAAATTTTTGCTTTGGGTTTAATACTTAAAAAAATGGTACATCCCAATGACATAAAAAAACTTTTTTTTTCAGAAAAGTCCCTCGCCCAAATAAGGCTTTGTTTGTCAATGTGGCACTGGCCGAATCTATTTTCACTGGCCAAATTAAATTTTTTTGGCTAAACTTGTTTTCACTGATCGAATACAATTATTTAAATACATGATGTACGTCCCAGTGTCACAAAAACTGATTTCTTCCGAAAAATCCCTCGCTCAAAAAAGGTTTTGTTTGTCAATGTGGGACGGGTGTAGATTCAATCAACAGGCTAGGAACCCTTTGATAAGTGGTAAAAAAGTAGTATTAAGTACTAGTAGTAGTAATTAAGCTTTAATAATCACTTTTATGCTCAAAATCGCGCAATCAATTAGGCCTAATTGCGGATTATAGTGCGAAATCGAGTTACGTTGAGTGCGAAAAAGTGATACATAAATGGAGTAGATGCGCGATACTTGATGCATAAAAAAATGGGATGCAAAGTTTGTATTTCTATTATTCTCCTAAGATTAGGACACTTTTGCGAACATAATTTGGGTTGATAATTTCTCTTCAATTTCGCTTGTTTCTGCTAAAGTAGCTATTTTGCATTTTACTTATTGTTGCATTCTCGATGTATTAACATAGAAACACCTCGACATTGTTGGCAGGTACGCAGATTTTTATGATAACTAAAGTTGTAATGGAATTATCTTAGTTATCTTTGATTTTACCTTTGCTGAGAAAATCGTGTTTTACTGGGGTACTAACACGTAATTTTCTGAAGTGTCGGCCATTCGTGCATGAGTTTTGAAAATGAAAATACAAGCAACGGTCTGTAACTGTAAGAGGTGGTGTGTGCGAACGTAAAGCCAACCACCAATAAGGATGCTTTGCAACAACTATTTTACCGATGTATCCCCGGGCCGAGCTGTCAACGCTAAAAAACGCAAAATTATGTAAGATTGGCGTTGAATTTATGTAAGATCTACGCCTGAGCGTACATCTTACATACATTCAATGCATTCAACGCTAATCTTACATATATTTGCGTTGAATTTTGGCGTAGATCTTACATATTTAGCGTTGAATTTTAGCGTAGATCTTACTTATTCAGCGTTGAATTTAGCGTTGATCTTACATAAATTCAACGCATTCAACGCTAATCTTACATAATTTTGCGTTGAATTTTGGCGTAGATTTTACATATTTAGCGTTGAATTTTAGCGTAGATCTTACATGTTTAGCGTTGAGTTTTGCGTTGATCTTACATAAATTCAACGCATTCAACGCTAATCTTACATAATTTTGCGTTGAATTTTGGCGTAGATCTTACATAAATTCAACGCATTCAACGCATTCAACGGTAATCTTACATAAATTTGCGTTGAATTTTGCGTAGATCTTACATGTTTAGCAATGAATTTTTGCGTAGATCTTACTTATTTAGCTTTGAATTTAGCGTTGAACTTAGATAAATTCAACGCTTTCAACGCTAATCTTACATAATTTTGCGTTGAATTTTGGCTTAGATCTTACATATTTAGCGTTGAATTTTCGCGTTGATCTTACATAAATTCAAGGCATTCAAAGGTAATCTTACATAATTTTGCGTTGAATTTTGGCGTAGATCTTACATATTTAGTGTTGAAATTTGTCGTTGATCTTACATAAATTCAACGCATTCAACGCTAATCTTACATAATTTTGCGTTAAATTTTGGCGTAGATCTTACGTATTTAGCGTTGAATTTTAGCGTTGATCTTACATAAATTCAACGCATTCAACGCTAATCTTACATAATTTTGCATTGAATTTTGGCGTAGATCTTACATATTTAGCGTTGAATTTTGCGTTGATCTTACATAAGTTCAACGCATTCAACGCTAATCTTTCCATTCTATTTCAGACAACTTTACGATTTCAAAAGTTTTTCAAGTTTTTTTTTCAAGGAGTCAATTTTTTCACTGCTTCGACCCCTATACTTCACAGGTGAGAAACTTGAGTTCAGAAAAAAATCATTTTTAGTGCTCTTTTCTAGTGCAAAGTCCAATTCAGACCATTTTACGATTTCAAATTTTTCAAGGTTTTTTTCAAAATTTAAATTTTTTACTGTTTCGATCCCCTATACTGCACAGGTGAGAAAAGTACAGTCAGCAAAAAATCACTCTTTAGTCCTCTTTTATAATGCAAAATCCGTTTCAGACCATTTTACGATTTCAAATTTTTTTCAAGTATTTTTCAAAAAATCAATTTTTTTCACTGTTTCGAAACCTATATTGCAAAGGTGAGAAACATGACGTCAGAAAAAACATTTTTTAGTGCTCTTTGATAGTGCAAAATCCAATTCAGATCATTTTACGATTTCGACTTTTTCAAGTTTTTTCAAAAAATTAATTTTTTTTTCTGTTTCGACCCCCTATACTGCACTTTTTTAGTGTTCTTTTATAGTGCAAAATCCATTTCAGACCATTTTAGGAATTCAAATCTTTTTCAAAACTTTTTAAAAAATTTAAAATATTCCCAGTACGCCTCACATGGTAAATGCGTTGAATATGCTAAGATAAATACTACGCAAAATCAACGCAAAATATGTAAGATCTACGCTAAATTCAACGCTATATATGTAAGATCTACGCTAAATTCAACGCAAAATTATGTAAGATTAGCGTTGAATGCATTAAATTTATGTAAGATGTACGCTCAGGCGTAGATCTTACATAAATTCAACGCCAATCTTACATAATTTTGCGTTTTTTAGCGTTGACAGTTCGGCCCGGGGATACATCGGTAAAATAGTTGTTGCAAAGCATCCTTATTGGTGGTTGGCATTACTTTCGCACACACCACTTCTTACAGTTACAGACCGTTGCCTGTATTTTCATTTTCAAAACTCATGCACGAATGGCCGACACTTCAGAAAATTACGTGCTAGTACCCCAGTAAAACACAATTTTCTCAGCAAAGGTAAAATCAAAGATAACTAAGATAATTCCATTACAACTTTAGTTATCATAAAAATCTGCGTACCTGCCAACAATATCGAGGTGTTTCTATGTTAATACATCGAGAATGCAACAATAAGTAAAATGCAAAATAGCTACTTTAGCAGAAACCGGCAAAATTGAAGAGAAATTATCAACCCAAATTATGTTCGCAAAAGTGTCCTAATCTTAGGAGAAAAATAGAAATACAAACTTTGCATCCCATTTTTTTATGCATCAAGTATCGCGCATCTACTCCATTTAAGTATCAATTTTTCGCACTCAACGTAACTCGATTTCGCATTATAATCCGCAATTAGGCCTAATTAATTGAGCGTTTTTGAGCATAAAAGTGATTATTAAAGCTTAATTACTACTACTAGTACTTAATACTACTTTATTACCACTTATCAAAGGGTTCCTAGCCTGTTGATTGAATCTACACTCGTCCCACATTGACAAACAAAGCCTTTTTTGAGCGAGGGATTTTTCGGAAGAAATCAGTTTTTGTGACACTGGGACGTACATCATGTGTTTAAATAATTGTATTCGATCAGTGAAATCATCTTGTAAAACTTAGTTATCTTGACTAATTCCATGCTCTGGTTCGTCATCAACATCATCGTCATCATCAAATGCAACATCATCATCATCATCAACTTCGTCATCATCGAACTGTTCAGTTTTTGTCAGTCGTTCACTTTCTGTCAATTGGTCATCTTCAGGTTCAATTTTGGACCCGGTCTAGGCTCGACCATTTTATACCCAACCCTGAAGCGTGTCCTAACCCTCTAGAGCTTCATTGTCATCCGGAACTTCTGGCAGAAGAGTTGGTGTTCTAGAAGATTGGTGAGGTTGCCCAGTTCCCAAAGTTTCCACATTCATATGTCCAAGTCAAAAGTTTCTCTAAAGTCTTTTCGTATTTCAAAAAAAATGTTGTAACCCCATGGGTCAAAGAGTTGTTGAATGTTGCTCATACTATTTCCGTAGTATCTCCTATTCATGTGAAATGTTTTAAACCAAAAATTTTTGCTTTGGGTTTAATACTTAAAAAAATGGTACATCCCAATGACATAAAAAATTTTTTTTTTCAGAAAAGTCCCTCGCCCAAATAAGGCTTTGTTTGTCAATGTGGCACTGGCCGAATCTATTTTCACTGGTCAAATTAAATTTTTTTGGCTAAATCTGTTTTCACTGATCGAATACAATTATTTAAATAAATGATGTACGTCCCAGTGTCACAAAAACTGATTTCTTCCGAAAAATCCCTCGCTCAAAAAAAGCTTTGTTTCTCAATGTGGGACGGGTGTAGATTCAATCAACAGGCTAGGAAATCTTTGATAAGTGGTAATAAAGTAGTATTAAGTACTAGTAGCAGTAATTAAGCTTTAATAATCACTTTTATGCTCAAAAACGCGCAATTAATTAGGCCTAATTGCGGATTATAATGCGAAATCGAGTTACGTTGAGTGCAAAAAAGTGATACATAAATGGAGTAGATGCGCGATACATGATGCATAAAAAATGGGATGCAAAGTTTGTATTTCTATTTTTCGGCTAAGATTAGGACACTTTTGCGAACATAATTTGGGTGGATAATTTCTCTTCAATTTTGCCGGTTTCTGCTAAAGTAGCTATTTTGCATTTTACTTATTGTTGCATTCTCGATGTATTAACATAGAAACACCTCGATATTGTTGGCAGGTACGCAGATTTTTATGATAACTAAAGTTGTAATGGAATTATCTTAGTTATCTTTGATTTTACTTTTGCTGAGAAAATCGTGTTTTACTGGGGTACTAACACGTAATTTTCTGAAGTGTCGGCCATTCGTGCATGAGTTTTGAAAATGAAAATACAAGCAACGGTCTGTAACTTTAAGAAGTGGTGTGTGCGAAAGTAATGCCAACCACCAATAAGGATGCTTTGCAACAACTATTTTACCGATGTATCAGAGAGAGAGAGAGAGAGAGAGAGAGAGAGAGAGAGAGAGAGAGAGAGAGAGAGAGATTGAGTTGACGTACATTTTTTGAGAACCAGCCACTGTGAGGTAGTTTCCCCACAATGTCTATATTCAGCATGTCAATAGATTTGGATTAGACGTATGTATTTTTTTCAGCAATGTCAAGATATGAGGTTGCGAGAAGTTTTCTTGAGCACTTGTCAGACTGTTTTGTAATAAGTAACGAAAATAGATAAGTCATATTTCCTTATGATCTCTAGCAGAGTTTTTCTATGTTCCTATATGTTCCCCAATTCAGTTCCTGTAAATAAGTTTTGATTGATCTGCTCTTAAATGTTTAAAGACGGTCAACTGCTTGACTGTTGACTGTCTTTGTGTGAAAATTTCCCTCTGCATTATAAAAATTTTCAGTTAAAGCATCCATTTCCTAATTATAGCTTTTGAAGTGTTTTTGATGTTACTTCGAAACGAATATTGGTATAGATTTATTCAGTAATTTTTGGTTTTCAAAATGTCTTCATCAAGACAATGCTTGTCTTTAATATTATGAGGTTGAAAACTCTCACACAAGTTGAACTAATCTCGCGGATTAAATTCCGCAAATGAAAACATCCTTTTGTTGTCTAACACTTAGTTCATTGTTATTTGGCTCTTAATATGTTTTCCGTGTTAGCTACATTAATAATTGCTAATCAGTTTGACTAAGTTTTGTCTGAAAAATTTCATTAAAATAAAGTGACCCTAGTGAATTATATGGAGTATGTGTGAAGCTGCCGATTGAGAGATTTTGTATCGCCTTTTTAACTATAATTTCTGTGTCTGGACTTTGTAAGGGCAATTTGTGACATCCTATGGTGTTCAATTATCCGAAATTCAAGCTACGCTAAGAAAATTCTTCGCAAATGTTGAAGGCTTCACCTATGCTAAAGATAATAGTTGTGATTTGAAAGCTACTGTTTCGTAAGTAGTTTTTGAGAGGTTTTTTTTACTGAGCAGAACCACCTTCAATGTGTTTTTTAATTTTGTTTTGAAGATGGATTAAAAAATTTTCCTTTTCGCAGAACATTGGAAACGGATGCGGTAGTTTCAAAAACTTTGAATACATTTTTTGATTGGAATGAACAAATAAAACTTTAGATTTTCTAGTGGATTTTGAGTATGAATGAAAAATCAGGTCTCGTTAGCTTTGTTTTTCGGTATTTTTTTGGCACTAAGAATTTGTTCAATTTATACTTGTTTGACTAGACGCCATCTCATGTGATTTTTGTTCAAAATAAAATATTTCATGGTTTCCCAAACTTCAGTTTTCTTCAATCTTTTGAAACGCAAGGCTTCCATTTTGTGAAGATGAATTTCTAGTTTTCAATAAGTGCATCTCCATCAAAAATTTTTTTGATCTGAATGATCGAACTGAAATAAAATTCTGCAGCCTGCTACAAATGCATGCAGACATTTTACGTAATCTGTAAAAGGAATTGGCATTCTCATTGTATACTCAATTGAACTGCAAATTGCATTAAAAAGGACCCCGGCTGCAAACCATTTTCAAAAAATTAGGGACTAGGCCTTTTGAACGCACGATAGTCTGGACATGAACGCACAAATTTTCAATTTTTGAGCGCACGAATTTTTCTTTGGAACGCACGATAGTCTGGACATAGGCAATTTTGAACGAACGAAAGTTTGGACATGAGGACTATTGGACGCACGATGAACGCACGAAAAATTTTGAACGCACGAAAGTCTGGACATAGGCACTTTCCACCTGGGACGGTCTGGACATAGACACTTTTCATCTGGGACGGTCTGGACATATCAACTTTCGGTCTGGCACCTCAACCTGGGCTGGTTTGTGGGATGATATCACACAACGGAACTAAAATATTATGATGACAATAACCAAGAGAAGGATTTTTAATGTAATTTAAAGATGCAAAGTTTTGCTTGATTTGCATTGTTCTCATAGGCCAATGCTTATAACGCAGTATGGTTTAATAGGAGTACCAGTTGCAGGATAAATTCGCGCAGTAAATAAAATGACATTAAAAATGTAGAATTTGGTAAATCCTACTTTTATCGCAAAATGTCGCAATTGAAAGTGATCGAACTTGAATTTCGAAAATCGGTTTCCTACAAATTGTTAGTAAGGCTATTGGCTTGCAATTCAAAGCCATTTCGCAAACCAAATGTTTGTGAAGTAAAATAGTGTGGCTTTAGAATTTGAGCAGGGGCAACACTGATTTTTCTTGGAGAACCGAGATTTAAAGAAGAGTAATCATCAAGTATTTACCTCAGCGTGATTAAACTCGGTAGAGTGTTTGGACATACATAGGGGTAGCTTTATTTCGTGACACTTTTGGGAAATGGTTTTAGAGATACCGTGGGGGGAACATTAAACATCCAAATAAGGCTTAAGTTCTTGTGTTCATAGTCTGACCGATTGACTATTTGGTAGCGTCATAAGTGTGATACTGCTTTTGTTTTAGTTTGAATAGCTTGAAAAGAATCAGCAATGTATAAAGAAAGCGTTCAGATTATTTGGTTGTTCTTTTGAACTTTACGTATGAAAGGCTTAACTAATGTGGTCCATAATGCGAAGTGAACAGATTCTTTTGTTTTGATCATTATTGTACGTTGTTGCTTGAATAGTTGATAGGGAGTAGAACCACAACATTACTAAAACAGTACCTTAACAGAGCTGTAGCTTAGGAGTTGACCTGTAGAGAAGTTGTGATAACAAAAACATTGTTGACAGAGTTGAACTGACTTGATAAAATTAGAACACAGGTTTCCGCGATTGAAAATCAGAACAATTGAGAACACCAGAGAACCGCAATTAGATCGAGCGGCTGAATTGAGAGCTTGTACAATTGAGATATTAGTAGTTCTTTAGTTGTGAATTTGGTTGCAAAGTTAAAATTGTGAATCATCTTTTATAAAAAACTCTGGTTGATTATTGATTTGATTTTGCAATCTTTTACATTTTCTGTTTATTCATTTGATGTTATTTGAATACTCAATTCAATTCATTATTCCAACTTAAGTTTCTTACAGCCGACAAGAGCAGCGTGGTCCGAGAGCCACCAAAACACCTCATTCAATTTGTTAGAGTTTTGGGCGCTAGTCGGTCCCCAGCTAGTCAGCCTAAGCAAAGTACAAAAATCTAAAGTGGCGCTCCTGGGTGGGCTATCTCAAGACTTCTTGACGGTTGAAGTGGATTTGCGGCTGTGATGGTTGTAGTGGACTTTGAAAATGCGAGCAACAAGAGAGTGAAGGAAAATTGACTTGTGTGACAACAAGTGAAGGAGAAAGAGAATCCCGTGGACGAAGTCAAATGGAGCACGACTGAGAGAGAGAGAGAGTGCGATTGTGCAGAGCACTTTTCAGTTGATTTGGATTTCGACTGTGGGTATTGATAACATTTAGCTTTTCTTGAGTCCAGGCGATTGAGAGAGTGAGTTTTAACTTAATCAAGAGCGTAAGTTGCATGAGGCTGAGTTTGTGCAAAGAATTGAGTAGAGTATCGGCTTTCTTAGCGGAAGTTTGCTACATGGCCTTGGCCGAGATCAAGAGATTGGCGAGGCAAGGTAGCGAGAGTCGGAGAGTTCTAAAGAGGGAAAAGATAAGTGAGAGCAAGTTATTCAAGACTGTCTTTATTAGTGATTGGCTTTCTTGAGAGGAAGAAGGCCAGTTCAAAGTATCGAGAGCTTGGAACAGGAAGTTGGTAAGCTGGTATTTGAAGTTGACGGTTTGGTGAGTATATAGTAGAGTATAGAGTTGAGAGAGAGCAATTTTCCAAGCGGTTTTTGTTTTTTTTTCATACTGGAGGAACACGAGTTAGAGAGTTTGACTCTGAGGGACAGAGCAAAGAGCAGTTTACAAATTAGGCCAGTGTTGATCCAACGGCAGCAGGACTTTAGTGTAGAGTGGCAAATCAGGTTAGTCAGGTTAGAGGAACAGTAGTTACAGATAATAGAGGAGGAATTGGGCTTTGAAGTAGTGATAGGCTAAGGGATCTGCTCAGACGGAGAGGATTGTTAGACAGAGTAGAAAGAGTTAGTGCCAAGGAACAACGAAAAAATAGAAAAAAGAGAAACATGATTATTTAGTAAAACATGGATTGGAGTGCGTTCCCTTTTGTAGAGTGTTTTCCGTCGAAAAGGTTTCTGATTTGGGACGACTGGAGGAGGTAATAGCTTGACGTTGTAGACGTGTTAAAAATGAACGAGGATGAAGCTATGTCGTCAATGCTTTGTCTCCTGAGAGGATGAGCGTTGCAAGCCGTTTCGGATATGCCTTTCAGATTCTGGTTGTCGGAAACTGGTGAAGTGATAATGTCGTTAGGACAATATTTTGGCATCCTGGAAAAGAAGCTATCTATAAGAAGGGAAGGAAACGCTAATCGTAGGGACAGTAACAGAAATAGGGGGAGAAGAGCGTAATTGAAGAGAAAGCGGAGAGTGAGAAGAGTCAAGCAGAAGCCAGGATAAAAGACTCCTTAGGCGGGAAAATTTTTAGCTCAGTAGTGAAGTTGGTTCGGAATTAGTGAGAACAGGATGCACCTACCACGATGAAGCAATGAAGAACATACAGAACGTGGTAGATTTGCTACAATTGAGTGAGGAGCAAGCAAAACAATTAGGTCTGAGTATTTCGGGAGAAGTGAACAGGGAAGAGCAAGTAGGTGTTAAGTATCGGTACAATCAAAGAACTGGACGGGAAATAGTTGTGATCCTTAGTGAGTGGCTTGAGACAAACAGTGCTTCTATATAGATGGAAAAGGAGTCATTAAAAAATTTGATGAAGAAGCGTGTCAGGGAATAGAAAATGTTTGTAATAGAGGTGAACAATGCAAAAAGTTTGATGAATTAAAAGATTTGGGGCATAGAGAGTTACAGTTACAAGTTGAACAGGAAGACGAGGAAAGGCAGCGCCGTAAGACGCTGACGCCGGTTGATATAGAGAGCAAGAAACGGGGAAGACTACAAGAGGAGAGTTGGAAAAAACTCTTGTCAAAATTTGAGAAAATAGTCACACCTGAGGGATTCGAGTACTATGTAGACCATTCATCCATTCATCAGCGTACGATGAAGGAGATTACTGTCTTTTCATGAGTGATTTGGGCTATAAGGACAGTGATGACGAGGAAGTTCAGTTTCCCTCTGGACAGAATGAGTTGGTGGGATGTACTCAAGAGAAGAACAGCGATTGCTTGGATTTCTTGTCACCTGAGTTTCCGTCTCTAGTACGAGGCGGTGATATTGATATGAGAGAGGTTGAGTCCATTCATAGATTTCTGGCAGAATGTCTAGCTCAGAACAATCTCAGAGCTAACTTGAATGGAGAGATTGCCACTGTAATTGAAGAGGTCCCATGCATAGTTGAGAAACGGGGTTGTGTATCTAGTAGAGATGAAGAAGAGTCTTTTCGAAACGAAAATAAAGTCAAAAGGAAAACTCATGGTTCCATTTGTCCCGCGAGCGTCAGTTCTTGATACTGGCAATGTGCAGACTTAAAAACAAACAGAATTGGAGAAGTTTGTAGATATGTTGAGTAAAGTGGCCACCAGGGTGACTTAAAAGGGAAAATGCCAAAGCTGTGTGCAGTTAATAATCCACAAGGGGATACAGTAGTTCAGGAGTTTGAGAAAGAGTTATAGTTTAGTACACGGGCAGTTGTGGACTTTGAAGGCAATAGGAGCGTAGTTCACGGTCCCAAACATTTGAATAAACAAGAGAGGATTCAAGTTCTTTCGAAGAGTTGTGAAGTAGCCTACTGCTGGGAATCAACAGGGGATCTTGAAGTTAGTGACTCAAACACGTTTGAAACTCACTGCGTTCAAGTCCCTGATAACTGCCCTTCAGTGGTTTCAGTGGTACAAAGTAGGTCCGAACTCCGGGCCAGACTGGAAAAGAAATTGTCTAGAGTTGAAGACGCGTCGAAGATGAGTATGGAGGGGAGACTGTCCCGGTTCGGGAGAGTGATACTGAGCGCAAATCTGACGCCCACGTGAACAGGATTTTTTTGACTGCCCCAATTTTTAGAGAAAATCTGAGTGTCTTAACTTGTCATCTTAACTGGAGAACTGCTGAATTTCCTTTGGTTGAGAGAATATTGGAAGCTTTGGAGCAATTCTTTATGAAAACCAAATAGTCTTAAGAGAAAACTTTTCTTTTCAATTTTCAAGTCAAGGACGAAATGTAGAACATCGAAGAACGGCTAGGTGGAAGGGGGTTGTTTTTGGAAGTCAGTACACAAAATTCTATAAGATGCGGCACGAAAATTTCGATAGCGGTGTCAGAACACGATATCCGAGAGGGAGGAAAGGTAGAATGGAGGCCGACTCAGGTCGCAGTGAGCAATCAGCAGAACCACGCGGCTCATGTTGTGAGGACTAAGTATCCAGAAGTTGTGGTCAGGTGTCAGCCGATGAGCATGAATCTTGCAGTTCACCAGAGGACTTAGCAACTGATGAGCCAAATAACTTGCAGGGGAGTCAAAATAGAAGTTTCAGCCATCAACTAGTTGCCAACACTAAGGTAACAGATAAGTTGGACAACAACCGAAGAGTTGGACTCTCGGTCTACTCTTGACAGTGAAGCTGGAGGTTCCTTGGAAAAATCAGTTATTAATGGCATGACTTCAGATAGAGGGGAGGACGTATACGCCGACCCCCAATTGAATACAGGAGTCGAAGGAACAGAGGAAATTCAGAAAAATAACGAGGGAGATATAAGGCACAGCAATGTGTGGATGTTTGATAGAGACTCCGATGACCTGTGGTTTCAATTGGGAGTGGCGATTAATTGTGTTAATCAGAGCCACGGCTCTCGAATGGAGTGTTATCTCTTTTCTTTGGGGTCTCCAAACAACGTCGGAAGCAGAAGTTAGGAAGTCCATGCAATGCTTATTGTGTGGTGCCCACCAGATGTTAGCAAAAGTGATGTAGTCTACCAAAGAAGAGGGGAGCCTCAGTCAGTAGTCGAATTGAATTACGAGATGATGGGACCAATTGGCGATGTCCACAGCGGAAGGTAGGAATTTTGTCCGAGAGGATTCTGTTTCAATGGCTGTCGAGATCTTATGTTGCAAGAGACAATGTGGTTTCAGACGATTCGGAAGGAGAGATGGAGAACAATGAAGTTGATGAGGAGATGGTGCTGGAAGAGGTGACCTTCAGATGAGAGGTGACGGTCCAATGAGGAGATTGGAGGAAAACCCTTCAAGCACAGAAGGAAAAAATTTTTTGACAAAGTACAATTGGTTTCATAATCTTCAGCACGCGAGCTTCGTCTCATTTTAGTGTTTAGTATTGTTTTTCAAAATTGTTTCTGTTTCTAATCATTGGACGTTAAAGTGCTAAAGTTAGTCCAAAAAATGGGTTAATGTTGTTACGTATGTGGCGAAATAATTGCTTGATATTGTTATCCAAACCTTAACTGGTAGAGGATGCATGAAGTATCAGAGGATAAACACATAAACTTAGCTTGTAAGTATTAGGTAGAGTCAAAAAGTTGTAAATAACTAATCTTGAATTAGTTTTAGAAAGCTGAGTTGAACCAATTTAATTGAAATGGAGTTACCAAAATTGTTTGAAGAATTGTTGGTGAAATGGCCGGGGTAGCTGATGACAAGATTCGATCGTTCAACTTAATAGTTATTGTGTAGATAAAACGTAACAAAAAGTGGCATTGATTTACCTTTTTTTTGTTATATATGTTGTATCTATAAACAGAGACAAGTTTTTAGTTTGTGTAATCCTTCTAGTAGTTTTAGCCAAAATTGTTGATTTGATTTCAATTGCTGTAAATTTGATAAATGTTCTAGAGTAATACGTTGATGTACTTTTAGTAACCATTTATAGATAGCGATGGTTCACAAATTGGTATGCTAGACCAGGCTTAAGTGAACAAGTCTGTTGTGATGTGGGAGACTAGGTGTATCAACAAGACAAGCAGAACATTTTTAAGATTAAGGTTGGTTAAGATATAAGTCGAATGCCAGTTTTAGCAATTGTTCGGGAGAATAATAGTCTAGAAGGGAGGAAAGTAGATTTTGGTAAATCCTAGTTTGTCGCAAAATGTCGCAATAGAAAGTGATAGAACTTAAATTTCGAAAATCGGTTTCCTACAAATTCTTAATAAGGCAATTCAAAGCCACATCGCGAACCTAATTTATGTGTAAACTAAAATAGTGTGGCTTTAGAAGTTGAGCAGGGGCAAGATTGACTTTTCTTGGGGAGCCGAGTTTTAAAGAAGAGTAGTCATCAAGTATTTACCTCAGCGTGATTAAACTTGGTAGAGTTTTAAGACATACATAGGGGTAGCTTTATTTGATGACACTTTTGGGAAATGGTTTTAGACATACCGTGGGGAACATTAAACATCCAAATAAGGCTTAAGTTCTTGAGTTCATAGTTTGACCGATTGAATATTTGGTAGAGTCATAAGTGTGATACTGCTTTTGTTTTTTTTGTTTGAATAGCCTGAATAGAAGTCAGAAATTATAAAGAAGGCTTTCAGGTCATTAGATTGTTCTTTGGAACTTTACTGAAGAAAGGCTTATCTAATGTGGTCCATAATGCGAAGTGAACAGATTCTTTTGTTTTGATCATTCTTGTACGTTGTTGCTTGATTAGTTACTAGGGTGTAGAACAATAACATTACTCAAATAGTACAATAACAGAGCTGAAGCTGAGGAGTTGATCTGTAAAGAAGTTGTGATGAAAACATTGTTGAGAGAGTTGAACTGACTTAATAAAATCAGAACACCGGTTTGCGCGATTGAAAATCAGAACGCTTGAGAACAGCAAAGAACGGCAGTTAGATCGAGCGGCTGAATTGAGATCTTGTAAAATTGAGATAATAGTAGTTTTTTATTTGTGAACTTAGTTGCAAAATTAAAGCTTTGAACCATCTTTTAAAATAAAACTTTGGTTGAATATTGATTTGATTTTGCGATCTTTTACATTTTCTGTTTATTCATTTGATGTTATTTGAACGCTCGATTCAATTCATTATACCAACTGAGTTTCTTACAGCCAACAAGAGCAGCGTGGGGACAAAAAACCCTCCAATAGAAGTCCGAGAGCCATCAAAACGCCCCTTTCAGTTTGTTTGAGTTTTGGGCGCTAGTCAATTGCCAGCTAGTCAGCCTAAGCAAAGTACAAAATTCCACGGAAAAAATGTCCAGAAAAATGGTCGGATAAACTCCTTGCCTGTGTTTTCTCCAAGTCCAATCAGTGTTTGGCAAAAGTTTTAGAAAAAAATCTTAAGAACTTCTCCAGTTTTGGTTTTTGATATTTCGAAGAAGCCACATTTTTCCAGATAATTTTACCAAGAAAAACTTGCTCCACTCGCTGTGTTTGTCAGCAGATCAAAAATTAGTCCTTCTTCAAGAAAACCGAGATATTTTTTTCTGCAAAAAGTCTAAACTGGCTCATGAGTTTTCATTGACAGAAACCAAATGACGTCAAACATTTCAACAAATTGATATTGATTGAAATAAATAATCATAGTATTCGGATATTATTTGGTTACCTCTTTTCTAAGTCAGCTAAAAGTCAACAGATGAATCTTGTTAATGAATAATGCTTGCGCTGATGTTAAAGTCTAACAAGGAGACTTGTTAATGTGTGTTTGCACAAGATGTTCCGACCCGAGCTCATCTACATTTTTGAAATATTTGTCAACCAAATGAAGAGATAATCAGAAGTATATGTTTAAGTTAAAAATTTTTTTTTCACGCCCAAACTACTAATTGAATTATATAATGCTATGCCTCATTAAGATGCTCACGAGATCTGTAACTAATAAGAATACGGGGAAAAAACAACAAATTCAGTTGAAACAGAAATTTTACGGCAAAATTCAATATCTAAATTTAAAGCACCTTATAACAACGTCAAAATTCAATCAGATAAAACCTTAGCTACACAAATGAACTCGTCATCAACTACGCAGCAGATTGGATTTTCCCTTAATGAGACTAGGTAACAATTCAACAATAATAAAAATTGAGGAAAAATTCAAAAATCGATCAACATTTTTAAAATCGTTTCATAGCTTCATGCATCTCAAAAACCCTTAACTCTTAACGAAATAATTCTTGTTAAAGTTAGAAAATACTAATCATGAAATGGAGAAGACTTGTTTATTTTAAGCCATAGAAACGGACTAAAGTTGTAGAAAACTAAAAAAAAACAAAAACTTTTCGAAAACACAAAATACTGAAATACTGAAGCCATTAAAATTATGAGCTTTATCTAAATATTGTTTCTCTTTTTTCAGCAATAAACAATACTAATTCAGCTAAAATAACAATGAACTTTTAAATAAGTCCAATGGGTCCTCATTTAAAAATCATTGGGTCATCATTTCACAAATCTTTTACGAAAACGCATATCGTCTACCAAACGAAACATCAGTCACGGAACATTATCAAAGGAACAGTTAAGTATTGAATTACATGGAATTGAATGGGACCTCTCGGTAATGAGAATAAGTAACAAGTTAGCAAAAAGAAAAACAAAAATTAAAAATTTTAAAAAAAATTGAAAACGAATAATATCATAAGATTTAAGGCTATTCGCTACCCAGCTGACTGCCTTGAGTAACAGCATTCTTTAAATACTCAATTAGAAGCTTATGTGACCTCTCAGCGTCTTAAGACTACAAAAAAAACAGTCAAAAACATCAAAGTAAAAAAAGAGAGAAAAGTGTCGAAGCCATTAAAAAGTGAACTTTTCAGATAAAAAAACATTCTTTCTTCAATTATTTATTAACAGCAATGGGATGCTTTTTCTGTTTGAAAAATGGCTTCAAATAATCAACAAACACGAACAATCATATCAAAACCACGAAATTTTTACGGAAAACACGTAATATCAATGCCATTAAATTCTATAGCTTTCATAGGAAATCAATAAACACGGTAAGATTTGTCCCGATGGGAGGATTATAATCTTTGTCATTCATAAAGTAACAATAGGATATCACAATAATTCTTACGGCTATGAAAACAACAACAAAAACATGCAAAAACCAAAAGTTCAAAAAAAAGTGAATTTTTCGAAGCCATTTAAACAGTAAGCTTCTCTTTGAATGAAATTCTCTATGATCCAATGAACGTTTTGTCTGAGCAAGTGAGAACTATCAGTATCATGTTGAATTGTGAAATTTCAAAAGGAACCAAAATTGCAAAAATGAAAAAAAAATATGAGAACTCGTGGTATTGAAGTCACAAAACCAATAGTTAGAACTCAAAATCGCTGTCCAGATAAACTTTGGTTGCAGTAGAAGGGAATGAGCTGCTGCTATTACTGAAAATGACATACAGTTCAAAAAAAGTAGGTTCAATACCGTTTAATATTAAAAAAAAACTTCGGAATTTTTTTATGCCGTAACATCTATTAGCTGCCCACACAAAGCACTAGATAGGATCACTTAACGCTCACAAGGGAGCCTTTTGAAATTTTAGTCAACAAGCCTATGCTATGGGACTTAAAAGGTTTTTTTCGTTCATTGGGCTTCAATTGGCTGTAAGTGAGGTTCTTCATTAACCGAATTTTGATATGGAAAGTGACTAGTTTCAAAGTGAATTTAAAAATCAATAAAAATGCGAAAAGTTTCCTAAAAAACAGCTCTCAAAGAAAATTCGAGTTTTATTTTGTATAGTAAACTTACCCATGAGACCAAAATTGGCATTTTTGTCGCCTTTTGTCTATTAGGAGGGAAAACAAGTTTCATTTAGTAACGTGAAATGTAACCTTGGATGGATAGTTTCATAGAAGAAAATCTTAATTTGAACAAAAACTCAGCTGAAGGTGAACAAAGACATGGCAATTGTCCTGTGTTCACACGAAACTTAAACTCCTCGGAAAAAGCGAAAATCAAAAAAAAATTAATTCCCGACTCTACGCTGGACGACCTTTTTAATGATACCACTCACATTTCTCTACGATGGATATATCGATCGGCCAAAACCCATTCGAGTATATAGTGGGGTCGGAACAAAAATTCGCCAATCTTTGTTTTGATGCTAATGCGAATTTATTTGGATTAAAGTTGAGGATACCAATTGGCGTTCGACTATTGCAATTTAATGTTATAAGAAACGACGTTCTACACGCAAACCTGATTCAGTCTCACATTGAAATGAAGGTTGATTATTATAATTAAGAAGAATTATTAATTCCTTATCGCAGAACAATATCGTAATCAATTATTTTTTGCTATTTCTATTTCTTAATAACATTTTAGAAGTGGTAACGTGCAATATGTCAAAAAGAGCGGTACTTCGAAGAACTTTTTTCAGCATAGTGATATTTTGTTAGGCTTATATACATGGATAACAGCCGTTAACTAAATTAGATTGTTTAGTTTTGTTAGGACTTACTTGATGATTGCTATATTTGTTTTTATTTTGGCAATTCTTTTGACCCACCGTCACTCTTCTCGTGTCTCGATTGTCGACGGCAGTGACAAAACATATTACGCTTTCGTCGATAGGAAGTTTGCTAACGATGTACGGACCTTACAGGCATGTTCCATTTTCCCCTATGTCCCTATGTGGAAGTGATTTCTCCCTATCTGGCAGTATCTCCATGAGTAGAAAATATTGAAATTGTTTAAAAAAAACCTCAAAATTTTATGAATTTATGGCATAGTTTTATTTGGTTGAATGCTCTTGGTACGCTGTGCAGTTTATTACTTATTTTTTGTGTTTTGATCAATTGACAACTTCACTTGCAATTGAATTCAATTACTCACGTTGTTTTTTTCTGTACGTGTGAGGGCGTTCTAGGCAGATGAATCATCTCTTCTTTCCAATTAAAAATTTTGGCGAGGCAAATAATTGAAACCAAATTGGATCAAAGATTTTGTATTTAACAACCGCTGGTTGAAAAAATGAAAAATAATTTTACTTTTCACCTGATAGGGAGTTTGGTAACGCTGTAGTGATCTTCATCGTCATATTTGTTCCTCTCGTCATGAAGAGATCACTCAATGAAATTGTTCCAAGGGTGATAGTTATTAGAACTGGTTGAGTTTTGATAAAGATCTGAAGCTTTTTTGGTATGGTCTCAGATACCTTATCTTACGACGTTTTTGTGTATAAAATGATATTCAGTAGAATGTAATTTCATCAAAAAAATTTCTTTCCTGTTAGCGCTCAGATATCGATTCTCAAAACCCCTAATCATTTTGTCAAACCTATCCACATCTGAATTCAGGATCCACATCTGAAGTTGTTTTAAAGTGTATGTCAAAGTATGTCTGAAATTTAATATGTAATTGTATCATTTTGTCCTGGGATGCTTAGATTTTCTTCAAAATAGGTTAAAAATAGAGAGAACAAGTTGGCTCGCGCGAGGTTGTTCATGGAAAAGAATATTCCGTTAAATGTCTCAAGATCGACAAAATATTCTGCTTGCTCTGAGAGAGAAAAAAACTTGCATATCAATTTTTTGAATCTCAAACTGATGTGTTTTTCCCCTAACAAACATGAGTACGACCTTTTAAATTGAGTAAAAAGAACAAGTCAAATTCCCCATATTCATGCAGTTTTACCAGACAAACCTGAAAAACAAACAAAATGATCAGTTATCACATCACAGAAAACAGGGTTCCTTTGAGGGTTTCCTGTTTACTAAAAGCACCAGTTCAATGATTCTAGAAAACAAATAAAATGAAATAAAGCATTGGAGCCCATTACTCTGTCAAGTTTTGTCCGTTGGCAAAAAACATGTCCTTTTCTTCATTTCTGTGTGTTGTATAGTTGCAAAAGTTTGTTTTTCGTGCAATTTAAGGCAAACAAGGTTTTTTTTTTGTTTTCAATGTTTAATCGAACAAAACTTACTAAAAAACTTTTCAGGTTTTTCTGAGCTGAAAAATAAAGTATGTGGATATCAATTAAAGGACATTTTTTGATTGAATGGCTCTTGTGGAGAATTTCTTCAAATTTTTACCATTTTAAGATCAATTTGACAAAGTATGTTTGATAATTAGAAAAAATTATCAGCTGAAAGAACAGACAGTGCTCAATTCAACTTCTTCTTTCTTAAACTGTTCTTTATGTTGTTGCTAAACCTCTGCAGTGGACCAGTTCGACAAATAACATGGAGAATTTGGTTTTGAAAATCATTTCGAGTAGAGAAAGAGAAAAAGTTTTCCTACTTCCTTAAAAATTGAATTTATTTTTGTTAATTTCTGAAATGACAACAGGAAGAATATCGCAGAATTTCTAATGAATCAACTATGAGATTGAATGGACAGTTCAAATCAAATATAGGAAAATCTCAACAGTGTTAATATCGAAATTAATTTTTTTCTAAAAAAGAAGACCGAAGAAAAATAAGTTTAGCCGCACTCTCAGCTGATTTGTTTCTTCCTGAATGGACCACCTAAAAGAACAATTTAACGTATTTTAATGAATTTCAATCTACGAAAAAAAACTTTGTAATACTCGAGGTAGGGTTACATGTGAAGCGTACGTTTAGGTATATATTTTAAATCAAGTCACTTCAGAAAAATTTTCAAAACGAAAGTCCTGATTTGAGTTTTGTTGTGTATTAATCAAATATATTGAAAAATACTGTCTCTGTTACGTCAAAGAAACCACAAACCTAAACC